>NC_056739.1:351381684-351640160 GCF_019279795.1 Protopterus annectens
TATTGTATGGGTTCCTTAAATTATTATGTTACAGCATTGCACTGTTACATCATTCATTTGTCTGAAGAAGTCCTATCTACTAATAAAGGGACGAAAGCTTATTACAGGCTCCTTCGTCTTCTATTCGTTTCAGAAGTTTTTTAGTTATAGTTATTTCATTCTTCTGATTTGTGACAGTTTGTTTTATTGTGTGTGTGTGTGTGTGTGTGTGTGTGTGTGTATATATATATATACATATATATATATATATATATATACATATATATATATATATATATGTGTGTGTGTGTGTATATATATATATATATATATATATATATATATATGTGTGTGTGTGTATAATATGTGTGTGTATATATATATATATATATATATATATATATATGTGTGTAATATACATATATATATATATATACACATATATACATATACATAAATATATATATTTATATATATGTGTGTGTATATATATTTATATATATGTGTGTGTGTGTGTATATATATTTATATATATGCACACACATTTATATGTGTATGTATGTTTTTATATTATATATAAATGTGTGTATATTTTTTTATATATATTGTGTGTGTGTGTGTGTGTGTGTGTGTGTAGATATATATATATGTGTGTGTGTCAGACCTCTCAACCAATTGGGGACACATTTCGAAAGAATCGGGGACAAGTCAAGAAAAAATCAGGGACACTTAAAGTATTAGTGCTATCAACTTGAAACATAGACAAACTTTTTTTATGAAGTAAAAAGTTTTATAACTCTTAATTGTCATTTTTCATTAAATGTAATTCCTAACCTTTCCTCCAAAAGTCAATAGATTTAGGAGGGATTAAGAGGAACAGAGTTAAAATTTGAGTCAAAAATCAGGGACATTTGAGAGGTATGATTGTGTATATGTATGTGTGTGTGTGTGTATATATATATATATATATATATATATATATATATATATATATCTCTTTCTCTCTCTCTCCATATATAATCTCTCATATCTCTCATCTCTCTCTCTATATCTGTGTGTGTGTGTGTGTGTGTGTGTATATATATATATATATATATATATATATATATATATATATATATATATATATTTAGTGTGTGGATGCAGGTGGGCAAGATAACTAGCACGAAATACCAGCAGGCTGTTAATTTTTTCCCCAGGTTTTAATCTCTCTTGGCAAGCCATTTTTGTATGCTGAGACGTAGTAGTAGCAGGTTAAAATTACATGTAGGTATGTTCATTGTTTTGTTACCCTTCTGCCTTTGTGGTATGTTCATTGTATTGGTACCGTTCTGCCTTAGTGGTATGTTCATTGTTTTGGTACCCTTTTGCTTTTGTTCTGTCTTGATTTTGAACATTGGGTGCATCTCTTTGTTTCAGTAACATTCAATTTAGTTGTGTAAAGCAGGTGAACGTCTGCTTCATGCATCTTATGTAGAGTGTATAGTTGGAGTGACACCGCATTGTAGTCTTGCTTTTGTTAATCTTATGTCTTTGATATGTAGTTTTTTGAGAGCTGTACCGTCTGTCGGTATGCATTTTTTGGTGGCTGGGGAGGTGGATGCAATAACGCTTGCTTAAAAATTAACTTGCACCTAATAAGCTGCAGGATAGATGTTAATATTGAAGAATCTGATAGGTACAGGGAAGGCATAATGTGCAATCAGGAAGGAAAATGAAAAATAAAGGTGTAAAAGTAAATCACCATATATACTACATATAATTAGATTTAAAAGAAGTGGGATAGGAGACAAGAATATATTTTTTTAATTAGTAGTATGAAGTGCCAAGGCTACAAAACAGAGTGAAGACCCTTTGAGAAAATGCTTTCCAAACATTTTGCTGGTTAGCTGTGGTTTATAGGTTACAGCTACAATGTGTGTACAGGTGCTTGTGTGTGGGAGGAGACAGCAGTATAGTTTAAATAGCTTTGGGTCAGTGCCACTAAAGTGGAAAATGTAGATTGCTGCAAGGAGCAGTCCTGAGTGTGAAAAGGGTCAGAATGGGCAACACTGCAACTATAATGGAAGAAAGGTTTAGTTTAAATGAAATATAAAGAGCAGTATTGCAAGCCATATTACGATAGCATTGTTTATGGGGGATGGTGGCAGTAGGCGGTCAGGGTGGGTGTTTTCTAGGCCATAGTGAACAGCTAAAGAAGAGTAACACCAAGGGTATTGTACTGTTAATCCATTTTCAAACAGGCAGTGTTATTGTAGTTGTGTAAGCAAACCAAACCCTTTGACTTTTATGATGCTTTCGGTGTGGGGGGCTTTTTTAAGGCGTATAAAGGAGCATTTAAATGTCTAGGAATTTGAAAATGCTTATAGCCTTGTGTATTAGTGTAATGGGTTTGAGCGACAACTGCACTTGTCATACACGGAATTGACTTTAGTTTAAATTAAACTGTCCTGTGCCTGTGGCATGTAGATAATTGGAAGCGGGCAATTCTCTGGAATAAAGTACTTTGCTAAACTTGTCATTGTAGTTTTATTTTTGGCAGCTGGGTAGTTTAATTCCTCTGCTAGTAAAGACTATATATTCGGGTGTGACCTATTGGAATCCATTGGCAAATTGTTTTCTAAAGATTAGAATGTTTATAGTATTGTATTTACAAAGTTTGCATATTTTGATTGGGACACCCATATGGAGAAATAAGTTTAAAGAAAAGTGTGACATTCAAGATGTGATCTCGACATAATGGATTGCATAAATTGCTTTAGAAACATTAAAGTGAAACTGGGAAAACCCTGCAATTCAGGCAGGAAAACCCTGCAATTCAGGCATTTATGAGCATTGCTGCAGTTCTGGTCTTGTCAACTCTTTGAGCAAGAAGATTGATAGGCATTTTTAGTTGTTTTCTTTTTTCTGCATCATGCTCTGTTTGTTAGGATTATAACCAGAAAGCTTAATTTTGTTGTCTGTTTGCCAATGTTGCTCCAGTCATACTTAACGCTTTTAAAATTGTATGGGTCTACTGCACACTTAAGTATGCACATTGTTTTCATTATTTGTAACTTGCAATTACAAAGGGAGATTTTTTAGAACAGCATTCAAGGGTTAATTCAGATAACGTTGTAAACCTACGTGTGTGTGCGCTTGAGCAAAAACCTGTGTATTTTAGGTGTCTGAAATAATCTGTGTATGTGTATCCTGCATACACGCACTTTTTTTGCTGCCAACACACTTTGTACAGTGAGGGAGAATTTACGTTTTCCTTCCATTGATAATCTCTCTCTGCATTACTCTTGCTGGTGGTAATATACCATTTAGTATTGATGGCTAGTAGAAGAAATGTCTGAGAAGTGAGGAGCTGAATGTGAAGCTGCAAAGAGATAAACAGAAAAGGAGGAGTTAAATTGTTGCTTGTCTGCTGCTTGTAATCTGGTTCCTGCAGTAAGCAAAGTCACGCCTTTAATGAGAGAGCTGCTTTACCAGTGGCATTGCATGTAATTATTTTAGACCTGATTTTAAAGGGATAGTCCTTTGTGTCTTGCAGATTCACACAATGTATTTGCATATGTTATTTAGGGTAAGCAGAGTGCACTGGCCATGCTACTTTAAGCCACACTTTACTAATGAGTTTGAATGTTCCACCTGTAAGAGTAACACTTCATTGTGTAAAACTGCAGATGCAGATCCCTTCTTTTGTAGGGACCCAAAGTAAGACACTTGTACTATCTGAACGTTGGTTACCCAAACCCCTCTCCAGCACCTCCTGCTGGAAAGGCCACAAAAATACCTCCTAAAGAGGACTACTGGCCTCAAACAGATGCCTTATGTAGACCGTCTCAAAAAAACTCCAGCTTTACTCCGTCGCATATCGCCTACTCAGAGGCGATCTCTGCCTAACATACAAAGCTATGTCAAACCCAGAGCTGTTCGACATGCTCCACTTAAAGAAATCCCAATCCCTCCATGCTACACGCTCTAGGGACCTAAACCTTGTCACCACAATAAACAGAACATGCTGGAGGGATAGATTCCTGTCTCATTGACTTCCCATACTATGGAACAAACTACCTATCTATGTCAAACAGAGCTCCTCATTAGCACTCAAGAAAAATCTTGATGATTGGATGGGTTATAGGAAATTCACCCCGGGGATCACTTCTGTGGTTCTGCTTGACAGGGGCACAGGAAAATAATTTTCTTGGGTGGTGAAAGCCAGGGTACATTTTTGGCTAGGCTTGTATAGGCCCTAGGGCCAATAGCCTAGTACTTACCTATGAACCTATGAACATCTAGCGGTTGATTTGATTAGTTTTAAAGGTAAATTGAGCATCTCTACTTGGATTTTTCATACGTAGACATTCGTATTGGTAATTTAGCTGTGGTTGTATACTGAGACCTGATAGTAGCTTGCCTTGCCTTTGCTTCCTAGTAATTAAAAATACTTTTAAGAAACATGTTCAATTTGTATTTTGCAGAAAGTTAGAAAAATAGTTTTCCCCTTTTGCTTGCTTGGCCAAGGTCATGCTTCTATATCCATTTACTAATATTTTACCCATTATGTCTTGGAGGCATACTGCATGTTACAATTTATAAGTAACTATCAAGATTATATACAGGTACTGGAAGTACTTTCTAGACGTGCTTTCTTTCATATCTGAACTTGAGAAGTAAATGTGTGTTTTACCCCCATACTTGTGCTTCATCTGGCCATGCTCTTTTGGATGAGAAATGTGTTCTCATAGATTGTCAGAAATTGAGTATTAACTCTCTTAATGTGTCCCTCCCATATGTTCACTGAGAGTGAAGCATTTTTGGCAAAGTTTAGAGTCTCTCTAATAGGAGAGGCTGGGACATGATTGTACTTCTTGGCACAAGATGCTTGGGCAAAACCTGGGTAGTCAAGGATTTGGGGATAGATGGCTGTATACATACAGGATTAATTGGAAGGAGAATACAACTGATAATGAAATGTGATGAAGGAAAGAGCAGTGGATCAGAAAGGAAGGGTGGGAAGAGTAGAGGGGTCAGAACCAATAGAAAACCTTCTAATATTAAGGTTGGGGAAGTTTGTGCATAATGCTGTCTTATTTGTTGGTCATGCACCATTGCCTGCACTTTGTAGACAGCTTAGTATAAGTGGCAAAGTAGTCAAGTTTAAAATCCTGGAGTGGTCAGGGAAGACTGAGGATACTTTGTCTCCCACCATAACCACTTATCATAGAGGCATAATGGAAAAAAGTTATTAATTTGACTTGTTTTACTTGTTGCAAACCTTTTTTTGCCAAACCCATGTAGAATCTTAAGTCTTGCTAGTTGACATGAAGCCAGAAAAGTTCAGAAGGAATAAGGTCCTAGGATAATAGAGAAGTAGATAATGATGGAGCAGTGTGAATTCGTAAGATATTTTGTAAGGCTGTTGTGAAAGGAAATGTATAGGAGGGTACTAGGTACTATAGGATTCAGTAAAAGGGCTGTCAGAGGTATGGGGAATTGGTTAAATATGAAGCTAGATTGTTTACAAAACTGCAAGAACAACTTTCGGAAAAAGATTGTTTCAGCAACTCAAATGCCAAGGGGTAGAATAGAAAGAAGGAAAATGAGTCAAGAAGACTGTGTATGCATTGAGAATGGAGAGATGGGTTTCTTTTATGTATGTAGCAGATTTCTTTTGTGTGTAGCAGAAAGGAAGACATCAGGAAGTGAAACCGGTGAGTTAGCTTGGAAAGCACAATTTGAGACCAAGGAGTGCACCAAATTTCTAAGTAGGTATTTTAAGTCTGTGTTCGCAGGAAACATAACTGTTGGTATGTGTATTTAAAAGCATGGTAAGTCAGTAAAAGGTGGTTGATGAGGCAACATATGACCGAGGAGAACTGGGAGATCTAAAGAATAGTAACGCATAGGTACTTACAGGAACCTATTGGGCTTCCTAAAAGGGCTGCTGGTGCTAGGGGGGGAAAAAAACCCTGCTCCAATTCAGTAGATACTTTTATTGAGTATTTGGGATAATGGAAACATGGCCAGGCTAGGTCTAAACATGCCAGAGAAATGTGACTTAATAGCAGTGGAAATGGTTACAAAGTCAGCCTTGTACAGCATCTTGGAAAACATTTGCTGCTTGGTGAATTCTGGCATGGATTGATATTGGGTAGATTCTACCAGAGAACTTGACCCAGATGTGTCACTAGAAAATTAAGTTGCTATGTCTGGAATTCAGGCTTGCCTTTGTCAGTCTTGCACTGCAGGCTTCTGGCAAAAAAAAGGGGGAGAGCTGCGAGTAATACTCTGTCTAGAAGAGTAGAAAGCTTTCTGAAGCAATGGAGAATTTAAGAGGATACAAAGGGTAATGGCTGAGGGGTGCACACTGCGCAAGTGGGTGACAAAAGGTGAGCTGCAGATGTTGCTGTTGGGTGGTGGGTACCTGTGTGTGTAATTTGTCTGTTATCTCTCATAGGGCATGGAAAACTGGAACAGTCTTTCTCTGAAAGAGTGCTGGCAAATTGTGGAGCAAACCTAGAGAGACCTGGGGAGACAGGAAATGTGATCTAAAAAGGGGCAGCTTTACCTCAACCCATCTTTAGTGTGTGGAGGTGCACCTGAGAAGTGATATTCAAAGGGAAGAATATAGACTTAGACAAGTCAGGTTAAAATACCTGAGAGTTTTGGAAAAGTTCAACTGCCTTGCTTTGTATGGAAAGGTGTCTGAAACAGTGGGTTAGATGCTGGCCTTTGTATAGGGGGAAGGGGCTAGAGCTAGACTTAATCTTGGTGTGTATTCAGGATGCTGGTTGAGGGGGAAAATGCCACTGAGGGACAGTGGCACAAAATAAGGTGATTAGGATGGTGGGGGCAGATGGACTGACATAAGGAGAAGCTGCTAAGGGAGCTCTACCTCTCCTGAATGGAAAGGAACTGAAATAGGAGGAATATGGTATGGGCATAAAGTTACAAGATAAATGTGGTTGAAGTATCCTAATAATAAAGGCAGGGAAGAGAGTAATCTTGATTTGAGAAAATGGAGAGACTGTAGTTCATAAGTTGAATGTGTTACCATTATTGATGCAGTCTGTAGTGGTTGGCAAAAACTAAGCCACCCTTTTAATGTAGCTTGGAGTATTTAGAAAATGAGTTTGGGGCTGTAGCTGTATTAGGTTGGATGCAGCAATAGGCAGACTGCAATAACTTATTTTCCTGCTGCCAGATTGTTGGGAATATCTGCACTGTGGTCATGTTTGCAGGACTGTGCTACCATTTTCCTTCAGGTTCCTCATGTAGTATGGGTAGTCTTTCCACCACTCAAAAGAAAACTGGCTAGGGCTGATTGCCCCCGTCCCCCAACACCACCACAAACCTTTGGTTTCAAACTTGCAGTTTGAACCTAGCTGACCACAGGGATGCACACAACTGCTGTCATAAGCTTAACTTTTTCCTTAATGAAGCATTAAAAAAGTTGTCTTTGCTCTAAACTTGTACATGTGGGTATGCCACTGTTACCTCTGACTGTATGGTCTTTTTCTTGGAGTAATGCCCTTTTGTCAGGTGTAATTAGCCCATCTACCTGTCTCTCTCTTTTTAAGCCTCTTCATTTTGGAAGATTGTGTTTTGCAATTTTACAACCTCTTGGAAACTTGAACACTTACTTCATCGTATGACAAGCCTTTACATTGGGGCTGTGTGATATGAAAAACAGGCACTACTGTTGTAGCTAAAGGTTTGCTATGATGTGAGCAGCAGTTGGGTAGAACTCCATTTTGCTTAAATTTGAACAGAATTATTGAAGCCAACTGTGAATAAGGAATTGTGTGCTAAACTTTGAAGCCATGCTTAGGCGAATATTTTTTCCCCTTCTGCTTTATTGTTGATTGCTACTTCAGTTCCTTTTTTTTTTACTTCCCTTCCTGTTGTGGTTTCCACCTTTCTCTTGGTTTATATCCTTCATCATCCATTGAGTTCTGTAGGTGTGCCTGTTGCAAAGCTGGTGATACTCTTCCAGAACCAGAGAATGTTCAGAGGCCATGAAGATTTGAATCACCCTTTTGGGGAAAGTATCCCTGTGTCTTCTCTGTTTTCTCTTATTCGGGTAAATTAAGGCTGAGTGCTGGGCAGTTTTAGTTGGTTTAACAGTTTTTCACTGTTGGGAGTACTGTTGGTACTTTCACCTGCTTTTTTCTTAATTGCGAAATAAAGATGCAGCATTTACTCCTGTACTGTTTCAGCCTAAGTTACACTTTTTAGCTAACATTCAGAATAAGAAATTTTACTTGCACACACAAAAATGGCTTCACAAAACTCCAACCACAAGCTGTGGAAAGTAAGAGGGGAAAAAAAAAAATATATATATATATATATATATATATATATATATATATATATATATATATATATATATTCATAGTTGAAGTACTTGTGTATTAACTTTTAATTTCTCAGTTTTTTGAGTTTCTAGTACCATGAAGGGAATGGACCCCACTCCTTAGTCAAAATAGGGTTAACGTTAGTAAAATTAGTATTGTTTGCAAGAAGTGCTCTTTGCAGCACCTGCAATGTGCCAGAGTTGGCTTCTCCAATTCATATGAAGTTACACGTGTCTGTAGTATATCTAATTACAGTTGTAAATTCTTTGAGACCCATTGCTGCTGCTACTACTGTTGGAACTGTCTGAGTGTCCTCCTTCCACATTGTCATCTCTTCTGCCTGCAAATCCTGGTACTTTACAGCTTTGTGTCTGACTATGTAATACACTGTAATCAGTGGGGGGTAGCAACTTTATTGATCAATGCTGCTTTTGCCTTTTCTGTTTTTTTATCACATCTGTCTTTGAACCGTTGGCAGTGGCTGGATCCCATGTGATATAAGCTTCAGAATTTTCTCAAATGCTTTGTGGCTTGTGTTCCAGTGCTTCTCAGTTACTTCAAGTATTGTAATGTTTGCACAATCCCCAGTGTAATAGTCTTGCCACATTATTATGCCTTTTAGTGTGCAGGCTTTATGCCATTAGTGTATCATACCCTGCAACAATCTGTTAAACTGTTTCCAGTTGTGTTTTACAGAACCTGCATTTGTCTTTCTCCCGCATGTTCAATGGACTTTGTCAACCAACATGTATGTAACTATCCTGGGCCACTAGTATTGACCTTTTAATCCTTTTGGTTTAAGTTACTTTCTCCTTAACTATTCCTGCATCAGATCCTGATTGACATGTGGTTGTTCCAGGAATTTTCTGTATTTGCAGCCATGTTTATGCCCTTTTCACATTTCTTACTTTCTCCTCTGATCCTTCGCCTTGCATTCTTCTTTTGTCTACTTCTGACATGTTTCTGCTAAACTAAGCATGGTAGTCATCTTGGATTTCTTCTCCGTGTTTTAAAACTCACTATGTTTGGAACTTGAGGTCAGCACATATGCATGCAGTGCTAAGATTGCAGATTTATACATGTAATCAATTTTGAGGAGGGCACATGTCACCTTCAGAACGAAGAATGTGCACTTTTGGTACACACTGATTTTTTTTATATATATTGTTTGGTAAGCATGAAACATTTTTCGTGTCCTGTCCAACTGATCCATTACCTTTTGGAGTCACAGTTGCCCCAAAACTGTAAGTTAGAACAGGACGAGCATAGAGCTTGGCCTTTGACCCTAGATGCCAGGGCTGTTTTCAGTATTAATTTTAGTCTTCTAAAATATTCCTTTTTGAGTTTTGTTCATGTGTGTTCAGTAATTCCCAACTATTTATACACTTCCCTCCTGATAGTTCCTTTATTTCAGTTCCTATCTGAGGCTGGTATTTTCTTGGTGCTGCAGCTTTTCTGCTTTAAATGTTGCTTTTGGACATTTGTCAAGAATAACTGGCAGTTACATTTGTCCACTTGCAGTTGTGCTTTCAGCTCATCTGACTAACTATACAGTTTTAAGGTATTCATAGAAAGTGAAATCTTTACACTTTGCTTTCTGCATGCCAAATTGTAACCATGACCAGATCTGTTAATTTTGACAGTTTAATTGGGCAAGAAAAGAGCATTTGTGACAGTCACTCTGGAATATCCTCATTTGGATATTTGTCACTGGGATGGTAATTTATCCTTTATCATGGCTTGGCTGCAAAGTAGATTTCCACATTTTCATGGGTCACTAATGTAATTGATCAATGTATGGTGTATCTTGTATATATGTTAATTTTTTTTTTTTTTTTATGTTCCACCCATAACATTCCATGTTTGTTGTCCATCTTGCTGTCCTTGATGTTTGGGGTCGGAGCCGATCCTCTGCTCCGACTCGGCCGATATACAATAGCTTGAGAGCTTTTACTGTCTTAAGGCTACCCCTTATCCCAACATGCCTAGCGGCAGTTACCCAGATCTCGTTTGTAATAGCCCACAGTAAGAAAAAGCAGTTATTTTACTAAGCTCTTACAAGAAGAAAAGACAATGTATGGTTAACCAACCTGGTATGTCGGCAGGAAACTCGGCCAGTGTAACCAATAAAGGACTACTCTCGAACCTCCAGGAAGTGGGGGGGGGTGCAAGAAAGAAGGCGAGATGGGTAACAAACAAGGGATGTTATGGTAGGTACACACCGTCTTTGTTATGTTGTCCCATCTCGCCTTTGTTCTTAATGGTTGGGACTCCGTCCCCAACACTTGGTTCTCGGGTGGCTCACTGGAATCAACTCTTCAGGACCGTGAACCAAAGGACACTCTGTTCCTGGAGACCACATCCACTTTGTAATGAGAGATAAAGGTATGAGGATTTGCCCATGTCACTGCTGCACAGATTGAATCTAAGGGCAATTTAGCTTGGAAGGTTACGGAGGTGGTGGCTAAGGCCCTGGTTGAATGTCCTCTGGGTCTTCCTGGAAGCATCTTTTTACACAAACCATATGAATAAGTGATTGTGTCTGACAGCCATTTTGATAGTCACTTTAGAAACTGGATAGCTTTGCTTATTGTCAGCAAAGGATATGAACAATTGGTCTGATTTTCTGAGGTCTTTTGGTTCTGGTTCATAGATAGTACTAAGCTAACTGCCCTTGTGAGCCACTTTAAGCCTAGCCAATTATCCCTTGAGACTCAAACCCCACACCTTGTGTTTGTAAGGCAAATACCTTGACCATTAGGCCACCCTCCCACCCTGTGTAAATAAAAACGTAATTATCTATGAACATCCAATTGGTGTAATCTATACTCTGCGTTGTTGCCATCATTTGGGAAGAACACAGGAAGCTCAATGGATTGAATTAAGTTCTACTCGAAACAAACCTTTGGCAAGAACAAAGGATTGGTCCTTAGACTATCTTTGTGAAAAATGAGATATGGCGAGTGAATAGACAAAGAATGTAATTCAGAAACCCGTCTAGCTGAGGTTATAACAAACGAGACAGAATTTTTGTAGTTTTATTGTGATGCCTAACTGGGAACAAGTTTGGATTATGTAGTCCTGTGCCTTGATTAGTTGATGCTCAGTGGTAGCAGTGAGGAGCCAGTCGTCTGGATATGGAAACACCTGGAATCCTAGACACCTCACGTGAGCCGTGACCACTGCCATACACTTGGTAAACACCCTGAGGGCTGTGGTGAGACCAAAGGGCAGGGCCCTGAACTGATGACTGGCTCCCAGCCGGAAGCATAGGAATCTGTCCATTTTTATATGGTAGTACACATCCTGGAGATCTATGGAGCACATCCAATTGTCCTGACCCAAGAAGGGAAGAATGGACTGCATTGTCACCATGCAGAACTTTTGTCTTTTCTACCGATTGGTTTAGCTTGCTGAGATCCAAGATTGATGTTTTGTTTTTCACTGTTGCAGTCATCACATTTCGGTTATCGGCTTGCAGTAGCCCTCAGTTGGCCAGATTATCAGAGTCTTGGGTCCTGCGTGGGTTGCTGTTTATCTTCTGTGACGTCAGGTAGTCAGGGGTCTAAAGCATGCAGCTGATGCCATTACATCAGTCTTTCTTCCCGTGCGGTGCCAGAAGCAGTTTGCAAGTACCGGTCAGCCGACTCCTGAAATTTTCGTTTTTGAGTTTCAGAACCGAAGTCTTCAACTAAAGCCAAGTACCCCATTGGGGAAACTTTTTCTTGTTCTAACCCGTTGTCAGTAAGTCAATAATTGTATTTCTTGTGGAAAGCAAATAACTCTCAAAGATTTTCATTCGTACTGTATTCCTTGCCTAGGCCTTGACCACGACGTACCTCGTCTGTTTTGTGCCTTATTTAAGCACCGAACTATTAGTCATCTGTATTGTTAGGCTTCTAAATATTTGAGTACTCTGTTCAATTATCCAAATATGTCTTCGGTAAGCCATCTGACTACAGACATTCCGAAAAAATGCAAAGATAGAGACAGGCCGCCTAGGTCCAAAACTGCTGATGACGCTTATAAGCTATTAGCCAGTTCGCTGCTACTCAGTGAGGCGCTTTCGCAGCCCCTGATACCCACTACGTCAGATTCGCAGACTTCTACTGAGACCTATTTGGAGTCCGGTATGCCGCGAGATGCTTTAACTGTGGAACCTGCGGATGTCTTTACCTTGGGTGGGTCCAGAGCCGCTGTGCAGGCACCGTTTTTTTGTGGGTGTATTCAGGCCTACTGACTTGCATATTAAACAGACGTCCTCTTTTTCTTCAAGGCCTAAAACTCGAACTATGCCTAGAAAACCTATGCCCAGACCACATGGTCAGGCCTCTGCCTAAAAACAGTTAAGAATGGCTGAAGACCTTATTACTTTAATCAGCATAAGCCAACCTTCCCCCTCTGAGACCTAGGACTGAATTTGCTTGTGATACTTCTGACCAGGATTCTGAAATGTCAGTTTCCTCTGAGGACCAGGATTTGCCCTTCTCTACCTATGAGGATTCTAATGCAGAGGACTCTCTTCCTCTGCTTCCCCCCTTCCCCAGAGGATTTCTCTTTTGGTGAAACCCTGCATACTTTTGGGGCGCACTTTAGCTGGGAAAACCAGGATTACTCCGATTCTAAAAGTAGGGTTAGGGATTTCTAACTCCTGCCCCAGCACAGGCCTTTAGCTATCCCTCCTGTACTAGACATTGTTGATGATGATGCCTTTTCTGAATCTAGTTTGGCTTCTGACTCTACCTCCTGTTCCCAGAAAATCTAATGGATATTGCAGGATTCCTGACTCTCAAAAGTTCCTCTTTAAAAATCCTACTGCGGATCCTGAGACCATTTCACAGGGACCCAAGGGCATCAGGGCTACTACTGCCAAAAATCCTACCCCCCTCTGAGAGACTCCAGGGTGCTGGATAGATGGGGTAAGAAAGTATACACTTCTGCAACTTTGGCCATTAAGGCCTTAAACTGCCAGTTTCATATGTTAAAGTATCAGCAGCATATCATTGGATTGCTTAAACAGAAAATGATGTTGATTCCTGACTGTGCTGAAAAAAAGGATTTACAGGATTTAATGCATTTTGCTGAACAGGTTGGAAAGCATACTTTGCAATGTGGTTTTGATTCACTAGAGGAATCTTGCAGGGCTGCTGTCACTGGGTCTGTACTTAGAAGGCATGCTTGGCTTAAGGAGCAATCTTTGCCAGATCATGTTAAAGCTAAATTGCTGGATGCTCCCTTAAATCAGGACCGCCTGTTTGGCAACAACGCAGAAGTTCTTAAAAAGATGGAGGAAAAAGCTAAATCTATGCAAACTGTTAAAGATGTCCTACAAGTACAACATCCAAGATTTAGTAGGCATTGGCCCTCTAAGAATTGGTCTTTTCCTGCCTCTTCTAGGCCTTCTCAGTCCAAACCCAGAACCAACAAGAACACCCAGGCTTCAGTCTCAGGGTATGCACCGGACTAAACAGTGGGGGGCTCCCACTTCCAAATCAGGGAGTAGTAAGACTCCATCCTATGCTAAACTGTCTCAATGACTTGACCTTAAAACTTCATAGCACTTCTCAACTGACTGCTACTTTAGGGGGAAAGATTGCTCTGCAGGTAAAAAACTGGGAACTCATTACCCAGGACAAATGGGTTTTAAATATAGTTTCCCAAGGATACAGATTTCATTTCCACATGCTACCAACCCCAAATGGGTTGGCCAGATCTACCTCCAAATCAGTGGGCAGAGGCTCAAATGCAAGTTCTGTCTCTGTCTCTGTGTCTGTCTGTCTTTGTCTGTCTGTCTCTTTCTCTCTCTCTCTCTCGCATAAAGGCTATTCAGACTCTACCAGATAGAGGAAAAGGGACAAGGTTTCTACTAGATACTTTTCCTGGAACCCTGAAAAGACGACTCTTGGCGTCCTATCCTGGACCTTTCTCTATTAAACACCTTTTTGGTGATTTCCAAAGTTCAAGATGCTAACTCTTCACCAGTTACTTCCTATGCTAGGCAAAGATGTCTGGCTTGGCAACACTGGATTTAAAAGAAGCCTACCTGCACATCCCAATCAGGGAATCTTGCAGAAGATACCTACGCTTCAAAGCAGGCTGCATGCACGATCAGTTCTCTGCGCTGCCCTTCGGCTTATCTACTGTGCCCAGGGTATTCACAAAGTGCCTAGCTCCAGTAATTGCATTTTGCAGGCAAAGAAATATTCAGATATACCCATACTTGGACGATTGTCTAATTCAGGCAGAAAGCCAGGACATACTTTTGAATCATCTAGCATTTGTACAAAAGGCACTAACATGTCTGGGGTGCACCTTAAACGAAAAGAAATCACATCTGGTACCCTGTCAACAAATTATATTCCTGGGAGCAAGCTTGAACACAACTTCCAGATGGCTTTCCTCACGCCAGAGAAACAAATATATGACCACTTACTTCAAACTAATGGCCACAAAAACCCTATCTGCAAGGCAAATACTGCAAGCCTTGGGGTTCATGGCCTTGTGCATTCTACTAATTCCATGTGCAAGACTGCATATGAGGAAACTACAATGGTATCTAAAAAGCCTATGGTGTCAACATTCTCAGGATTTAGAAGCAATGATCCCAATCATACCTTGCCTACAGTTAGAGTTCCTTTGGTGGGCAGAGGCCTGCCACCAAAACAAGGGATTACCATTCACTCTACCACCTGCCGCCCAAACCCTAACAGACGCATCAGACTATGCACGGGGGGCTCACCTGGCAGGGAAGTGCATTCAGGGCAAATGGAACCCATGTCAAATGCACCTGCATGTCAATCAAAAAGAAATATTAGCTGTACAGAATGCTCAGACAGCCTTCAAAGACCACATTCTTCCAGGACAACTAATGGTTGCAAAATTCTCCCATTACAACCCCCAACTCTACATCCTTTTCAACCCCATCTCTCTATTATAACAAATTAGCAATAAAAACTATCCCCCACACCTCACAAAAGCTATCTAAAATCCTTAAACTCGCCAAACTATACTTAAACCTACTCCAAAAACTCTCCTCTGTGGAGACATTCACCCAAACCCAAGCCCCACCTCAACAAACAAAGATAAACTAAAGCTACCAAATCCCCATTTCTGCAAACCCAAGTCATCTCTCCTCCTTTTAAATATAAATGCAAGAAGCATACTAAACAAAATACATGACCTGCATGCCTTATTAGCCCTATACAAACCTGACATAGTAGTACTAACAGAAACATGGCTTAAACCTGATCATCACAATAATGAAATCATAGCCCCAGGTTATGATATCCTACGTAAAGACAGAACAGGGGAAAAAGGGTGGAGGTGTAGCAATTCTATTCCAAAGTCACCTCTCACTAGAACTACTTGACTATAACAATGACGAAATCAACAACATAGAACTTATTGTAGCCAAATTCAAACTAAACACAAACAAATAGTCATTGCAGGTGCCCATCTACCCCCAACATTATTCCCATAATGGAAAACCATGTTAAATTGTTTCTCACTCTCCCTCCCTTACGAACCAATACTGTTAGGTGACTTTAACATAGACTGGAACAACTGCTCCAATGACCTTCCCTCAGAACATATCAACCTTTATGGGTTCTCCCAAATGATCACTACCCCCACTAGGACTGACAAAACAACCAAACGTCAATCCGTTTTGGATTGGATTCTGGTATCACACCCCACTTTTGTTCATCAATCTGGCTGTTTTCCTCACAGTCTGTGACCATCAACCCACCTATCTTATTAGGGGCAAGACCCAACACCTACCCAACCTACCTCTACTCAAAACAATACGTAATAAAAGACACTTCAGAGCCAGTGACTTTAACAAAGCACTACGTTGCTGTAACTGTCTCTCTCTTAAACAACTACTTCTCAACAAAGCTGTAGAGTACTTTAATTCCACCTTCCTACATATCCTAGACCATCATGCTCCCTCTAGATCCATTAGAACAAAAACCCACTATGCCCCATGGCTCAGTAAAGAGACAAAACTGACAATGAAAGAAAGGGACAAACTCTGGATAGCATCCCACAAAGATAAAAACACTGCTCTAAGATCAAAGTACATTGAACTACGTAATAAAGCTAAGAGACTAACTAAACTGGACAAGTCCAACTACTACAAAAACCTACAGGATAAATATAGCAACAACCCCCAAAAATTCTGGACTTACATTAATAAACTACTTCACCCTGGGAAAGCATCCACTCCCACCCCTGTACTGCCAAACAACCAGGATGATATTCCCGCACAATTTAATAAATTCTTCACAGAAACAGTTGAAAATCTAGCCAAAAACCAAAAAAATAATGATACTCCTATACAATCTTCCACCTCAACTAACAGTCATACAAATAATATCTCTGCCTTTTCTCTACAGCCAGCACCCACTAAATTGATTGCAAATCTCGCTAGAAAGCTAAAACCAACTGCACTAGCTGCAGATAAACTCCCTGCTGATTTCCTAGCAGCAGAAGCCATATCCTACTCTGTGTCAATTCTCATAAATAGATCTATTTCAGAACATACAGTTCCTACCCTCTGGAAAACTTCCCATATTGTCCCTCTACACAAAGGTGGCAACTCCTTAGAGCTAACCAACTATCGTCCTATAGCCATACTATCACCCTTATCAAAAATTCTAGAAATAATTGTCCACTTGCAACTAATACAATATCTACAACAAAATTAATCTACCATCCAACTCCCAGCATGGCTTCAGACCCTCCCACAGCACAACCACTGCACTTCTATCCTATACCAATACTGTCAACCACTTTAGAAACCAAGGTCTTTTCGTATCTTCCATCTTCATCGGCTTATCCAAAGCCTTCAACATGGTTAATCACAATCTTCTCCTCAGTACTCTATCTAGTCTCAATATTTGCTCCTCCACCATACTCTGGTTCAATAGCTGTCTATCAGAACGCCAACAAGAAGTTCTCTGGCAAGAAAAGCTGTCCCCTCTCTTACCAGTTTCCATAGGAGTCCCTCAGGGATCAATCCTTGGGCCACTGCTGTTCTCCCTCTTCACTAATGACATCTCCTCTTCACTGCCACAGTAGTTCAATATGCTGATGACACCACCATAATATGTGCTGCCCCCAGCATAAAGAAACTACACACACTCACCCAATTCAACTTTGCTCTGACAGAAACTTGGTTTACTAAAATACAACTTCTCAATCCAAAGAAAACCAAACTAATCCTATTCACCCCTGGCAGGTCATCCAATTCAAACCATAGCCTCACAATAAACTCCAAAAATAATATTCAAATCACACCAAACTACTAGGAGTAGAGCTTGATAATCGCCTAAAATTTGATATCCATATAGCACAAACCATCAAAAAGGTAAACCAAAAACTAGGTCTCCTATATCGAAATAAAAGGCTCATGATTAAACAGACCAAAGCCACTATTGCAAGAAGCCACCTCCTCTCCATCCTTTATGCTTCCCCTATCTTAACTAACCTTCACCAGACTGAACTTCACAAAATGGAATCTTGCTACAACAAGATTGCCAAATTTGCAACAGACTCATCAAATAGAGCCCATCACTGTCTTTCCCTAATGCAACTCTAGTGGCTGGAACTTCCTCACCTACTAAGACTTAACCAAGCCACAATTGCACATAAATACCGGAAGTATACCCCTCACTGGTGAGATCAGATCATAAACTAATCTCGCTGGAGGTCCTCATCCCGCCCCCACCTGAAACAAAAAAGACCACAGTGAAAAACTTCTCAAAAGCCGATTTCACACTTCTAAAAACTAGTGTGGTCTCCTTTAAGGCCCCTGAGCCAGTGGTAAACATTACTCAAACCGCTGAATCATTTACAAATGCCTTCTACCAGCACCTACAGGACTGCATGGATCAGGCAATCCCAAACAAAACTAAGACTCTCTGTACCAAAGGCAAGCGTCCAGTCTGGTGGACCCCAGCCATAAACAAGCTCTACAACAAAAGGAGGAAGCTACTACAAGATAGAGCAAAATCCTTGAAAGGTAAGACACCTTTGATCATTATAAGTAAAAACTAAGAGCTCTCATAAAATCATCCAAGGCAAATTTTGAGAGAAAAATCGCCAAGGACTCTAAAGACAATCATAAGGCCTTCTTTAGCTATGTTAGAAACCTAGGAGGAAACTCCCAGATATGCTCAGAATTAGTTCAAAATGATGTGAAAATTACTGAACCTACACACATTGCTAACATACTGGCTGACAGGTTCAGTGCAAACTCCCCCCTCCCCAAAGGAGAGATATCTATTCCAGAGGATTGTAGCCCCCCAAACATCTCCAACGTCCAGGTGAGAACTGCCCTCACTAAGGCAAAAAACACAGCATCCATGGGACCGGATGGTGTCCCGGCTGTGTGCTTCATGAACTCAACGAGGAATTAAACCCACAGTTAGGACAGCTGTTTAATCTTAGCCTCACCTCAGGATACGTACCCAAGGAGTGGCGCACGGCGACTGTGGTCCCAATTCATAAGGGCGGTGCCTCCACAGACCCTGGAAATTACCGCCCCATTAGCTTGACAAGCCTTATCTGCAAAGCCATGGAGAGGATCATAATGGAACTCATAAATAAAGACATAGGGAACTTGCAGACTTTGAATCCAACCCAGTTTGGCTTTGTCAAAGGCAGATCCTGCCTCTTAAACTTGGTTGACTTTTTCGAGACAGTCACCAAGGCCATTGATGAGGGAAAGGCAGTCCATACAGCCTACCTCGACCTGGCAAAGGCCTTCGACACAATACCCCACTCAGGTATCATCGAAAAACTCATCAGCTTGAATGTAAACCCATACATCACAAGATGGGTTGCAAACTGGCTAAGTGACAGAACCCACAGGGTCAGAGTTGCTGGAGCCATGTCAGACTCAAAGCCTGTCACAAGTGGTGTCCCACAGGGCTCAGTCCTGGGTCCACTCTTGTTCGGCATCTACTTTTCTGAAGTACAAGCAAACACAGGAGGGTTATGGCTGACAAAGTTTGCAGATGACTGCAAACTGGGCGCCATAGTCGAAAACACATCTGACAGATATCCTCCAGAAGGGCATCACAGAAACGGATAACTGGTGCCAGAGCCATGGCCTGAAGTTAAACGCCAAAAAATGCATAGTCATACCCTTCGGGAAAAACAAGGTTACCCCTAGCTACTATATAGGTGGCAATCCACTGAGCACAGAAAAAGTCATCAGGGATCTGGGGACCCAAGTTGACAGTAGCCTTTCGTTTGACACTCATGTTGCTAAAGTAGTAAGGAAAACCTTCTATATCGCCCACCTGATCATGAAGGGATTCACATCTAGATCAAGGAGGTCATCGTCCCCTGTACTCATCACTCATTAGACCTATGATTGAGTACAATGCCCGCTCGAATGTATCTGACCAGACACCTGCTGCAGCTTGAAAGGCCCCAAAAGTTCCTCACCAAAAGGATAAAGGGTCTCAAAAATATGTCTTATGCTGCCCGACTGAAAGAACTGCAGCTCTATTCAGTCTCATACCGCTTGCTCAGAGGTGACCTGTGCCTGACATATAAGGCCATGTCAAACCCAGATTTGATGAATATGCTTCACCTCAAAAAATCTAGATCCTCAGAACCACAAGGGCGGGAGACTTAAACCTTGACACGGTTATAAATAGAACGTGCTGGAGGGACAGATTAATCACCCAGAGACTCCCTATGCTGTGGAAAAAAATCCCGGTACATGTGAGGCAGAGCACCTCGCTGGCCTTGTTCAAGAGGAATCTTGACCAATGGATGGGAGATCGCAGATATACCCCAGGGATTACTTCAGTGTCACTGCTTGACAGAGGCACAGAAAAATGATAGGCATAGTTTTTATTCAAACTAAAGGGGTGGCGAAAGCCACATAACTATGGGCTAGGCTTATAAATGCCCTTGGGCAGATAGCCTAGTATGAACCTATGAACTCTACTACAACCCTGAAAAAACACCTGCCCTCCAACAGCTAATTCAACCCTACACCACCACTAGAACCCTGAGATCTAGCCATCCAAATCTCATTCAAGTAATAAGACATAAAAATGAAGCAGGTAAATGTCTCTGCCTGCACAACAGCACAAACCTGGAACTCACTCCCAAACAACATAACTAGGACTACTTCTAGCACCCAGTTCAAACACCTCCTGAAATCCTACTATTCTAACAATTGGCTCTGCTCTTGCTACACCCCAGGGTAGCAATAACTATACTCAGTTATAAGGATACTGCTACACTATAACACTTCCCTTGCTTACCTCTACTGATATCCTTGCATACTCATCCAAACATAACATCAATCTAACAGCTGAAATCATACCAACACTGGTTCTGTCTGGTACTATATTCCTTACCTGAAAACTGCTCTAGCCTGTATCTAAGATTCATATAATACCTAAAATAGTTCCTCTTGCTCTCATCCTACCTATATTGTAGTTATGCCACTATGAGCATTTACATACTGCCCAGTTATACTAAAGCAGAAATGTATTGTGAATATAAATTTATTAATGTTTTTGTCAGTATGAAGAAAAAAAAGGGGTTAATCTCTCCATTCCGGTACTAAGAGTACACTCTATTACTAATGTTCCTTTGTACTACTTTATATGTTGTAAATTCCTTCGTATTGCACTAATCTAATATTGTAACATGGAGCTTTTCTCCCTGGGCCTCTGCTGAAAATGGACCTGTGTCCAGTCGGACCCTCCCGGTTAACAAAAATAAAATAAAGGACGGACAACACTACTGTTATGTGGTACATTAAACAAGCAGGGGGGTACCCATTCCTACCCACTACAGACTAGCCATGGCTCTGTGGAACACAGCTTTAAGCTACCAAGTGCATCTACAGGCTCATTTCCTGCCAGGAAAACTAAATACACTGGCAGATGAACTCAGCAGAAATCTCATGGACCCACACAAGTGGAAACAAACTTAAGATTTTCAACATGTTGATAAATGGGGGAGCCCAGATATATAGACCTGTTTGCCTCCCCCCAGAACTACCAGTTGGACAAATTCTGCCCAAGGACTCCCCACAAATATGCTTGGAAAATGGATGCTCTGTCCTTCAGCTGGAAAAATCCTATCAGTTTATGCCTTTCCTCCTCTGCCTCTCCTCTCCAAACCAAGGACGATACTGATTGCACCAGACTGGCCACGCCAACATTGGTACACCCCCTCTTGCGCAGTTTCACTGCTGGCTCCATGACACCTGCCTCAGACCCTTACCCTGCTGTCACAGCAGAGAGCCAGATTCTGCACCCTCCGCTTCAAAGCCTGGCTAATTTCCTTATCTGTCCATTACCATCCCTCAGCAAACAAGTGTTGGATATCATTTTGGAGGCAAGGAGGCCTAGTACTAGAAAATCTTATACTGAAAAATGGAAAAGATTCTGTGCGTGGAACCAAACTCAAGGGATGGGCACAGCAGTGCCCAATTTACCTCAGATTCTTCAATACAACTGAGATGCTTCACAAGGGCCTTTCTTTCAAAATTCACGCCTCAGCCATTTCAGCTCATTACAACACAGAACCACCCCTCTTCTCTCATCCACTGCTCAAACAGTTCCTCACAGGGGCAAAGACCACCCAGGAGAGCCCCAACTCCAGCCTGGGCCCTTAACTTTGTATTAGGAAAAACTCACTCTACCTCCTTTTGAGCCAGCTGCAAGTGCAGAGTTAAAATTTCTTTCTTGGAAAACCGCCTTCCTTTTAGCAATTACTTCAGCAAGAAGGGTATCTGAACTACAGGCACTTATGGCAGTGGAGCCTTTCATCATATTTCATGTGGACTGGGTATCCCTCAGGACCAATCCCTCCATGCCCAAGGTGGTATCCAGTGTGGCTCTTAATCAGTCCATTCATTTGCCAACCATCTTTTCTAATCCACAGAACAAAGAGGAAAGGATACTGCACTCCTTAGATGTGCACAGACAACTTGGATTTTACTTGGACAGAACTAAACCTCAAAGGAAATCTAAACTGCTGGTGGCATTTGCTGCAGGGGCAGAGGGGAAGGCTATTTCAAAGCAAACCATTTCTAAATGGATAGACTATTGCATTAATTTCTGCTATAAGCACCATGGAAAACCTAATACCACAGGGGATTTAGACCCCGTTCAACCATCTGCCTCTACAGCCTTTCTCAGAGGTGTGCCTACCAGGGACATCCTAGAAGCTGCTACCTGGAGTTCTGTACATACTTTCACCAAGCATTACCATTTACCAATTTTTCTCTAAATCCAGAGCTGGTTTTGACACTGCAGTTTTGCTGGGTCTTATAGCTGGTACTTATGCTATCTAAATGCCTCCTCCCATCTTTAGCTTTGGGAGTCTACCCAAATGTGATGACTGCAACAGTGAAACACGAAGAACATAGTACAGTTGTGTTACACATACTGTAAATGTTGGTGTATGCACTGTTACAGTCCTGGTTACCCTCCCTCCAGCCCTCTGACTTCTTTTGGCTATACTTTTACTCTCCTTTACTTAAAAGTTTTTTGGCGTATTTGCTTTTTTGTTGGAGGTGTAATATTGCTTCCTATTAGGAGGACACCTGACATCTGGGACAAGAAAATCTGATGCAATGGCGTCAGCTGCATGCTTTATACCTCTGACTACCTGACGTCGCGGAAGATGAGACCGCAATCTTTGCAGAACCCAAGACTTTGATAATCAGGCCGACTGAGGGCTACTGCAAGCAGATAACCCAAATGTGATGACTGCAACAGTCAATACACTCTAACATCTACATTTATGGTAAAACTGTACTGTCTCCAGGCCCCCGGGTTTGTGTTTTTTTTTTTTTTTTTTTTTTTGGAACTAAAAAAAGAACCTTGATTAAGTTCCGGATCCGATTTGGTCTGCAGGGACTTCCTGGATGGCGCTGTTTGTTTTTTTTTTTTCTAGCAATCTTTGAACCTCTAGGATTGCATGATCCCAAAGATTGGGTAGAACATCTGGGATAGAACGTTTGTCTTTTGAGGGGGACTGGGAAAAGGGAATTTTGTAACCTCTGGATATTATCGACAGTACCCATGTTTCTCTCATGATTGCCAGGCTGCTGGGTACAGTGATAGTCTGCCCCTGACTGCCTCCAGAGGTGGACAGCCAGGCCTCCCTCCAGGAGTGCTGGAAGGGCCTAGCTGAGAAAGTATCTGTCGTATCCTAAGAAACCATTGACACCATAAGCATATGGAAAAATTTTTATGTATATAAATGATTTTGTGTATATGTGGATTATTTGTTTATATTCTATGATGTTCATCGTGTTTCACTGTTGCAGTCATGACTGTAGGGTTCTCCCCTGCCGGCAGGCAGTCCTCGGTCGGCCAGAATCCCAAAGTCTGGGTCTGGCGTCGGCTGTTCAACCATGCTTCTGACGTCAGAGCGCCAGGAGTACAAAGCTGACAGCAGACGCCATGTTCTCCAGTCTTTCTTGCCGTGCCATGATGGCACTTTGCAAGTGCCGGTCGGCTGGCTCCTGACAATCTTTTTTGAACAAAACTTCAGTCCGAAGATTTTATTCTCCTACTCAAGCTAAGTACCCCATTGGGGAAACTTTTTTCTTGCTCCAGTCCGATGTCAGAAAAAGTTAATTGTATTTCATGTGGGAAGCAAATACCGCATAAGGATTTTCATTCTTACTGTATTCCTTGCCTAGGCCCTGACCACGACGTAGCTAGTTGTCGGTTTTGTGCTAGATTCAATCAACGTACTATTAAACGAAGGTACGACTTTGCATTTCATTACTTCGGTAGGTGTTTTAATTACAAAATGTCGTCTGATACGGTTCCAGCTACAGGAGTTCATAAATGACGCAAGGACAAAGACAGGCCTCCGAGGTCCAAATCTGATGATATCGCACAAGCACAGCCAGCTTCAGGTTCGGCCGTCGTCAGTGAGGCGCTTTTGCAGCCCTTGTCGGCCATTTCGAAACCGATGGCCGAAACAGACTCCCACGAGGAGCCATCTAGGCCTTTGAATATTTCAATTGCAGGACCTTCGGACAATGCTCCTTCGGATGGGTCCGGAGCCGCTATGTAGGTACCGGCTTCCGAAGGGGTTTTCAGGCCTACTCAGCTTCTGATAAAGGCAAAGACTCCTTCCAAATCAAAGACTGCAACACAGGCCTCTTCTGATCCGGCTCCCAAGTCACAGAAACAGTTACTTAAGATGGCGGAGGATTTACTTACTATGATTAGGGGTTCTCATCCCCCGTTAGATAAAAGGCCAAGGCAGGAAGTTTATTATGACTCCTCTGATCAGGCTTCAGTTTCTTCTTCTGACCAGGAATAATCTTTCCCTCCTTATGAGGATTCTGATGCTGAGGAATCCATTCCTTCAGCTTCTCCCCCTGAGGATTTCTCTTTTGGGGAAACTTTGCATGAAATGAGGGAACATTTCCACTGGGAAGGACAGGAGTATTCGGAATCGAAGAAAAGACTAAGGGATTTTCTTCTTCCCCAACATAGACCCCTGGCTATTCCTCCTATTTTGGATATTGTGGATGATGCTTTTTCGGAGGCTAACTTAACCCCTGACTCTTTCCCTCCTGCTCCTGTTAAGCCTGACTGATATTACAGGGTTCCTGATTCCCACCAGTTTTTGTACAAGAACCCTACTGCTGACCCTGAAACCATTTCTCAGGGTCCTAAGGGAGTTAAGGCCGCTTCTGCAAAAAAAAAACATTCCCACTGAGAGAGATTCCAGATCTTTAGAAAGATGGGGCAAAAAAGTGCACACTTCTGCTACTTTATCCATTAGGGCTTTAAACTGTCAGTTTCATATGCTGAAATACCAGCAATTTCTCCTGTCTGTTTTAAAACAAAAGCTTACTTCCATTTCCGCCTGTGCAGATAAGGAATTACATGATTTAATGCATGCCACTGAACAAGTTGGAAAGCATGGTTTACACTGTGGATTTGATACCTTGGGGGCTTCTTGTAGGGCTGCTGCCTCTGACACAGTCATTAGAAGGCATGCATGGTTAAAGGAACAAAATTTGCCTGATCAAGTAAAAGCTAAATTATTGGATGCTCCTGTTCAGCATAATGCTTTGTTTGGATCTAAAGCTGAAGAGGTGATTAAAAAGATGGAGGACAAGGCGAAATCCATGCAAACTGTTAAAGATTTCTTGCAAGTACAGCCTCCCAAATTTAGCAGGAATTGGCCTACTAAAAATTGGTCCTTTCCCAATACAGACAGGCCTCAGAGGGGTAGATACAGACGCTCCCGAGGAAGGCCTCCAGCACAAGCCTCTTACAGACCAAGACAGTGGACTGCTTCCACCCCTAGAGGGGGAGAGGACAGGTCGCAAACCCATAGGAAACGGACTCAATGACTCCCTCTGTTGGGCTGCAGGAACTTCTTGCCTGGAAGCCCCCCTCTGAGGAAAACTTTCACTTTTTCACCAAAATTGGACTCGTATAACCCAAGACAAGTGGGTTCTGGATGTGGTTTTAAGAGGTTACAAATTCCATTTTCATACCCTACCAAGGCCAAGCGGATGGCCAGATCTTCCAAAACATCAATGGACAGAGGCCTTAAACCAGGTGGAAGCTCTTTTGGCTATGAAAGCCATAGAACTAGTTCCGCTTTCAGAGATGGGACAAGGTTTTTACTCAAGGCTCTTTCTAGTCTCCAAGAAGCAAAATTCATGGAGACCCATTCTGGATCTGTCAGTCTTGAACACTTTTCTAGAAATACCAAAATTCAAGCTGCTTACTCTACAGCAGCTACTTCCAATGCTGACCAAAAATGCATGGATGGTGACTTTGGATTTAAAAGAGGCATATTTACACATTCCCATCAGGCAGGAGTGCAGAAAATACCTCAGATTCAAGGCCGGGTCGAGGCATTATCAATTCTCTGCGCTGCCCTTTGGATTGTCTACTGCGCCCAGGGTCTTCACCAAGTGCCTGGCTCCAGTAGTAGCTTATTGCAGACAAGGGAATTCAAATTTACCCTTATCTGGACGATTGTCTTATTCAGGCAGACAGCAAGGATGTCTTACTCCAGCATCTAGTATTTGTTCAGAAACTTCTCAAGTTCCTGGGATTCACTGTCAACAGTCAAATTTGACTCCCTCGCAACCGATAACTTTTCTGGGTGCTCTTCTAAACACAACAACCCAGATGGCATTTCTGACATACGAAAAACAATTACAGCTGGCTTCAACTTTCAAAACCTTGGCAACTTTAACTCTGCTATCTGCAAGGAAATTCCTGCAGGCTTTGGGTTACATGGCCTCCTGCATCCTTCTCGTACCATATGCAAGACTACATATGAGGAAAATACAGTGGTACCTAAAAAGTGTATGGTCTCAGCATTGCCACAGTTTAGACATACTGATCTCCGTCCTGCCTTGTCTTCAAAAGGAATTCCTTTGGTGGTCAAGGCATGTACTCTAAACAAAGGAAAACCCTTCTGTCTGCCTCCTGCCACTCTGATACTAACCACGGACGCCTCAGATTATGCATGGGGAGCCCATTTTCTGGGCAACTGTATGCAGGGTCTTTTGGACAAATGATCAGGAGCGCACCTACATATCAATTTAAAGGAAATGTTAGCCGTTCAGAAAGCTCTGTGAGCCTTCAGGAATCTTCTGCAACCAGGACAACTACTGATACGAACAGACAACACCACAGTTATGTGGTACATAAACAAGCAAGGGGGATCTCATTCCTACCCCCTTTGCAGACTAGCCATGAATCTATGGAACACAGCTCTAGCTTGCAATCTGGACCTTCAAGCTCAATTTCTACCAGGAAAGCAAAACTTCCTGGCAGACAGTCTGAGCAGAAACCTTTCGGATCCGCACGAGTGGATGCTGGACACCGAAATATTCAAGATAATAGCAGTCTGGGGATGTCCTCACATAGACCTCTTTGCATCCCATCGCAATAATCAACTACAAAATTTTTGCACCAGGACTTTCCACAAACAAGCTTGGAAAGTGGATGCCCTATCATTCAGTTGGAGAAACCTCTCGGGATATGCCTTTCCACCTCTTCCTCTTCTTCCACGGGTATTATTTAAGATAAAACAGGACAGGCCCAAGATGATTATCTTGCTGGCCCCAAATTGGCCTTGACAGTTTTGGTAGCCAACTCTGAAAAACCTATGTCGGGAGCCCCCTTGGGTTTTACCACATACTCCGAACCTTCTGTCCCAACATCAGGGTCAGGTTCTTCACTCCCATGTCAGAACTCTCAGCCTGGCGGCCTGGTTAATCCAGGGTCTTTGATTCATTCTCTCCTACCCAAGCAGGTTATGGATGTCATTTTAGAAGCCAGACGTCCTAGCACTAGAAAATCTTATGCAGGAAAATGGAAAAGATTTTGTTCCTGGATGCAGGCTCAGGATTCTGATCCTCCTCCTTCCTAACATTCCTTTGATTTTACTTTATCTGACAGATCTCTTACATAAGGGTCTCTCTCTCTCTTCCATTAAGATTCATGCCTCTGCTATTTCCGCTCATTATAATACAGACCCTCCAATCTTTTCCCACCAGCTCATGAGACAGTTTCTCAGAGGAGCTAAGAACTTAAGGCCTCCTAGATCTCCATCCATTCCTGCTTGGGATCTTAACTATGTTTTGGAAAAACTCACCTTACCTCCTTTTGAGCCTGCTGCCTCTTCTGACACCAAATTTTTATCTTGGAAAACAGCCATCCTGTTAGCTCTGACCTCTGCCAGGAGAGTTTCAGAGTTGCAAGCTCTTATGGCTGTGGAACCTTATATTATTTTTCATCAAGACAGGGTTTCTTTAAGGACTAATCCTACATTCATGCCTAAGGTGCTTTCCAAAGTGGCTTTAAATCAAACTATTCACTTGCCAACCTTTTTCCCCACTCCTCAATATAAAGGGGAAAGGATCTTACATTCCTTGGATGTACACAGACAACTACGTTTTTTTACCTGGACAGAACCAAGGACATCAGAAAATCAGAGCAATTGTTTGTTTCTTATGCTTCAAGTTCTCAAGGTAAAGCCATTTCAAAACAGGCCATTTCTAAATGGATTGCTCATGGTATTAGATTTTGTTATTCACACCATGGAAAGCAAATCCCAGGGAGTATACGGACTCATTCCACCAGAGCTGCTGCCACTTCAGCTGCCTTCCTCAGGGGAGTTCCTACCAAAGACATTTTGGAGGCTGCAACTTGGAGTTCAGTGCATACTTTTTCAAAGCACTACAATCTACCTCTCTACTCTAAGTCTAGGGCAGGCGTTGCTTCTGCAGTCTTGCAGGGCCTTTTAGCCGCCCCTTCTACTTTATGACCACCTCCCTTTCACTCTGCTTTGGGATTCTATCCTACAGTCATGACTGCAACAGTGAAACACTATGAACATAGTACAGTTGTGTACACTTACCATAAATGTAGATGTTTGAGTGTCTTCACTGTTGCAGTCTGGGTTTCCCTCCCTCCTGTCCCCTCTTAGTTTTACCTTTGTATTGTTTCCTTTCCCACCATTCTTTTGAGGTGTATTTGCAAAGGTTATGGGACCTTACTCATTTTGGAACTCCTGACATCTGGGGCAAGAAAAACTGGAGAACATGGCGTCGGCTGTCAGCTTTGTACTCCTGGTGCTCTGATGTCAGGAAGCATGGTTGAACAGCCGACTCCGGACCCAGACTTTGGGATTCTGGCCGACCGAGGACTGCCTGCCGGCAGGGGGAGAACCCTACAGTCATGACTGCAACAGTGAAGACACTCTAACATCTACATTTATGGTAAGTGTACACAACTGTACTTTCTGCTTGCATAGTATTCAATGGGTGTATTATGTTTTTGAGATCAAAATATTCCCTTTTAGTTGTATATATTTATGCACTGTGTGATTGCATTTTAAGAGAATCAGCTAGCAATGATTATGAATTTAATTATTTAATCAATTGGTTAATTGTATTGAAAATTGAGTGTTTTTGGTATATAAGGAGGTATTTTTTTTGTTAACTGTTCCATTGAAGGTGAATGGCTGAGGTACCAGAATGTGCAATAAAAAGTTATCTGTCAGTGTTTTCCTTATGGTTATGGTGTCGATGATTCTTATGAAGTGACTGGTGTTTGGAAGGTGTTTCTTGTGAAAGTATCTGTCACCCTGCTGTTCATAGGTAGGTAATAGGCTATCGGCCCTAGGGCCCATACAAGCCTAGCCAAAAAATGTACCCTGGCTTTCGCCTCCCAAGAAAATTATTTTCCTGTGCCCCTGTCGAGCAGAGTGTCAGAAGTGATCCCCGTGGTGAATTTCCCATTTCCCATCCAATCATCAAGATTTTTCTTGAGTGCTAATGAGGAGCTCTGTTTGACATAGATAGGTAGTCTGTTCCAGGGTATGGGAAGTCTCTGGGACAGGAATCTATCCCTTCAGCATGTTCGGTTTATTGTGGTGACAAGGTTTAGGTCCCTAGAGCGTGTAGCGCGGAGGGATTGGGATTTCTTTAAGTGGAGCATGTCCAACAGCTCTGGGTTTGACATAGCTTTGTATGTTGGGCAGAGATCACCCCTGAGTAGGCGATATGTGATGGAGTAAAGCTGTAGATTTTTGAGACTGTCTGCATAGCGCATCTGTTTGAGGCCAGTAATCCTCTTTGTGAGGTATTTCTGTGGTCTTTCCAGTTGTAGATGATGTCTTGTGAGGTACATACCAAAAGGGGCGTTGTACTCTAATGGGTCTAATGAGTGATGAGTAGAGGGGAACAATGACCTATTTTTTTTCTGGATGAGAATCCTTTTGTGATGAGATGAGCCACGTAGAAGGATTTCCTGACAACTGTGGCGATGTGATTATCAAAGGAGAGACTACTGTCCACCTGTGTCCCAAGGTCTCATTACATTTTCAGCATTAAGTAGACTACCAGCTATGTGGTAGTTCATGGGTACAGAGTTTTTACCAAAGGGGATGACTATACACTTTTTGGCATTGAGCTTCATGCCATAGCTTTGACACCAGGTGTCTGTCTCAGTGAAGCCCTTTTGTAGTTTGTCCACATCGTTAGGAGTTTCGATTATGGCTCCTAGTTTGCAGTCATCTGCAAACTTTGTTAGCCAAAGACCACATGTGTTGGCCTCCACTTCAGAGAAGTAGATACCAAACAGGAGAGGACCCAGGACTGAACCCTGTGGTACTCCACTTGTCACTGGTCTGATGTCGGATTTGGAATCGGCTACTTTCACAGTGTGGGTTCTGTCCGTGAGCCAGTTGGCAACCCATCTTGTGACATAGGGATTTATACCTAGTTTAGTGAGCTTATCTATAATTCCAGAGTGGGGGATGGTGTCGAAAGCCTTGGCGAGATCTAGATAAGCTGTGTGAACCATTTTACCCTCATCTATGGCTTTGGTTACTGCTTCAAAGAAGTCAGTCAGGTTTAGGAGACATGATCTGCCTTTTACAAATCCAAAGTGGGTAGGGTCCAGAGTTTGGAGATTACCAATGTCTTTGAGTTCCATGATGATACGTTCCATGGCCTTGCAGACCAGGCTCGTCAGGCTAATGGGGCGGTAGTTCCCGGGGTCTGTTGTGGCTCCCCCTTTGTGGAGTGGGATAACTGTTGCGGTGCGCCATTCAGTGGGTACAAAGCTCGAGGTGAGGCTATGATTGAACATGGTACTTGGGTAGGGTGCCAGTTCATTCTGTAGTTCGTGTAGAAAGCAGCCTGGGATATTGTCAGGTCCCATGGATGCTGTGTTCTTGGCTTTGGAGAGTTGTTTTTTTTTTTTTTTTTTTTTAACCTGTGCAGCCGTTATTATAGGAACTTTGCATTCTTACGGTATAGAGATGGGCCCCCTAGGGGTTGGGAGGGGGGTAAAGTTAGCACTGAACCTATCTGCTAGGATGTTGCCAATATCAGTTGGTTCTGTATATTTAGTGCCATTGTGCTGTAACTCAGAGCAGATCTGAGTGTTCCCATTTAGATTCTTGACATAGCTATAGAATGCTTTGTGGTTGTCTTTAGAGTCGGTGGCAATTTTGTTTTTGTAACTAGCTTTGGAGGATTTTGAGGGATCTCCGCTTCTTACTGAGGTTGACCAGGGAGTTCCTCCAGTCATGGGATTTTACTATTTTTTTTTTTTTTTTTTTGCAACAGTTTCTTTCTTCTGTTGTAGAGTTTGTTTATGGCAAAGGATTACCAGATTGGCTTCCTTTTTTTGGAAGATAACATCTTGGTTCTATTAGGGATAGCATGATCCATGCACTCGTGTAAGTGCTTATAAAGTGCATTTGTGTAGGATTCGGCAGTCATACCTCTATTGTCCATCTGCATGGGTGTCATGAAGTTTGCCACTTCTGTCTTAAGAAGTGTGAAGTTGGCTTTGGTGAAGTTTTTTACAATGGTTTCCCTAATTGGGGGTGGGATGTGGATGTCTAGGCTGATTAGCTTGTGGTCGGATCTGACCAACGAGGAATTTACCTTTTGTGTGGAACACCGGTTTCCCATGTTGGTAATGACCAGGTCTAGGATATTGCTTCCCCTGGTGGGGGTGTGAATAAGTTGATCCAAGGCATTGGAATTTATGAATTCTAGAAAATGTTGAGCAAGAGTTGGTACATGAGTAGTTTTCCCAGTTAATGGTGGGGTAGTTGAAATCGCCCATTATTAGGGTATTGGGTTGCACCCTAATACTTTCCAGTGTATCAAGAAATGAGGAGTGTGAATCCTGAGGCATGGTGGGGGGTCTGTAGCAAGCTACAATTTGGAATGCGGTCTTGCCCAGAGTTAGTTGCACTTGGATAATCTCGGATGCATTATGCTGTTCAACTAGCCTGGAGGTGTGGATATCCTTAATGAATATGGACACGCCTCCGCCTTTAGTGCTTCTTTCTGGGTTAGGTGGCCGAAAGGTGTGGTATGAATTGAAGCCTGGTAATGCAGGGGTGCTCTCTGGAGCTTTGAACTAGGTGTCTTGTCACTGCACAGATGTCAATGTTCTCCATTTTAAGGAGTGCCTCGAGAGTGCATTTTTGAGGTTTAGACTTCTAGCATTGAGTAGCATTACCCTCAGATTTTGCTTGCTTGTACCTGTTATGATGGTGAATTTGTCATTTGAACCTTGCCTAAAAAAGCCACTATAGTGTGGCAAGAGCCTTAGGCAGTATCCGGAATCCTAAGGGCGACAGGTGCAGGCCATCTCTGGCAAAGCATCGTGGACTGTCTATCATGTCGTCCTAGGCAGACAAATACTGGATCGCCTTAGAATGACACCAGAAGCTTAGCCAATTATTGAAGTCCTTCATTTTGTCCTTGTACTGTGGTATCATTCTGGGTGATGGCAGGATGCTACTCAGGGTTAGGGTCATACCTGCCTGGGATACAAGATTGGAGAGCTCCTCTGCCGTGAGGGCGGTGTCTTTCAGTGTTCCCCCTCTGCCCCTGGGGGAAAAGTCAACCACGTGTGTCAGGCGAAGATCCGTGGGATTTTTGGAACCATATTTTTCCACTCTTCTGACCCTTAGGGATAGGGTCTAGATGGAGTGGAAAAACGGACCCCTATGACAGTTTTGCCATCCTGTTAACACCAGGTTAGTCTCTTTTTACCTGAGGCCCAAACAAGGACGAGCCATCAAAGGGGGTTTTGGTAAAAGAAGACTTAAAGGGTTCCGCAAATTGCCAAGGTGCATCCACGAGTATCTGCATAAAGCTACTCTGGTACCTGCTGCCCTACTCCCATCTGCTGCATAAGAAATGAGCCTCATGGAGGAGTTTACCACGGAGGTCAAGGTTGCAAGCTGGGAAGCTGCCCTGTTCGCAACTCCCTCAGCTGTAGGATCTTGCAGGGCATCTCCTAACTCATTTTGGAGATCCCTCTGAAGTCGTGTGAAATGTGATGAGTAATTCATCGATCTGAGAGTAAAAGTCATTGAAGTAAACCTACACGTCCCATATTTGTCCATTGTATGAGACTCTCTGTTCGGCGGATGGACAGATGAAGTTTCCACATGTTCGTTATTGGTGGCTACTGCCACTACTGTAGCATCAACAGGGACTCCCTTGGAGTGGAAAGACTTATCTTCTGGAGCTGTAATAAATTTAGGTCTCCAATGAACAGGTTCCATGGTCACTAGAGCACACCACTCCTTTTGACTCGCTACCGACAAAAGTGGGTTGAAAGGCAGACACCTAAAAGGTGGAGGGTCGGGAACCAAATTTATCCAAGTGTACGGACTCGTCCTCAGAGGGGGCAAGGGACTTCCAGCCACCCCTCTAAGGATTTCCAAGATGTCTGAAAAGGAGACCTCCTCAGAGGGGGGACCATGGGGACCCTTCCGACTCATCCAGGTTCGTATCCGAAGTGATAGAATCAGGGGAATCTAGATGCTTCCTCTTGCACTTCCAAGGGACTTCCTCCAAATGATCAAGGGAGGTTTCGGAACAAGTGGGGTCACCCAGTGGGGCATCCTGTGGCACAGGATCCCTATGCTTGGCAGGAGGAGGGACAAAGGCAGGTACAGGCACTGAGGTAGAAGGAGCCAGTGGAGCAGAGGGTGGAGCAGTCTCATGAGCTAGCATGCTCCTTATCACCCTGAAGGTACCACAGTCCCGAGTCGAAGGAACCGCCGGCTCCGAAGAGCCCAGAGGCTTCGCTGATGGAGCCGAGCTCACCTGAGCCGAAGCTCCGAGAGGAAGAGTGGGGTCTGACAAGGGTACGATGCCACCCCACCCCCCCCACCTGGAGCCAGCAAAAGAGATTCGGCGCCCAGACCCCTCGACGGACTGAGACATTGAAATCGGAGTGGTCATCAGAACCGATAAGTGAGAAGAAACCTGAGCAGACTGTTCCACCACCACGACCTCCATGAATTCTGGCTCCGAGCTCGAGAGTCTGAGAAGGAATCTTTGGAGAAGCTGGGAGGGCTGAAGGCGCCAAATCCTTATTGGCTGGGCTTGAGAGTAATTTAGCAAGTGCCTGTGACTTGAGCCTGTTGACCACTCTGTCCACGTCGGGATCCGAAAGTCTGGAGGACCAAGAGAAGTGTGAAGAGGACCGGTGGCTGCCCGCTCCAGGTTGCAGCAGAGGAGATTGTGGAGCATAGTGTACCGGCTCCAAAGAGGGAGACCTTGATCTCTTATGGATCTGGACCTGCTCCAAGGATACAGATGGAGCCGCCGGAGACTTAGCTTTGTTGGAGCCAATGCTAGGGGCCAACAGAACCAAAGGCTTCTCAGTAATTTTCGTCTCTTCCAAGCTCGGGACCGATTGGAGTGTTTCTCGGGCACTTTGGCTGGCTGAGGACCCTGGGACGATGCATCTTGAGGGCTCTTCAGGAGGCCACGTAAAATAAGCTAATTTTTCTTTCCTGCAGGACTCTGGAACTGAAAGCATGACGGATCGAGCAAGAGTCCTGCAGGTAAACAGCCCCTAAATAAACGCAACTCGTGTGCATGTCCATAAGGGATATTTTCTGGCAACATGAGTCGCATTTTTTAAACCCTGACTATTTAGACTCTAGACATAATGAACACTAGTCAGGAAAAAGTTTCCACAGAGAAAAAAGGAAAAACTGTCACTCTCCGCCTACAAGTAGAAGCAAACAGGCTGATAAATGTTAAGGTTTTTTTTTTCCTTTATTTTGAGAGGAAGAGGGAGAGCCTCTAACTTAAACAGCAATCCCAGAAAAGGGGTGAGGAAAGGGAAGAACCCTCTAACTTAAACGGGCTCTAAGGGGAAAGCAGGCCTGAAAGAAAAAATGGCCAAAAACACCACAAAGAGTAGAGAAAGGGGTTGTTAGACTTGTAAAAGGTAGATCATGTCCCCTAAACCTGATAGACTTCTTTGAAGCAGTGGCCAAAGCCGCAGACAAGGGTAAGGTGGTTCACACAGCCTATCTAGATCTTACCAAGGTTTTTACACCATCCCCCACTCTGGAATTCTAGATACTCACTAAACCTAGGTATAAATCCCTATGTCACAAGATGGGTTGCCAACTGGCTCACTGACGGAACCCACACTGTGCAAGTAGCAGACTTCACTTTTCACTGGTCTCAAGTCTGATTTTGGAGTACCACAGGGTTCAGTCCTGGGTCCTCTCTGGTATCTACTTTTCTGAAGTACAGACTAACAAAACGCAGAAGGTCTTTGGCTAATGAAGTTCACAGATGACTGCAAACTAGGAGCCATAATCGAAACTCCTAACGATGTGGACACCCTACAAAAGGACCTCACTGAGACAGATGCCTGGTGTCAAAGCCATGGCCTCAAGCTCCGTGCCAAAAAGTGTGTTGTCATCCCCTTTGGTAAAAACTCTGTACCCATGAGCTACCACATAGGTGGTAGTCTACTTAACACCGAAAGTGTGTTGAGACCTTGGGACACAGGTGGACAGTAGTCTCTCCTTTGATAATCACATCGCCACAGTAGTCGGGGAAGTCCTTCTACATGGCGCACACATCACAAAAGGTTTCTCGTTCAGGAAAAGAGGTCATTGTTCCCCTCTACTCATCACCCATTATAGAGTACAATGCCCCTTTTGGTATGTACCTCACAAGACATCTTCAACAACTGGAAAGGCTGCAGAAATACCTCCAAGGATTACCGGCCTCACACAGATGCCCTATACAGACGGTCTCAAAAAACCTCCAGCTTTACTCCATCGCATATTGCCTACTCAGGAACTTTGCAACAATCTTCTGAACTGAATGCTATCCTACAGCAGTTCCGGTGTGCAATAGCAGAAACAAATGGAAGCAGAAATGCAATAAACATCTTTTCAGATGAAACGCAGAGATTATTACAAGACCTGTCAAACAAGAAGTCCTTACAAGTGCCAACAATTTACTACCATTTGCCTCATTTTTTAAAAAATGAAGAAAGCTTGCAACCTGCTGTGCAGGTGGACTTTGGAAGAACAGGAGTAACTAGAAGCCTGTTCAAGCTGTGGCTCCTGTTGGTAAAGTGGATTGGTTCCATTTTGTCTTAACGGCTGTATTCCACCTTTTTTTCTTGACATTTGAGGCTTGCTGAATTGTTTTTCTTGTCATTAATAATGGATGTGTTCCAGGTGGATTAACTGCTGATATTCTACCAATTTTTCATGAGGTGAGACTTGCTGAACTGTTTTTCCAGTGTGCATCTGCCTAATGGGTATGCATGCTATTTAAATCTTTATATATTTTTTAAAATATTTGATTAGTGTTCGGGACATATGTGATTTTTCAATGCATTTAGCATCTACCTTTGGGATTTTTGCAATTGGAGATGACACTTGTTTTATTGTTTGGAACTTCAAGCCTACCTGAACTGTTTCTGCAGACGTGGATGTATCTAGCTGTGGTGAACTGATTACATCGTATCGCCATATCATTTGGCGCTACAAGTTTGTTTGGACACTAATAATTGTGGATTTGCTTAGTTGCGGCATAATAGTCCTTGTATTTGGTGTGTTTATTGCAAAACTTATGTGAATGTCATTCTAAATAGTTTTTGAAATATGAGAATTCTTTTTGGATATTGGGAACATTTGTAGCCCTATACTTTTGGGTTCTTTTTGACCTGGCAATTTTATAGTTGATTGTCGCCATGATGAATGTTGAAGTATGTCTTTATTATTCTATATATGCATATATGCAAGTGCTTGTGTTTAGTATTTTTCACAATTAGACATTCTGGATTATATTTTGCCAGGAATTATTGTACCCTTTAATCGACCTGTTTTATCACAGTGTTAATTGTAATTGGGTTGACTCATGATTCCACTATCAAAACCCTCACATCCACAACTCCTATATACCATTTGTATCTCTTCCCTCATACTGCTAACCTTCTTTACCAGTTATCAAACTCAAGTTAATTACAGACTTATCCCTAACAAGGGTACATCCCTCAACACTCCAAACCCCAAGCCTTATACTCCTCTAACCCTATACCACTATCACATCACCCTTATCCACCACCTCGGACACAAAATACCGTCTCGCAGACAGTCCCACACTACTCCTAAAGCACACAAAAATCATCTAAGTTATTCAAGCTTTATTTACACCTGCAAGCTGCACTCGTACGCTGTGGTGACATACATCCCAACCCAGGCCAATTTAATCCAGACACTAACCCCGACCTAACTAATACCCTACTCCACAGACCCACAAACTCACTCCTCATCATAAATCCAAATGTTAGAAGTATCTCAAAGTCCATGACCTCCATGCCTTCATCTCCTTTTACCATTCAGATATTGTGGTACTGGCTGAGACCTGGCTAAAGCCAGAAATCCACAATAATGAATTCACAGCACCAAGTTACAATATAATCTGAAACGACAAGAGTACAAAACTCACCTTATCCTAGAAAAACTAGACATCACAACCCCAGACCTTGAAAACATTGAACTCACCCTTACTAAACTAAAACTTAACCCAAATAAGTATATCAGTATCATAGGATGCTGTATCCCTCCAGGCAACAATATTCCCATTACAGAAAAACTCCTAGATTGGATGTCTAACTCCCTCCCCCAAGAAAACATCCCATTGGGCTACCTTAATATTGACTGGCACAACTGCTCAAGTCAAAATCCTCTCTTCCACATTAACTTGCATGGATTAACCTAACTTTTACTCCCCCCCCCCCCCCCCCCCCAGAACAGATGAGAACCGAACAGTCTATACTAGACTGGATACTTGTATCTCATCCTTGCCAATTCTCACGCCAGGTGCCTGCCAGGCACCCTCGGCGACAACCAAGCTACATTTCTACTAAGAAGCAAAACTCCCCAACTGACCCAAGTAACTGTGCGTGAAATTAGAAACAAAAACACTTTGACCTACTCAACTTTAATAATGATGTAAGAAAGTGTAACTGGACCCCCCCCTAAAAAATTTAGACCTTGATGTAGCAGTACTATACTTCAGTACTACCTTTACAGACATACTTAACCATCACGCCCCCCAGAACCACAAGAATCAGAACTAAAACATGCCCTTTAGCTAACTTTAGATACTAAAACACTCCTCAAAAATAGAAACAAAGCCGGGGACAAACTGTCGTAAAACAGATTTCAAATAGATAAGCATACCATGAACTACGCAACAAAGCCAAACAACTTATCAAAACAACTTATCAAAACAGACAAAATCTCCTACTACCAAAATATTCAGAATAAATGTATAAACAACCCAAAAAAAGTTCTGGGCTGCAGATAACTCTACTACAACCAGGTAAGACCATCACTCCCACCCCCAAAATAGTGAAATAACCAAGACAATATCCCCACATAGTTTAACAAATTCTTCACAGAAACTATCCAAACCCTAGCTTACAACCAACTGAGCCCCTACAACCCCACCCCAACAAAAACACCCTTTCCACCCTAAACAGATATCAATCACCCACTCTTCACCTTCAACCCAGTGCCAACCAAGATCATACAAAAATACTCCTAAAACTTAAACCAACCTCCACAGCTTTGGAAAGTATCTTGTACAACTCCACTGCACAAAGGGGGTAGCTCTGTCGAACTCTGTAACTATTGCCCTATAGCTGTACTATTCCCCCTATCAAAACTTCTATAGAGAGTTGTCCACATGCAATTGATGAAGTACCTCCTGGAAAACAAATTGCTATCCACACAGCAACACTGTTTCAGACCCTTTCACAGCACCACCACCACCACCAGGCTTACATCATTTACTAACACCATCAATAACCACAGAAATAATGGACTGCTCGTATCTGCTACACTCTTAGATTTAGCCAAAGCTTTTGACATGGTCAACCATGAAAAACTGCTTCACTCACTGTCTGCCCTAAACCTTAGCATTTCTGCTGTTTCTTGGTTTGAGCTATCTAGAGGGTAGGCAGCAAGCTGTAAAATGGCAAAACCAACACTCTGCCTTATTGCCCGTCTTCCTAGGGGTACCCCAAGGTTCTATCCTGGGTCCATTGCTATTCACCCTATTTACTAATTCACTTCCATCCACCATTCCCAAAGCCTCAGTAGTCCAATATGCAGACAATACCACTATAATCTGCGCAGCCAATACCCTAGACCACCTCCTCTCCCAAATGTAAGAATACTTTTCCCTAGCCGAAACATGGATCACCAACCAGAACCTCATTCCAAACCCAGCTAAAACAAAACTACTCCTCTTCAGCCCTCACAAATCTTTACACCCTTGATATAACTTTATAGTCTCCTCACACAACACCATCACCCCTACCGATCACATCCAACTGCTAGGTCTGGAAATTGACAGTCACCTTAAGTTTGGCATTCACATTTCCCAGACCATAAAAAGTAAATAAACTGGGTCTACTCTATCGCAAACAAACAACTTCTCTCCAACCATTCCAAAATGACTACAGCCAGGACACACCTGCTATCCACCTTACTCTATGCCTCCCCTGTGCTTACCAATCTCCGAAAAACTGACCTAAACAAATTAACAGCTGTTGCAATATGTTGGCTAGATTTGACACGGGTTCATCTTCTAGGACCCACCACTGCGAAAGCCTCAAAAAACTCAACTGGTTAGAACTCCTGCTAATACTTTGTCAATCAGCTATCACTCGCACACAAAGTATTGCATCACTCAGACAATACCTCAGCCCTACAACTACTTTTTCAATCTTACACCACTACCAAATCCTTAAGATCAAGCACCCAACACCTCCTTAAGGTAACCAAATTTAACAATGATGCAGGTAAATCCGTCTCCAGCCACTACATCTCTAAAATCTGGAACTCTCTTCCTGCCCATATAATTAGTAACAACTCTTAACCCAATTCAAGAAACTACTCAAAATACACTTCCTGAGTAATAGACTGCTCCTGTACCACCTCTGGCTAGTAATTCATTATTTTTTGCTATTTTCAACTTGAGTAATATTGTAACTACAGGCTTTTATTGTCCATATGTTTAGATGTATAGTCTCATCATTGACAAAAAGACTATTGTACATCCATATTCTCTAATGTTAAGAAATTTTGTCTTGTGTATGTTGTCAAATGTGCCTTTTTGTTATACTTGCCATCTTGTATTAATATTGCTATGGAGCTTTTCTCCCCGGGCTTCCACTGAAAATGGACCTATATCCAGCTGGACTCTCCTGGTTAACGAATGTAAAATAGATAAACCATGCAAAGCTACATCAAACCCAGAGCTGTTGGACATGCTCCACTTAAAGAAATCCCAGTCCCTCTGAGCTACACGCTCTAAGGACCTAAACCTTGTCATTACAATAAACAGAACATGCTGGAGGGATAGATTCCTATCCCAGAGACTTGCCATACTCTGGACCAAACTACCTATCTATATCAAACCCTCCTCATTAGCACTCTTTTTAAGAAAAATCTTGATGATTGGATGGGAAATAGGAAATTCGCCCCGGGGATCATCTCGTGTGTGTGCTCCACAGGAGCACAGAAAAATAATTTTCTTGGGTGGTGAAAGCCAGGGTACCTTTTTGGCTAGGCTTATATAGGCCCTAGGGCCAATAGCCTAGTACCTACCTATGAACGAGGAAAGATGCACACTACGAGTCAATATAACCAGTAAATTTACCGACAATTGGCAATAACTAGAAAAAACAAAGTACTTTGCCTGAGCCAGTATAGCACAGTCTCGACACTGCAAGTGGCAAACGAGATCTGGGTAGCTGCTGCTAGGCATGTTGGGATAAGGGGTAGCCTCCAGCCAGTAAAAGCTCTCGAGCTATTGTATATCGGCCGAGTCGGAACCGAGCATCGGCTCCGAACCCAACCAGCAAGAAAGAAGGCGAGATGGGACAACATAACATTCCTTTATCCATGAATGTGGGATGCTGTCAGAAGCTTTTTTTGTAGTCTGTCCATGCCGTGTTTAGATTCTTCCCCTTTTTGACAGTACTCCATTATGACTTATTTAATAAATGATTTTTTGTCCCATAGGACTTGTTACTATTTTGTTCCGTTTCCATTTTCTATAGTTTTTTTAGAATAGCTTGCAGGCTCACTCTTGAAGTAGTGTTTTTTTTTTTTTCCCCCTGTTGACCATACTTGTGTCAATTTGGGGTGTGCGTAAAAGTAGTTTTTACTCTGGGCTAAATTTTCTTGTAACGATGTTAATACTTTTAGAAGTTCGGTACTGTATCTGTCTGGGCCTGGGGTTTTCCATTTAAAAGTCTTTCATTTTGTTTTAATTTCGCAGACTGTTACTTCATCCCATTTCATTTCCTGTGCCTTTTAACTTCTTACTGTTGCTTTTACTTCAGTCCATTCCGCATCGTTATGTTCCATAGCGTCTTCATAGATATTTCTTCAAAATGTGTCAGTTTCTTTTTGGTTTGTTTGGGTATTTCTATTGTTTTGCTTTGTTTCCCAATTCCCTATAGAACTTTTTTGTCATCAGTAAATTACTCCTTTTGTAGTCTTCCTTTGTATTTTTGTATTTATCTACATGTCTTCAAAGTTTTTCTGCCTGTGTTGACATCTTTAGTTTATCATTTGCATTATAGTGTATGTTGGACCTGGTCTGCTCTGATACTGAGTTTTGCCTTTATCACGTGTATCTTCTAAGTATTTTTTTTTTGTTGATCTCTTCCCTCTTCTATAGTGTTCTAACAGTGACACTTTGTCTTAATTGCTTTGTAGTTTTCTCTATTCGATGGTTCCATGATGGGGTTTGATTTCTTCCCTTCCTTTCCCTTATTGCTCTGTGTTTTTGTGTGGTGAGACTTTATTTGTTAATTTAGCAGCACAGTAATATATCTTTACTTTGGTTATATTCTATGAATTTTGGTAATAATCTTGATTACTGTATTCATTTGTTTTATCAGTCTAACATTTTGAATCTTGACTTTCTGTAATCTATTTCTTTCATCAATCTTAATAGGTTTTTCCATCTCCATCAGATCAAGCAACTCTTCCCTGGATCATTTTCTTCTGAGCTGAGGGCATATTCTGCAGAATGCCCACAGGAAACAGAGAACAAAGAAAGTTCCAGAACATCTTCCTGTGGTGTATTTTCTTCAGCTGCATCCTGTGTCATCCATTATTCTTTCATATGATACTTACTGGTGTATCACCTAACGTTGACTGTGTCATAATTGCTACCGTTTCCCGCTCTGTTCCTTGCAGTGCAACTCCAACTGAACTTTAGCACTGGTTTCCTACTGAAGACTCTAATATCTTCATGTGGCAGGTGATTAGATGCTTCCCCAGATTAAGGAGAAACAGGTATAATAGTGTTTGTTCTGTCATGCTGTGAAATTACCACAGTTGGATTTTCTACGCCAAATCTTTCACTTCAAGGGTGATCCATAATTTCAGATCTGATGTCAGTGTTCACTTAATCCTTGACTGTGGGTTCGGTTCTGAATCTCTGAACCTACAAAGCCGTTACTCCAGCTCGCGCCTTCCAAAAACTCTTTAGCTTAGTTCTACCTAGAATGCTCCCCTCAAGATTACCCAGATCTCGTTGGCCGCTTCAAGTGCCAGATACGTTCCTCTCCTGTCAGCTCTCAGGCTAGCAGTTGCTTCAGTTTGTGAAACTTGGTAACCATTTTTCGTATTTTTCTTATTTCTTTAGATCCTTGTTACCCAGCTCCTCCTCTTTACTTAACTGCTGCTGTGTTCCTTTTTTTTTGGTATACCATTGTTAGTTGCTTCTCTTCCCGTTCCTCTACAGATTTTTGGTAATCTTCCTTACCATTGCTGGTACTTTCCCCCTTTCCTTAACCGTTATGGTAACTCTGATACCATTTAGTTTTTTTTTTTTTGTCTGTTTTCTCTTGTTCTCTTAGTGTGTTTGCGTGTGTATCGTGTCATGGCTGAAAAGTCTAAAGGTGCTTTGATATTCCAGAACTGCGACAGTAAACTACCAAATTCTGATGGTCATAACATGTGTACTACTTGGGCCCGGTGCATCTTCAGGAAGACTGTTCCATCTGTCCTGGATTTAGCCACTGGGCCCTTGTAGAGTTGTAGAGAGAAAGAGAATAAGTTGATTCTCAAGGGTTTCATTTCTAAAACCGTTACAAGTTCCCCTTCCATCTTCTCATCTCTAGGCATGAGGGATCAAAAAGAAGCCGCTCAGTCCCTTCACTTTTCTTGGAACTGTCAGTTGAAAAAGTGAAGTCTTCTACGGTTCCCACAGCTTCTGCGGAACTGTTTTCTTTCAAGGACTTGCTTCAGACTAGATACTCCAAGAATTGACCCCTTTGTGGACTGACCATCAAGTCCCTTTTAACATAGACGTTGGTCTGCTCTGTCTGTTCTATCCAGAACCTCACTGAACCTATGTTTTGAGGCTGGTGGACCAGCTCCTGGTAGCGAAGGGGACAAGTTATCTCTCACCCGACTGTTCCTCCTCTGACTCCATCTGAGCCTTCAGAGTTCACGTTTCTGGCAGTCCTGGTGTCAACTGTATCGGTGCTGGCAAGAGTTTGGTCTCCGCCAGTAACTATACACTGAGTGATTGATTCTGTCAGAACTGGAGACCTCTCAGGATCAAGGTTTCATTGTCTTTTCCGGGGAGTGTGGTTTGCAGATTTTGGCAGCCATCCATGCTTCTTGGGGCTTTGGCACATGTAAGTTCCACTCCGGCTTCAGGCTCAAGGGCGGTTCCCTCAGTGTGTGATGGGACCACTGTTTTGAAGGATTTTATTTTGATTCTAGGCTTCCATTCCTCTATGGGGGGACCTGCTTTCTGGGCCATGAAAAGGGCCTTGTCCACTGCAGACTCTCAACTGACTACTTTCATTGGAACGACCCCTTGGTCCTTCCCCAGTGCTACTTCCAGCTGGTGACTCAGGATGGTGGGCACAGGAACCTCGGGATTCAACCGTGCTGGTTATGTCCTCCTCAGACACTTTCCCGGCCATTCCCACTGAGGCGGTACCCCAGAAGAAAGTGCAATGAGAAGCACTTGGACTCTCCTGAAGAGTCTTTAATAGAACATACTGACTTTGATGATAAGGTTCCAAAAGGTTGCCCCAGCAGACGTGGACATGTCCTTTGTTTAAGGATTTCTAAAAGTCACTAAAGGGGTGGCTGGACTTCCAACATCCTTCCACAGAGGAGTCCGTATACCTAGAGGCTTTCCATGCCCGACCATCTACTGCTTGGATTTCTCCACCTGCTATCATTAAACTGATTGTTTGGCGGGCATGGAAGATTCCTGACTCCAAGCCAATCCCTAAGAGATTAGACTATGTTATCAGCTCCCACAGATCACCAGCATTTGGCTAAAGGGGTGCCAGTGGATCCCATGGATGTCCTTCAAGAATGCAACTGCAGTCCTGACATATGGGTTGTCCTGCCTCAGGCAGCCCTTCAGTCCGGATTCCAAAGTCCGGGTCCGGCGTGGGCCAATGTCGCCTACTCCCCGACGTCAGAGCGGCTGGGGTATAAAGGCATCCGCCAACGCCATCTTCTTCAGTCTTTCTTGCCGAGCGGTGCCCGAAGCAGAAGCAGTTCGCAAGTGCCGGTCGGTCAGCTCCTGTGTTTTCAGTTACTGAAGTCATCAAAAAGCTAAGTACCCCGTTTGGGAACATTTTTCTTGCCTCAGCCGATGTCAGAAAAAATTGAAAAGGTTAATAATAGTTTGTCTTGTGGTAAACAAATACCTCATAAGGACTTCCATTCTTACTGCCTTCCCTGCCTGGGCCCAGACCACGACGTCTCGGCCTGTGCTGCCTGTGCTTGCTTTAATAAGCGCACACTCAGGTGCCGGGCAGAATTTGCCGAAGACTTTTTTGGCGAAAATTACGCTTATATCATGCCGTCGGAACAACCGACAACACATTTCCAAAAAAACGTAAGGACCGGGACCGACATCCTCGGCCCGTGTCGTCCACAGATACCACGCCTAAGCCTTCCGCGAGTGCATCGGTCTCTTCGGAGGCGGTAATTCAACCACTCCAGGCCAACTACACCGCTTTACCGCGTACTTCGGTCCCGGAGGTTTCCCTGGTGCCGGTTGTTGATTTTCCTCCCGAAACCGAAGCTCAAGATTTACCTGGCACCGTACCAGTGGATAAAGTTACTCCTGCACATGGGGCAGCTAGGCCTCCGGTCTCCATGTCCATCCAGGCCTACACACGTGCTAAGGCTGCCAGCCAGGCTAAGGCCCATCCTCCTAAAACATTTTCCCAGGGCCCCACTTCTGATAAACAGATCATGACCCTAGCTGCAGATCTAATCTCTCTAATCCGAGGTTCTCAGTCGCATCCAGACAGAGGTTCTCGGCCTCCTGCAGATAAAAGGCCTAGGACTGAGCAGCCAGATACCCTATCTTCAGATGAGGCCTCTAGGGATTCAGAGCACTCAGATACACAGGAAGAATCCTTCCAGGCCTACGAGGACTCTGATGCTGAGGAATCAATTCCTTCTGCCTATCCTCCAGAGGATATTTCTTTCGGAGAAGTTCTCCACTCCATGAGAGAACATTTTCAGTGGCAGGGCCAGGAATTTTCTGACTCCAGGAAAAGGCTACGTACTTTCCTTAAGTTACCCCAGCACAGGCCTTTAGCTATTCCCCCAGTGTTAGATGTATTGGATGATGTGTACTCAGACTCCAGTGCTTCCCCTGATTCTCTCCCTCCTGCTCCTGTCAAGCCAGACAGATATTACAGGGTTCCTGAAACTCATAAGCATCTCTTTAAGGCCCACTCTGTGGATCTAGAAACTTTTTCTCAGGGGCCCAAAGGAATGGCTACTTCCTTGGCCAAAAACCCTTTGCCCGCAGACAGGGAATCAAGGTCCCTGGAGAGATGGGGCAAAAAAGTTTATACCTCTTCCACCCTTGCCATGAGGTCACTTAACTGTCTTTTTCATATGTTTCAGTACCAGGATTACTTAATGGATGATTTGCAGAAAAAGCTAGCCTCTCCTGAGCCTATAGATAGAAAGGCATTGCAGGATTTGATTCATAACACTCAGCAGGTTAGCAATCATTTTCTTCAGTGTGGTTATGATGCATTGGAAGCTTCATGTAGGGCAGCTATGACAGGGGCCGTTATACGTAGACATGCTTGGCTGAAAGAACAGCCACTGCCAGACCATGTTAAAGTAAAGCTCCTAGATGCACCTCTGGAAAAACAGAAGCTTTTTAGTGCTAATGCACAGGATGTGTTGAAGTCTATTGAGGAAAAGGCTAAATCAGTACAGACAGTCAAAGATTTCCTCCAGGTTCAGCCACCCAAATTCAGCAGGAATTGGCCTTCAAAGAATTGGTCCTTTCCAGACACTGACCTGTTTCAAAGGGGAAAAAACAGGCGTGCTCGAGGTAGAGGGCAATACCGAGGCTCCTACAGGGGCCGCCAATGGCAACCACCAAATCAGAGAAGTGGCGCAGGGAGTTCAGTTGCACCACAGGGACAATCACAATGACTTGACTTTCACTCCGCCGACCAAGGCTCAAAGAGAAGCACCTCTAGGCGGAAAATTATCCTTATTCTCAAAGAACTGGCACATTTTAACCAAGGACAAATGGATTCTGGACATAGTAGACAAAGGTTACAGGTTCCACTTCCATACCTTACCAACGAGACAAGGCATGCCAAACCTGCCACAAAATCAAAGGGCAGAGGCACTCATACTAATTTCAAAGCTGTTACAAATAAAAGCAATAGAAAAGGTTCCTCAGGAACAAGGCCAGGGATTCTATTCAAGACTGTTCCTTGTTCCAAGAAAAGAACAGCAATGGAGACCTATACTGGACTTGTCCACTCTAAACACTTTTCTCATTGTGCCAAAATTCAAAATGCTGACTTTACAGCAACTCCTTCCCATGCTGGGCAAGGGGTCTTGGCTGGTTACTCTGGACCTCAAGGAGGCATACCTGCATGTCACAATCGGACACAGTTGCAGAAGATACCTCAGATTTCTTGCAGGGTCAGAGCGTTGTCAATTCTCAGCATTGCCGTTTGGCTTATCTACTGCGCCCAGAGTATTCACGAAATGCCTGGCATCAGTAGTTGCACATTGCAGGCTCTAGGGGATTCAAATATACCCTTACCTGGACGACTGCCTTATACAAGCAGACCGCAAACAAATCTTGATAAGAAACTTGGACTATGTCATTCAATTACTACAGGCTTTGGGATACACAGTCAACATTCAAAAATCAAGACTACTGCCATCCCAACAGATTATTTTTCTAGGAGCCAAATTGGACACACAATCACAAATGCTTTCCTCAGAGGAGAAACAAGAACATTTACCAGATTACTTCAAAAGCCTAGCAAAGCTCACCCAGCTGATTGCAAGGAAAATCCTGCAGGCCCTGTGGTTCATGGCATCTTGCATTCTTCTGGTACCTCTGGCAAGACTACACATGAGAAAGCTACAATGGTACCTAAAAAGCTTATGGTCTCAACACAGCCACAATCTAGAAGACGTAATACCACTCATTCCATGCCTGCAAAGGGAATTTTTGTGGTGGGCTCAAGCAAGTCATTTAAACAAAGGCGCATGTCTTTCAACAAACCTCTAGCAAGTCAAACCATTACAACAGACACCTCAGATCATGGATGGGGGGCGCACATGGAGGGCAGATGCATTCAAGGGCAATGGACTCCCAGGGAAATGCATCTGCACATAAATCAAAAAGTGATGTTGGCAGTGATGCATGCAATCGAGGCCTTCGGGAAATCCCTTCAACAAGGTCATCTGCTAATAAGGACAGACAACACCACTGTCATGTGGTATATAAACAAGCAGGGAGGCACTCACTGTTACCCCCTCTGCAGACTAACACTGGCTCTTTGGGAAAAATCCCTGAAACTGAACATCCACTTGCAATCCCAGTTTGTTCCAGGCAAGGACAATGTTCTGGCGGACAGGCTGAGCAGAAATTTCTTGGATCCGCACGAATGGATATTGCATCCACACATTTTCTCACAAATAACAAGTGCATGGGGAAGACCGGACATAGATCTCTTTGCTTCTCACCTCAATCATCACCTGGAGAAGTTCTGTTCAAGGACGCACCATCCTCTAGCCTGGAGAACGGATGCTCTCTCCTTCAGCTGGAATTCCATAACAATTTATGCATTCCCTCCTCTACCATTACCGACCAAGGTGTTACTGAAGATCAAAGCAGAACAACCAAAAGGAATTTTGATAGCTCCAGACTGGCCAAGGCAGCACTGGTATCCATTGCTACTGAGCATAACTCACACCAAACCGTGGCCCTTGCCTCAATGGCCTCTGCTTCTAACTCAGCACAATTACAGGACTGTTCATCAAAACCTGCAAACATTGCAGCTGACAGCTTGGAGGGTTCCATGACTTTCACCCATATCTCTCTCTCCGAAAAAGTACAAGGAATCTTGCTGGAAGCACGCAGACCTTCCACCAGAAAAACCTGGAAGAGATTCATCATCTGGAATGCCAACAAGGGTCAAGATGCATCAGTAATGAGCATACCACAGATATTAGAATACTTGGCAGAAATGTTTCATAGTGGCCTCTCATTCTTCCATAAAAATTCACGCTTCAGCAATCTCAGCAAAATACAACTGTGACCCACCTGTGTTTTCGCATCCCTTGCTAAGACAGTTTCTAAGAGGAATAAAGAATATCAAACCTCCCAGAAAACCACCAGTACCTGCATGGGACCTCAATTTCGTCTTGGAAAAATTAACTCTTCCTCCTTTTGAACCAGCAGCATCTTCAGAAATGCAATTTCTCTCCTGGAGAACGGTTTTCCTTTTGGCAGTTACCTCAGCAAGAAGAGTGTCTGAGATACAGGCCCTCATGGCAGTACCTCCCTTTCTCATTTTTCATCAGGACAGAGTTTCTCTAAGAACCAATCCTTCATTCATGCCAAAAGTGATATCCAGGGTGTCTCTAAATCAAGCAATTCACCTGCCTGCCTACTTTCTTTCCCAATCCTCAAAATAAGGGGGAAAAGCTGCTGCACACTTTGGACATACACAATTACGCTACTACTTGGACAGAACAAAGACCACCAGAAAGTCTGACCAACTATTTGTAGCTTATACTGCTGGAGTGCAAGGAAAGGCACTCTCCAAACAAACAATTTCAAAATGGATTGGACACTGCATCAGATTCTGTTACTCTTTCCATGGAAAAGGTGTGCCAGCCAATGTTAGGCCACACTCCACCAGAGCTATAGCCACATCCACAGCCTTTCTAAGAGGAGTGGCTACAAAGGACATTCTAGAGGCTGCTACATGGAGCTCCGTGCATACATTTACCAAACACTACAACCTGCCTTTATACTCCAGATCCCGAGCAGGCTTTGCTTCGGCAGTCCTGCAGGGCATTTTAGCTACACCATCCCTTTCTTAGATCCTACCACCCCCAGCTTGGCTATGGTATTCAACCCATATGTCAGGACTGCAGTTGCATTCTTGAAGGACATAGTACAGTTTTGTACCTACCATAAATGTAGATGTCCGATAGATATACAACTGCAGTCAGGTTTTCCCTCCCTCCTACCCCTCTGCAATTTTCCTTTTTGGGTCCATTCCCCCTTTCCTCTATTAGCTGGGGATAACTGTTATGGTGTATCTGTTTATTATTGTTGTGCATGTCTGGAATTTTTTATCCATTCACCAAATTTAGCCTTCTTTGGAGGGCACCTGGCATCTGGGGCAAGAAACACTGAAGATGGCGTCGGCGGATGCCTTTATACCCCAGCCGCTCTGACGTCTGGGAGTAGGCGACATCAGCCCACGCTGGACCCGGACTTTGGAATCCGGCTGACCGAAGGGCTGCCTGAGGCAGAACAACCCATATGTCAGGACTGCAGTTGCATATCTATCGGACATCTACATTTATGGTAGGTACAAAACTGTACTTTACGGCAGCCACCAAAAAGGAACTTGCTGATGAAAATCTTCCTACCAAGGAGTCTAGGACGGTGGATGGATTAGGGAAGCATGTATATGTTTCATCGACCTTCACTCTCTTTGAATTTCATGGCATATTTCATCAGGCTTCAAAGAGATCTGATAAAGGAGCTATCCGATACTGACAGGAACTGTAGCTGAGGGAGTTCAAGTAAAAATAGCTTCCCAGCTGGCAACCCTTGATTTTTCAATTTGTAATTCAGCCATGAGGCTCTTAGCACATGCAGCTGAAGGGTTGACCCAGGGCAGTGGGTTCTGGTGTAGCTATGAGACATGTCTGGATGCGCTTGTGTGCCTTTGCAGAGCCATTTTAGTCTTCTTTTGTCAATGTTCTTTCTGACGGAACATCCATTTTTTGGACTCAGTTACACCCTTGCTAGATGTGAGAAAGATGGAAAGACGCTTTCTGCTGTAGGCGTACACTTTTCCACTCCCCAACGGCCCTACTCTAGGAACAAGAGAAGTGGAAGGCTATGGTTGAAAAGGTCCCAAGGACCCTTCCAGGACTCGCATGACAATGACTCCTCCCAGGCCAGAGGCAGACATGGCCTGCAGAGTCAGGGTTCTTGGGATTCTTTCCTTGGAAATTCCTATTGGCGCTCCTGAACAAAGGCCTGGTTGCTGTCATCAGGAGGAAGTCAGGGGGTTGACTTTCCTTGCACCTACCTACCTGCCTGGTTAACCATAACAATGGACAATTGGATGGCTGGAGAAGGGAATATGGTTATCTATGGTTATGATCCTCTGCACCCAAGAGAATCTCAGGTGTTCCACCCAGTCACAGGGATGTGACAGTTTCAAAACCTGCTCGCCAAAAGAGCCATCCAAATAGTCACACCAGATCAGGTAGGATCTGGAGTTTACTCAAAATTCTTTAGTGCCAAAAAGACAGGGGACTGGAGACCAATTTTGGATCTCTGTGCTTTGAACAAGGCAGTTCAAAACATCAAATTTCAGATGGTCACAGTTCAGTCATCTCTCTTTCTTAGGGAAAGATGATTGGATGTGCTCAGTATATCTTCAGGATGTGTATTATCACATAAAAATAGACAAATGCTGCAGAAAATTTCTTTGCTTCTGGGTGGGAGCCAGTCATTACCAGTTCAGAGTCATGCTCTTTGGCCTCACCACAGTGTAAACTAAGAAAAATCCCATCTAGAGCCAATACAGCATTTAGAGTTCATAGGAGCAGTGATGGACATAAGCACCTGCATTGTGTCTCTTCCCCAAGAAAGATGTCAAAGAATAAAATCTCAAGTCAGCCAGATCATTCACAGCAGAATAGCAACTGCAAGATCGGTACTTAAGGTTTTGGGATCTATGGCGGCCTCCATTGCCTTAGTTCCCCTTGCCAGATTTCACATGTGAATCCTTCAATTGCTTTTAGTGTCACAGTGGTCATTTAATGATGCAACTGATGTCGCATCAAATTCGGATCACCAGTTTATGCCAAAAAGACCTGAGTTGGCTTCATTCCAATGACATTCTCCTGGACCACCCCTTTGTCCCTTCACAACCCCAAGCCACAGAGGCATCCCGGATAGGGTGGAGGGGACATTATCTGGGAAAGAGAGTCTAAGGCCTTTGGTCCCAGTTGGAAGTCAATTTGCACATCAGTGTTGTAGAGAAGAGGGCAGTTCTCCTAGCATTGCAGTCATTCCAAGAAACCCTTTCCTTGGGAATGATTGTGATCCAAACAAATATGTCCATAGTTTTGGTACGTAAACAAGGGGGAACCAAATCTTACTCTTTGTTGAGAAGCTATCCGAGTTTGGCAATGGGCTCTCTCAACCGACCATTTTTTGGTTGCAGAACATAGTCTGGGGAGCTTCAAAGTGATTTCGGACAAGTTGAGCAGGAGTATCCTAATACTGTCACGAGTGGTCTCAATCCTTTGGTGAAGGAAAGGATATTCTGTTGATGGGGCCAGCCTTGCTGCAATCTCTTTGCATCTCCTCTGAACAAGTGCAGCAGCTAATTCACCCTGATCCCTTTCTCCACGGGAGTCACAGAGAGATGCTCTTCTCCATGATTGGCCCCCCGGTCTCCTCTATGCTTTCCCCCAATTTCAGTTGTATCCCAGTTTCTAAAGAAAGCCAACAAGTCAAAGAACAGGATAATTCTCATTGCTTCCCATCTGGCCTCGACAGATATGGTTTCCCGTTGTGGCCTCATCTAATTCAAGAACTGTGAACTCTGGACCCAGCTCCAGATCTATTGCCCTACCCAGAGGGACTCATTCACCTGAATCTTCACAATCTCGAGCTCATTGAGTTGGCTTCTCCAGTTCTAGTGATTGCCAGGCATACTAGTATTTCTGCCTCAATTCAACAAATAGTTTTAGCCGCCCATAAACCTTCGACCTAGATGTTTATACAGCAGCAAGCGGCAAAAAGTTTCGCAATGGGCTTCAGGCAGTAGTCTCGACTCTTATTCTGCACCAGTTCATAAGGTTTTGGAGTTTTTAGAATCATTTTTGGATGCACTTGGCTCGTCCTCAACTATACGGGTTCATCTAGCTGCAATTTCAAATTTTCATAATGGTCTAAATGACGCAGCTTTGTCGGACAAACTGTCGAGCTTTTCTAAAGGGAACCCTTTTGTTGAGGCCTCCATATAAGGATCCATCTGCACTTTGGGACTTGAATCTGGTGCTACAATCCTTAGCTCCCCATTTGAACCGTCCAAATTGTGATTTTTGAAGTATTTGTCCTGGAAAACCTCCCTCCTGGTTGCCTTTACTTCTGCTAGGAGAATATCGGAGTTACAGGCCTTATCTTGCAAGCCTCCTTTCCTAATCTTTCATAAGGACAGGGTATCTTTGCGAACAAATTCATCCTTTTTACCAAAAGTAGTATCTGACATCAATATCGGACTATATACCTTCCTGTATTTTTTCCCAAATTTTCAAACAAAGGCGAATATATTGCTTGCATTTGTTTAGGTGTTCACATACCGTTATGTTTTTACTTGCACAGAACTAAGGAATTCAGAAAATCTGATCAGCAGTTTGTCTCTTATGCTACTCTGGGCAAACCATTTTCTAAAGTTACTTAGCTAGATGGTGCAAGGACTGCATAACCTTTATATATAGCAAAAGCAAAGTCTAACTGTCCGGACCCATAAAGGCACATTCTATGAGAGCATTAGCCACTTCTGCAGACTTCCATGCCAGAGCCTGTATAGAATGATATATGTGCAGCAGCTACTTGAACATCTCCGCATACTTTTTACTCATTGGTCTCTAGGTGATGAGCATCCTTTGGTTCGATGGTGCTCAGGAATATTCTTTCGTGAGACCTCCCAAGTTTTTGGTAGCTGGGGACTCTGTACAACAGTCAAGGATTAAGTGAAGAATGACATCAGATAAAGAAATTATTTCTTGCCATAATGTTCCATCTGTGTTGTCGATCTTCACTTCTCCTTGACATCCCTACCCTCCTTCCCCCTGCCTTTCAGGCTACTTGGTGGAGCGGATCTATCCCAACAGATTGGATTATTCCTTTATGAATACAGATATGGTCTCTGATCTGTTATTTCTGGTCTGTCACTGTCTTAACAGACTCAATCTGAGGTAATATTGAGAGGAGCATTCTGGATAGAGCTAAGCTGGAGAATTTTTGGAAGGTGCAAGCTGGAGTAATGGCAGAGTTGGTTCCAAGATTTGGAACTGAATCCACAGTCAAGGATAAGTGAAGATCGACAACACAGATGGAACGTTATGGTAAGAAATGACCTTTTTTTTTCTATTTCTTTAACTTCTCCATTACTAATCCTCTTCTACTTTCTCTTTTTGTTTTCTTATTTTTAGTATTGTGATTTTCTGTGTTGGGATACCTTTGCATGCATTTCTCTTCAAATATCTTTTGCGCTGATTTTTGTATTGATTAATTTGCTTTCTCCTTTGCATAAATATTTCACCATATTAAATGTTTCTCTCTCTCTCCTTACCATGTCCATATTTCTTCAGATATCTCCTGCTCCACCTGTTTCTCCTTACTTTATGGACTACTTGTTCCATCATACTCTGACATAACCTGTTAGACTTTCAACACTAAAGACTTTCAACACTAAATCCTTCACTACGCAGGTATTCCATAACTTCATCTCCTGTTTGGTACCACTGTGCCATCCACCGTTAAACATTGTCGCTTCACAGCAAGAGGTTCTCCGGTTTGATTCTCGGCTGGAGTACCTTCTGTGTGGAGTCTGCATGTCCTCCCTGCATTTGTGTGGGTTTTCGCTGGGTACTACGGTTTGCTCGCACGTTACAAAGACACCTGTCTGGAGCGTTTCTCCCCAGGCCTTTGCTGAAAATTGGTTTTGTTCCAAGTCTGACTTTCCTGGTAAAAACATGTTAAATAAAGAAAAAAATAGCTTCTCCTTTTGTTTTGTGTTCCCCCTTTATGGTCTCTCTTTAATTGTGAAAGTCTTTGGAGTTGCTTTTTTGTGTTGATTAGTTTGGCTTCCTCCTTTGCATAAATATAGCACAATGTCTGATCTCTTTCCTGTGTCCATGTTTCCTTTTTATACCTTTCAAAAATCTCTAGGTTTTGTCCTTTCCATTTTCGCTTTTTCCAAATGGCCCACAGTTTCTTGGTCAGTGTTAAGTTTTTTGATGAATCTGTTGTTAATGAGCACAAATTTATATTTGAAGCTTTAATGTTTTTCAATATCTCCTATCTGGAAATCCTGGGCTTATTGTGTAATAGTATCTAATACATCCTTCCATATCACTGTCGCAGTATTCCTTGCGGAAGGGATCTCCTGCCAAGGCCTTTAGAATTTATAAACGTACATCATACATATACTCCCTATGCAAGGCGTAGGCCATAAAGGTGACTTACTGACACGCATACCTCAGTACTACTTTCCTGCAGTCTGAATTCCGTCATCAAATGTCTGTCTGAATGCTGTCTGGTGCTGGTTACGGAGATATTTTCAGATAAGTACCCTTTTGATGATTTCTCATCTCCTCTCTCTTGTTGCAAGTTTACATGTCATTGTGTGAGGCAGACTCCCCATAGAGATTATCACAATGTTTCCTCTGTTTGGCTACTTCTCACAACCCTGTGCAGTGCTCTGTTTGCCAAGTGTTTGTCCCCATGATCCTCTGTAGTAGTCTTTCCTCCTTGTCTAGTTACCTAGAAAACCAACGTCTAAAGTTGTTGGTGCAAGATGCTGTGGTGGATTCTTCCCATCCCAAGGTCTGATTTGGCTGCTGTCCAGACCCCCCCCCCCCAACATCTCTCTCAGGCTGGTGAAAGTCCAGAAGATCGTCCAGTTGTTGTTTTAGATTCCTCTGCCGCAGCCATATTGGAGGTTTGCATGGATCTGATGACTTGGATGTCCTTTGAGGCTTTTCAAACGTCTACCCCATACGTTGAGGGCGGGGGGTCCTTTGCTGATTTTATATCTGAGGGACCGAGGGGAATTCTGCAGATTGTAGCTCGGGAGGAGATTCCTACTATGCTCATTGAGTGTGGGTAGGGGTCCAACCCTCCTAGGGTTTTGTATACAGACGTCCCACAAAAAGTACAAAAAAGCAAAAATATTTCCTTTGCCGTTAAAGATCCCCATGTGAATGGCAGGGTTTTACTCAGGGGGGGGGGTGTTTAATGCTTTAATGCCTTCTCAAGAAGCCTCTGATGTTCTTCGTGTTTCACTGTTGCAGTCATCAGACTTTGGTTGTCTGACTGCAGGTAACCCTCAGTCAGCCCGAATACCAGAGTCTTGGGATTTCTGCATCGGATGCGGCCACCTCTTCCATGATGTCAGGGGAGAAAATAAGAAACGCTACTATCTGAAGGTCCGACTCGATGAAAAATCAATATTGTAAAACGGAACGAAGATGGACCACCACATAAAATAGAATAAGGTAGACTTTTAATAACAAAAATAAGCGCTTTCACGTACCATCAATGTACGCTTCATCATATCTTAAAACACAACCAGTAAAAACTCATTTTATATACAAAAGCAGGGTAGTTAGTCATATTCAATCAATTAATTAATTAGTTGACAATTCATTAAGATTTTCACAGTGTTTAGGTTTCAGGCATTTTAAAAGCCCATTTATATTGCAATATAAAGCAATGGCATGGCAATGCATAATAAAGAATAACACAGACAACTAGGCTAGATGTTCTTCGTGTTTCACTGTTGCAGTCATAACTGTAGGGTATTCCTGCCGGCAGGCAGCCCGAGGTCGGCCAGAATTCCAAAGTCTGGGTCCGGCGTCGGCTGTACCAGCAAGTACCCTGACGTCAGAACGTAGAGGTATAAAGCTGACAGCCGACGCCATCTTCTCCAGTCTTTCTTGTCGTGCGGTGGAAAGCAGCTTGCAAGTTGTTGGTTGGCAGATTCCGGACAACGTGCTTTGATTGTCGTCGGTCCGAAGTCGTCGTCTTCTCTTCTCAAGCTAAGTACCCCGTTGGGGAAACTTTTTTTCTTGCTCCTCCGATGTCAGAAAAAGTTAATAATTGTATATCGTGTGGAAAACAAATACCTCATAAAGATTTCCACTCTTACTGTCTTCCTTGCTTGGGCCCTGATCACAACATTTCTTGCTGTCGGTTTTGTGCCAGGTTTAATTCTCGCACGATTAAGCGTAGGTACGATTGGGCCTTGAATTATTTCGGTAGACTGTTCAATTATAGGATGTCGTCGGATTTACCGACAACCGGAATTCACAAGAAACGCAAGGACAAGGATAGGCCACGGAGGTCCAAACAGGATACTTTTGCAGCCGGAGCCAGTTTCGGGTTCGGCTGTCGTCAGGCGCTTTTGCAGCCCCTGTCGTCAGCCACTTCGGAACCGATGGCCGACACGGACTCCCATGGGGAGCCAACTAGGCCTAGTACATTAGCTGCTGCAGGACCTTCGGACGTCGCTCCTTCAGATGGGTCCGGAACCGCTGTGCAGGTTCCGGCTTCTGAGGGGATTTTCAGGCCTTCTCATATCACTATTACTACAAAGACAAAGGCAAAGTCAAAGACTCCTGTTAAGCCAAGGGTGTCTTCTCAAGCTTCTTCGGATTCAGCTCCCAAGACCCAGAAGCAATTAAGAATGGCTGAAGATTTGCTTACTATGATTAGAGGCTCTCACCCTCCTCCTGAAAAAAGGCCTAGGCAGGATATTCCTTTGGATTCCTCTGATCAGGCTTCTGTGTCTTCAGTCTCTTCCTCTGATCAGGATTGCTCTTTTCCTCCTTATGAGGATTCTGATGCAGAGGATTCTATTCCCTCTGCTTCTCCCCTGAAGATTTTTCTTTTGGGGAGACTTTGCATGAGATGAGAGAGCATTTTCATTGGGAAGGTCAGGATTATTCTGCTACTAAGAAGAGACTTAGGGAGTTTCTCCTTCTCCCTCAACACAGGCCTTTGGCTATTCCTCCTGTTCTTGATATTGTGGATGATGCTTTCTCTGAAGCTAACCTGAATCCTGATTCCTTTCAGCCTGCTCCTCCTAAGCCGGATAGATTTTACAGGGTCCCCGATTCCCATCAATTTTTGTACAAGAACCCTTCTGCAGATCCTGAAACTATTTCTCAGGGTTCCAAGGCTGCTAAGGCCGCTTCATCTAAAAATCCTATTCCCTCTGAAAAGGATTCTCGTGCCTTGGACAGATGGGGCAAAAAGGTGTATACTTCTGCTACTCTTTCTATTAGGGCTTTAAATTGCCAGTTTCATATGTTCAAGTATCAGCAATTTCTTTTGTCTGTTTTAAAGCAAAGACTTTCTACTTTTCCTGCATGTGCAGAGGATAAAGAATTACAGGATGTATTGCATGCAATTGAACAAGTTAGCAAACATAGTTTACATTGTGGTTTTGATGCCTTGGAGGCTTCTTGCAGGGCCGCAGCCTCTGGTACTGTTATCAGGAGACATGCTTGGCCGAGCAGAATTTACCTGAGCAGGTTAAGGCTAAATTGTTAGATGCCCCTGTTCAGCATGACGTTTTGTTTGGGTCCAAGGCTGAGGAGGTTATTAAAAAGATGGAAGATAAAGCGAAATCTATGCAGACTGTTAAAGATTTCTTACAAGTTCAGCCTCCTAGATTTTCCAGAAATTGGCCCTCCAAAAATTGGTCTTTTCCCATGTCTGACAGGCCTCAAAGGGGAAGATATAGACACTCCAGAGGTCGGGCTCAGGCTCAGGCCTCTTACAGGTCCAGACAATGGTCTGCTTCATCCCCTAGAAGGGGAGAAGACAGATCTCAATCACAAAGGAAGCAAACCCAATGACTCCCTCTGTTGGGCTACAGGTCCTCCTTGCCTGGAAGCCCCTCTCGGAGGAAAACTTTCTCTTTTCTACCAAAATTGGACACATATTACCCAAGACAAATGGGTTTTAGACGTGATTTTAAGAGGTTACAAGTTCCACTTTCATACTCTACCAAGGTCTTTCGGTTGGCCAGATCTGCCAAAACATCAATGGTCAGAGGCCTTAAATCAAGTGGACACTTTATTGGCCATGAGAGCTATAGAACCTGTTCCACTTTCAGAAATGGGAAAAGGGTTTTACTCGAGACTATTTCTGGTTCCAAGAAAACAAAACTCATGGAGACCTATTCTGGATCTTTCAGTATTGAACACCTATCTGGAAATTCCAAAATTCAAGATGCTTACTCTACAACAACTTCTTCCAATGCTCTCCCAGGATGCTTGGATGGTGACATTGGGCTTAAAGGAAGCCTACTTACACATCCCCATCAGTCGGGAACGCAGAAAATACCTAAGATTCAAGGCAGGTTCGAGGCATTTTCAATTCTCTGTACTGCCCTTTGGCTTATCTACTGCGCCCCGAGTCTTTACCAAATGCCTGGCTCCAGTAGTAGCTTATTGCAGACTCCAAGGGATTCAAATTTACCCCTATCTGGATGACTGCCTTATTCAGGCGGACAGCAAGGATCTTCTTCTTCAACACCTGCAGTTTGTTCAACGTCTACTCCTCCTTCTGGGATTTTCAGTGAACACAAAAAAGTCACACCTGATCCCCTCTCGGCAAATGATTTTTTTTTTAGGAGCCCTTCTAAACACAAGCTCACAAAGGGCCTTTCTCACTCCAGAAAAGCAGTTACAACTGGCCTCAATTTTCAAGACCTTGGCTACTTTAACTCGGCTCACTGCAAGGAAATTCCTGCAGGCATTGGGCTACATGGCTTCTTGCATCCTGTTGATTCCAAATGCAAGGCTTCATATGAGAAAACTTCAATGGTACCTAAAGAGTGTATGGTCACAGCATTACCACAGTCTGGACACAACAATTCCACTGATTCCCTGCCTCCAAAAGGAATTCCTTTGGTGGTCCAGGGCTTGTGCTTTAAACGAAGGGAACCCTTTTCGTCTGCCTCAACCTTCTCAGATCATAACCACGGACGCTTTGGATTATGCTTAGGGAGCTCATTTTCTAGACAGTTGCCAGCAAGGCTCTTGGACAAAGAAGCATCTTCCCTGGCACATCAACTTGAAGGAAATGTTGACAGTCCAAAATGCTCTTCTAGCCTTCCAGAATCTTTTGCATCCAGGGCCCCTTCTGGTTCGTACAGACAACACCACAGTCATGTGGTACATAAACAAGCAAGGGGGCTTTCACTCTTGCCCCCTCTGCAGACTAGCCATGAGTTTATGGGACACAGCTCTAAATCTGAATCTGCATCTTCAAGCTCAATTCATTCCAGGAAAACAGAACCTCTTAGCAGACAGCCTAAGCAGAAATCTCTCGGATCCTCACGAATGGATGCTGGACCCCAACTTGTTCAGCAGGATTACTGCAGTTTGGGGTTGTCCTCAGATAGATCTGTTTGCATCCCATCTCAATCATCAGTTGCCTCTCTTTTGCACCAGGTCCTTCCACAAAACAGCGTGGAAAGTGGATGCCCTGTCATTCAGCTGGAGGAATCTTTCGGGATATGCCTTCCCTCCTCTTCCTCTTCTGCCTCGGGTGTTACTGAAAATAATACAGGACAAACCAAAGTTTATCATTCTGATAGCTCCAAATTGGCCAAGGCAGTTTTGGTATCCAACTTTGAAACACCCATTCTTGGAACCTCCATGGATTCTACCTCTGATACCTTCTCTCCTGTCCCAGCATCAGGGTCAGATGTTTCACTCTCACATCAAGACTCTATGCCTGGCAGCTTGGCTCTGCAAGGGCCTTTGATTCCTTCTTCTTTTCCCAAACAAGTTTTGGATGTGCTTTTAGAAGCTAGACATCCTAGCACTAGAAAATCTTATGCTTCTAAATGGAAAAGATTTTGTATTTGGATGCAGGATTGAGGTTCAGATCCTCTTTTGCCTGATATTTCTTCCATTTTAATTTACCTCTCAGACCTTTTGCTTAAAGGTCTCTCTTTTTCCTCCATAAAAATCCATGCTTCTGCTATCTCGGCTCATTTCAACACTGATCCTCCCATTTTTTCTCACCAACTGGTGAGACAATTTTTGAGAGGAGCTAAAAATTTAAGACCTCCCAGAACTCCTCCTGTTCCTGCTTGGGATCGTAATTATGTCTTGGAGAAACTTACTTTGCCTCCTTTTGAGCCTGCTGCTGCTTCGGATATCAAGTTCTTATCCTGGAAAACAGCTATCTTATTAGCATTGACTTCTGCTAGAAGGGTTTCAGAGTTACAAGCTCTCATGGCTGTGGAACCATATCTTATCTTCCACCAAGATAGAGTTTCCTTGAGGACCAATCCTACATTTATGCCCAAGGTGATTTCAAAAGTGGCTCTAAATCAGACTATTCACCTTCCTACCTTCTTCCTAAATCCTCAAAATAAAGGGGAAAGGATCTTGCATTCATTGGACATGCACAGACAACTACGATTTTACCTGGACAAAACTAAAGATTTCAGGAAATCTGATCAATTGCTTATCTCTTATGCCTCCAGTTCTCTAGGTAAGGCTATTTCTAAACAAACTATTTCCAAATGGATTGCTCATGGAATAAGGTTTTGTTACTCTCACCATGGGAAACAGATTCCAGGTATTGTTAGAAGTCATTCTACTAGAGCAGCTGCCACTTCAGCAGCTTTTCTCAGAGGAGTTCCTACCAAGGACATTTTGGAAGCTGCCACTTGGAGTTCAGTGCATACTTTTTCTAAGCACTATAACCTCCCTTTGTATTCTAAGTCTAGGGCAGGCTTTGCCTCTGCTGTTTTGCAGGGCCTTCTAGCTGTCCCTTCTGCATAACCTCCTCCCTCATTCACAGCTTTGGGATTCTACCCTACAGTTATGACTGCAGCAGTGAAACACGAAGAACATAGTACAGTTGTGTACACCTACCATAAATGTAGATGTTCGAGTGTCTTCACTGTTGCAGTCGGTGTTTCCCTCCCACCAATCCCCTCTATTTTTCACTTGGTCTCTCTTCCATTCCCTTTGTGGTGTATTTGTGTTTCTATTTGGACACCTTGTGGTTTCTTTGTTGGGGGTTTCTGACATCTGGGGCAAGAAAGGCTGGAGAAGATGGCGTCTGCTGTCAGCTTCATACCTCTACGTTCTGATGTCAGGGTACTTGCTGGTACAGCCGACGCCGGACCCAGACTTTGGAATTCTGGCCGACCTCGGGCTGCCTGCCGGCAGGAATACCCTACAGTTATGACTGCAACAGTGAAACACGAAGAACATCTAGCCTAGTTGTCTGTGTTATTCTTTATTATGCATTGCCATGCCATTGCTTTATATTGCAATATAAATGGGCTTTTAAAATGCCTGAAACCTTAACACTGTGAAAATCTTAATTGTCAACTAATTAATTAATTGATTGAATATGACTAACTACCCTGCTGTTGTATATAAAATGAGTTTTTACTGGTTGTGTTTTAAGATCTGATGAAGCGTACATTGATGGTACGTGAAAGTGCTTATTTTTGTTAAGTCCATCTTATTCTATTTTATGTGGTGGTCCATCTTCATTCTGTTTTACAATGATGTCAGGGGTATAAAACATGCAGCCGACGCCATTACATCAGCTTTTCTTGCCGTGCGGGAGCCTGAAGCAGTAGTGCCAGTCGGCCGCTACCTGAAATTTTCGAGTTTCAAACCTGAAATCTTCTAAAGATAAGTACCCCGTTGGGGATTCTTTTTTCTTGCTCTAACCAATGTCATAAAAAGTTAACAATTGTCTTGCCTGAGGAAAGCAAATACCTCACAGAGATTTTCATTCTTACTGCATTAACTGTTTAGGCCCAGACCACGACGTTCCTTGCTGCCATTTTTTGTGCCTTGTTTAACACCCAAACTATTTGTTGTCGGGCTATCTTTGTTGCTAAATTCTTTTGCTCTCGTTCTCCATATTCCAAAATGGCTTCTGTAAGCCATCCAACTACCAATCTTCTGAAAAAACGTAAGGATAAAGACAGAGACAGACTGCATAGGTCCAAAACTGCAAACTATGCTTCCGTTAAGCTAGTCGCCAGTCCGTCGGTACTCAGTGAGGCGCCTTCGCAGCTCCTGATACCTGCTTCTACAGATTCGCAGGCCTCTGCTGAGACCCATTTGGAGTCAGATATGCAGCAAGATGCTTCTTCGATTACGGAACCTGCAGATGTCTCTACCTTGGATGGGTGCAAAGCCGCTTTGCAGGCACCGGCTTCTGAGGGTGTATTCCGACCTTACGATGTTCGTATTAAACTGACTACTTCGTTTCAGACTAAAATGACCGGGTTTCTTAGGCCCAGAGTTCACACTATGCCTAGAAAACCGACCAAAGCACATGGTCAAGCTCCCATGCCACAGAAACAAATGCTTAGAATGGCTGAAGACCTCATAACTCTGATTAGGGGAAGCCAACCTTCCACCTCTAAAAGACGAAGAATTGATTTCCCTTCTGATTCAACAGACCGAGTCCGATGACTCTGATCCCTCTGATTACCAGGACACACCCTTATCTACCTATGAGGATTCAGATGCAGAGGATTCCTTTCCCTCCGCCTCCCTTGCAAAGGACTTTTCTTTTAGTGAAACCTTGCATACCTTAAGAGAGCATTTCCGTTGAGAATGCCAGGACTACCCACAGTCCAAAAAGAGATACTCAGAATTTTTAGACTTGCCTCAGCACAGGCCTCTAGCTATACCCCCTGTCCTGGATATTGTAGATGATGTTTTCATGGAATCCAGTCTTACTTCTGATACTTTACCACCAGCTCCTAGAAAGCCTGACTAGTACTACAGGGTACCTGACTCTCACAAATTTCTCTTTAAGAATCCCACTGTGGATCCAGAGACCATTTCTCAGGGACCTAAAGGTATTAAGGCTACTACAGCCAAAAATCCTACCCCTTCGGACAGGGATTTGAGGGCTTTAGACATATGGGGCAAGAAGGTATATACCTCTGCAACTCTTGCCATTAGGGCTTTAAGTTGTTAGTTTCACATGTTGAAGTACCAGCAGCATATTATGGAACGAATTAAACAAAACATGTTGCTTCCAGATTTTGCAGAAAATAAAGATTTAATGCATTCTGCAAACCAAGTCAATAAACATACTTTGCAGTGTGGTTTTGATGTCTTAGAAGCATCTTGCAGGGCTGCTGTCACTGGATCTGTTCTGAGAAGGCATGCTTGGCTGCAGGAGCAAATCTTGCCAGACCACGTCAAAGCAAAATTACTAGATGCTCCATTAAACCAGGAACGTTTGTTTGGCACAAAAGCAGAAGAGGTTCTTGAAAAAGATGGAGGAAAAAGCTAAATCTACGCAAACTGTTAGATTTCTTACAGGTACAGCCACCTAGATTCAGTAGGCATTGACCTTCTAAAAACTGGTCCTTTCCAGTCCGTACCAGGTCTTCTCAGCCCAAACCCAGGGGCAACAGACCACCAAGGCTACAGTCTCGGGGTACGCAGAGATTTAAACAATGGAGTGCCCCCACTCAAAAACAGGGAGTGGTAAGCCACCCCCTTATGAAAAAAAAAAATTCACAATGACTTGTCTAGCATCCTTCCCAGCCATGCCCAGGTACTTGCACCCCCTAGGAGGGAATTTCGCCCTGCATGCAAAAAATTGGATGTCCATTACCCAGGACCGATGGGTCCTAAACATTGTATCCCAGGGATACAGATTCTTCCGCTCACTGCCAACCCCAAGTGGCTTGCCAGACCTTCCTCCAAACCAGTGGGCAGAGGCTCAAAAGCAAGTACTTTCTTTTAGTATCAGGGCTATTCAGCCTTTTCCAATAGAGCAAAGAGGACAAGGTTTCTACTCCAGACTGTTCCTGGTGCCCAGAAAAGAGGCTCTTGGGGTCATGTCTTGGACCTGTCCATTCCCAACACCTTCCTGGTGGTCCCAAAATTCAAAATGCATAACTACAACAGTTGCTTCCTATGCTAGCCAAGGACTCCTGGCTAGTCACTCTAGACCTAAAAGAAGCTTATCTGCACATTCCCATAAGGGAATCTTGCAGGAAATAAGTAAGTTTCAGGGCAGGCTCTATACACTATCAGTTCTATATACTTCCTTTTGGCTTATCTACTGCGCCCAGGGTATTCACAAAGTGTTTGGCTCCAGCCATTGCATACTGCAGGCAAAGATCTATTCAAATTTATCCATACTTTGACAATTGCCTGATTGAGGCAGGCAGTCAGGAATTGCTACTTCAGCACCTGGCATTTGTAAAGAGACTTCTAACTTTTCTGGGGTACACCATCAGTGAAAATAAATCACATCTGGTGCCTAGCCAAAAGATTGTATACCTGGGAGCAAGCTTGAACACAACTTCCCAAATGACAATCCTTACTCCAGAAAAGCCAGGTTTATGTGACAAACTACTTCAAACTAATGGCCATCAGAACCCAGCTATCTGCAAGAAAAATACTGCAAGCCCTAGGGTTCATGGCCTTATGCATTCTACTAATTCCATATGCAAGACCGCATATGAGGAAACTTCAGTGGTACTTAGTCTCTGGTGCCAACATTCTCAGAACCTGGAAGCCAGTATTCCTACCATTCTGTGTCTAAGGGCAGAGTTCCTTTGGTGAGCAGAGGCTTGCAACCACAACAAGGGACTCCCTTTCACTCAAGCCCTCGCCGCCCCAACCCTGACAACAAGACGCATCAGACTATGCAAGGGGGGCTCACATGTCTGGCAAACGCATTCAAGGCAAATGGAGCCCAGGACAAATTCCCCTACATATCAATCGGAAAGAAATGTTAGCTCTACAGAATGCTCTGACAGCCTTCAAATACCTTATCTGCTGTAAATACATTCCCCAGTTAACTTTTTTTTCTTTTTAGTTATCAGTAAACCAAGATAAAGCTCTAGGTGAAAAAAAGTAACCCAGTACATACACTGGAATTGACTCCTTGTAAAATAGAGGCAAAAAGCTACTTAAACTGCCACTTTTTGTCTGATTCAAACTAGGTATCTACCCAGAAAGGAGACCGCTGAAATCAGGTCTATAGATTTGTTTTCCATACTAGATTCTAATAACTCCTAACAATTTGGCTATTTAGACACTTACCCTGCAATCTTTAGCCTGGGGGGGGGTTCTACCTCGCTCCCCTCCTTACCCCCTATTCCCACCTGCCCCCGGTACCTCTATATTTGTTCTTAGCCTTAACCCCACCCCTAATTGCCAGCAATTAGGCTACAGCACTACTAACCCTCTTCCCCTGCATCCAACACAATCATGCTACTACCTAATATAATAACAATCCTAACCTGCGTAGTTCTAGGTCGCATTACATCCTACCAAGGCTCCACAGTCACATGCCCCAACAACTTCCACTGTACTCTCTCAGCACCCTCCCTCAAACATTTACACTATAACTGCACAAACCCTGCCACCAAAACCATCCTCCCAATACACACACTCCATTACCAAACACCTAACACACTCAAAAATAAAATATCCCTAAGATACCATAAGCAATTTATGTATATAAAACATATCCTAAACACCCTGTATAAACTAGCCCTCACTGGAGACATCCATCCAAACCCTGGTCTTCCCAAATCCAACCCAACCACATACCCTAGTCCAAGCAACCTCCCCCCAAAACTCCTAGCCAACAAGAAAACAGACCTACTTACAATGTCCCTAAACATCAGAAGCATATGCAGTAAAGTCCAAGAATTACATGCCAGCATAAGCATATATTCCCCAGATGTTCTCTTCCTAACTGAAACCTGGCTCAAACCTCACATCAAAAGTGAGGAAGTACTTCCACCTGAATACAATATCCTTCGCATAGACAGATTGTCCAAAAAAGGAGGTGGTGTAGCATTGATATTTAAACACCACCTCAATATTGAACTCCTCTGCCCCTCACCACAACAATGAAGAAATCCTTTGCCAGTCTCAAACTAAACCGTCAATATCATAGGATGCTATTTCCCACCAGGGCAAAATATCACACCCCTAGAAAATCTCCTGAGCTGGTCTACTCTATCTCTGCCCCAGTAAACCATCATTCTTGGTGACTTTAACATCAACTGGCTATCCTGTAATAAGTCTCCCAACCATTCACCTTAATCTCCATGGGTTCACTCAACTCATTCAATCCCCTACCCAAATCAACAAAAACCCTACAATCATACCTTACTTGACTGGATCCTAGTCAACAAAGCCCCTCACTCTTACCTAGCAGGCTGCTTACCTGAGTCTTAGTAACCACTCCTCCACTTTCCTAATTCGGCACCACACAAACAGTCTGAAGCCCATTATCCACAGGCAAATACAGAACAAGTCCAACTTCAACTCCATCTCCTCCCTGCAAAAAATTAACTGCTCCCCACTAAAATAACTCAACCTAGATGAGGCTGTCCACTTCTTCAACAGTACCTTCCTCTCCATCCTAAACGCCCATGCTCCTGTAAGACATGCCAAAGTCAAATCCAGGCGAGCCCCATGGTTACAGAAGACCACCAGAATCCTAATGAAATTCAGAGATAATGCCTGGGAGCACTGGCGACTAAAAAAAAAATAACTCTGATAGGCAGTCATTCCTTGAACTACACAATAAAGCCAAAAAGCATGTAAAATTAGACAAATCCCTGTACTGTAAATCCACCCTAAACTCTACCAACCACAACCCTACGCAATTCTGGTCCACTATCCTCCACCCAAGGAAGGTTGATACCCCCCAGCCGTCCATTCCCCCCTCTTCCAGCAGTATTGCTGAATACTTTAACACACTTCACGGAAACTATAACCTCTCTAAACAAACACTTCCCTACAACAGCCCCCCCAGCTCCTAACCCTAAACCCCCCACTCCTCTTCTTCACCTCAGTACCTACCTCCAACATAAAAAGACTATTGTCAAAACTTAAACCCACCAAACTCGCAGCTGACAACCTCCCCTCTGAATACTTGAAAATTGCATCTGATACACTAGCCTACCCAGTTTCAATTCTAATCAACCGTTCCATAACAGAAGGCTATGTTCCCTCGATATGGAAAATGTCCCAGCATCATTCCCCTCCACTGACCTCTCCAATTACTGCCCCATTGCTATCCTCTCCCCTCTCTCCAAGATACTTGGAAAATGTATCAACACCCAGGTCTCCAACTACCTCCTAGGTAATAATCTCCTCTCCAAAACCCAACATGGATGTTCATCGTGCATACAGCTGCAGTCATAACAGATGGGTTTTCCTGCCGTCAGGCGGGTCCTCGGTCGGCCGAATTCCAAAGTCTAGGTCCGGCGTCGGATGTAGTCGCTTCTTCCCTGACGTCAGTGCGACAGGGGTATAAAAGAACCAGCCGACGCCATTTTCTTCAGTCTTTCTTGCCACGCGGTGCCCGAAGCAGAAGCAGTTTGCAAGTGCCGGTCGGCCAGCTCTTGAGATTACGAATATTTTTCAACCGAAGTCTTCTTGAATGCCAAGTACCCCATTGGGGAAACTTTTCTTGCCTCAGACCGATGTCAGACAAAGTTAATAATTGCATTTCATGTGGGAAGCAAATACCGCATAAGGATTTCCATTCCCTCTGCATTCCTTGCTTAGGCCCAGACCACGACGTCTCGGCCTGTCGTTTTTGTGCTACATTTAACAGACGCACTATTAAGCGTCGGGCGGAGTTCGCCCAACACTATTTTGGCAAAAAGTTTAATTACATTATGTCGTCGGATACTCCGACTCCAGTTTTGAGCAAAAGACGCAAAGATAAGGACCGACATACGAGGTCCGCGACTTCTTCCGACACCACGCTAAAGCCGACTACAGGTGCTCCGGTTCTCAGCGAGGCGCCTATGCAGCCCCTGACTACTGATGACACTTCATTAGCGGTGTCTTCTGTGCCTGAGGTCGCAGGCTCTTCGGCCCACACTCCGACTACAGATACCGAAGCCACTCTTGGCGGGAAAACTCAGAGTTTAGACAGGCCTGCCACCTCTCAAGGTGTCTTCAGGCCGCCGCCTTTTTCCATTAAGGCTTTCACTAAATCTAAAGCAGCCATGCATACTAAAAGACAAGCTCCACAGGGATCCTCTCAAGGCCCCATGCCTAAAAAGCAGATGCTCAAAATGGCTGAGGATTTGATTACTCTTATCAGGGGTTCTCAACCCCCCTCGGACAAAAGGCCCAGAGTGGAGGAAGAATACCCTTCCTCGGACCAGGCCTCCATTACTTCAGAACATTCTGAAGACCAGGAACAATCTTACTCCCGTTTTGAAGATTCTGATGCAGAGGAGTCCATTCCCTCTGTTCCCCCCCCGAGGACTACTCTTTTGGGGAAACCTTGCATACCTTGAGGGAACACTTCCACTGGGAAGGCCAAGATTACTCAGACTCCAAGAAAAGGCTCAGGGATTTCCTCTTGCTCCCTCAGCACAGGCCTCTGGCTATCCCTCCTGTCTTGGACAATACTAGATGATCCTCAACAAAGATCACCACACCAACCAGGGACTGTCCGTTACAAACTGGAAGAACAAGCAAAAAAAACACACGTACAGTCCCAACACAGGAGCAGGCAGAGACAGTTATAAAATCCAACGCATTTATTTGAATAAAAACAGGGTTAAGCGCTTTCCGCCTGGTCTTAATACATATGTCTCATTACGCTCAGTGTTAAAGTCCCGTAGATGAAGATACACATTATAGTTAATAGTCTCATACATATTGGTGCTGACTTATGGATTTTATCTATGCTTTATCCATGCATTTGCCTGTGGAATTTGTTTGATATATGCTATTATATTGCACGTTATACATGAATTAAGATTTATTTCTAGGTTAGTATATTAATTGCATTATACTTGTATCTATATTTATAGTTGCCATTTGTATATATTTATATATTTATTTATTTGACTATAGTTAGTTATATATATATATATATATATATATATATATATATATATATATATATGCACATAACACTTTAGGAAAGGAGTTTTATATGACTATATTGTTATTAAAATTTTATATGTCTATTTTAAATTATATGTATAAACTCTTGTGACTTATTAGGGAGCAATGTTACTGAAGTCTGTCTAAGGGTTAATTTGATGTGAAGTGCTTATTGGAGGATTTGAATTAATTGGACTAATCAGTTATATTTAAAGAAGGCTGCTTTATTTCATTTTGTGATCTGAAGAAGCGTACTAATACGCAAAAGCTCTTATCCCTATTTTTATTCAAATAAATGCGTTGGATTTTATAACTGTCTCTGCCTGCTCCTGTGTTGGGACTGTACGTGTGTTTTTTTTGTTTGCACATACTAGATGATGTGTATTCAGAAGCCAGCCTTAACCCAGATTCCTTACCTCCAGCTCCAGTCAAAATTACCGGGTTCCTGATTCACACCAATTTCTATGCAAAAGCCATGCGGCTGACCCAGAAACTGTTTCACAGGGTCCCAAGGGAATTAAGGTCTCCACTGCCAAAAATCCATTACCTTCAGAGAGAGATTCCAGAGCTTTAGAAAGGTGGGGGAAAAAGGTATACACCTTGGCCACCTTAACCATGAGGGCATTAAACTGTCAGTTCCATATGTTAAAGTATCAACAGTTTTTATTATCTCAGTTGAAAAGCAAAATGTCACAACCTGAACAACCAGAATTGAAAGAGTTGCAGGATTTGTTGCATAGTGCAGAGCAAGTGGGTAAACATACCTTGCAATGTGGTTTTGATGCTTTAGAGGCCTCATGTAGAGCTGCTGTTACAGGATCAGTCATACGTAGACACGCTTGGCTCAAAGAGCAAACCTTACCAGATCATGTCAAAGCTAAATTACTAGATGCACCCCTTCAAAAAGATGTATTGTTTGGTGTTGAAGCTGAGGAGGTATTAAAGAAAATGGAGGAAAAGGCAAAATCAATGCAAACAGTGAAAGATTTCCTACAGGTACAACCTCCACGTTTCAGTAGAAATTGGCCTTCAAAAAATTGGTCCTTTCCAGCCACAGACAGACCTCAAAGAGGTAGATACAGGCGCCCGAGGGGTAGAGGGCAATCTCAAGGATCATTTAGAGGCAGATAATGGCAAGCACCTACACCAAGAGGTGGTGAGGATAGTTCACAGCCATTCGGAAAGCAGAACCAATGACTTTCCCCTTTGCATGCCAAGCAAGGCTCAATTGGCAGCACCTTTAGGCGGAAAACTGGCGTTATTTTCGAAAAATTGGCATAGTGTCACAAAAGACAAATGGATCCTGGACATTATAGACAGAGGCTACAGATTCCACTTTCACACCCTTCCAAAAATGAGAGGCATGCCAAACCTGCCACACAATCAAAGGGCAGAGGCACAAAAACAAATTTCAGATCTCATGGACATGAAAGCTATTCAAGAGGTACCTGCACAAGAACAGGGTCAAGGTTTTTATTCCAGACTATTCCTGGTACCAAGGAAGGGCAAAGATTGGAGAACTATTTTGGACCTATCCATCCTAAACACATATTTACTCGTACCAAAATTCAAGATGCTCACATTACAGCAGCTTCTTCCCATGCTGGGCAAGGAATCTTGGCTGGTAACATTGGACCTCAAGGAGGCATACCTGCATGTCCCAATCAGACAAGATTGCAGAAGATACCTCAGATTTCTTGCAGGTTCAACCCATTATCAATTCTCTGCATTGCCCTTTGGCTTATCTACTGCGCCCAGAGTGTTCACGAAATGCCTGGCATCAGTAATTGCCTTCTGCAGACTTCAAGGGATACAAATATACCCATATTTGGACGACTGTCTGATCCAAGCGGACAGCAAACGTGCTTCTGAAACCCCTGGCGTTTGTAATAATGTTGTTGACTTCTCTGGGATACACAGTCAACAAAAAGAAATCAAAACTAATACCCTCTCAAACAATTATTTTCCTGGGTGCCAGCTTGAATACAAACACCCAGATGGCCTACCTCACGCCGGAGAAACAAGGGCAACTAACTCAATACTTCAGAAAACTGGCAACCTTCACCAGGCTGACTGCAAGGAAAATCCTGCAGGCTCTGGGATTCATGGCATCTTGCATCCTGCTAATCCCATGTGCAAAGCTGCATATGAGGAAACTTCAGTGGTACCTAAAAAACTTATGGTCTCAACACAGCCACAGTTTGGAAACAATTATACCACTGATTCCATGTCTTCAAAAGGAATTTCTGTGGTGGGCTCAAGCATGCCAAAGAAACATAGGTCTCCCATTCTGCAAGCCTCAAGCAAATCAAGTCATCAAAACAGACGCCTCGGACTACGCATGGGGGGGGCGCACATGACAGATCGGTGCATTCAGGGCAAATGGTCCCAAAAAGAAAAGCACCTACACATCAATCAAAAGGAAATGCTAGCAGTAATAAATGCTATTATGGCTTTCAAAGACCTACTGCATCCAGGCCAACTATTGATAAGGACAGACAACACCACAGTGATGTGGTACATAAACAAACAGGGAGGAACCCATTCATATCCCCTATGCAGGTTAGCCATATCTCTTTGGAACATGGCTCTAGAATTACAAATCCAACTTCAAGCACAGTTCCTGCCAGGCAAGGAAAACACGCTGGCAGACAACCTAAGCAGAAATATGACAGATCCACACGAATGGAAGTTGCATCCTCAAGTTTTTACAAAAATAATTCAAGCATGGGAAAGGCCAGACATAGATCTCTTTGCCACCCACAGAAATTACCAATTGACAAAATTCTGCTCAAGGACCTTTCATCCACAAGCCTGGAAAGTGGACGCACTCTCTTTCAGTTGGACAACAATGACAGTTTATGCCTTTCCACCTCTTCCTCTGCTGCCCAAAGTTCTATTAAAAGCCAGAGCAGACAGACCAAAGATGATTCTCATTGCTCCAGACTGGCCAAGACAGCACTGGTACCCACTCCTGAGGAGCCTGACGCATTCCCCACCATGGATCCCGCCTCTAATGCCTCTTCTACTGACTCAGCACAACTTCAAAACTCTTCACAGTCAGCTGAAAACACTCAATCTAGCCGCATGGAGGATTCCTTAAATTCACAACAGACCCTACTCTCCAAGGAGATGCAGGATGTCATTTTGGAGGCCAGAAGGCCTTCTACTAGAAAAGCCTACTCCGCAAAATGGAAATGGTTTTGTGCCTGGAATCAGAAAAAGGGTCAGAATCCTGGAATACTGAATCTACCTCAAATATTACAGTACCTAGCTGAGATGCTAAGCAGTGGACTTTCATTCTCCTCCATCAAAATCCATGCCTCAGCCATTTCTGCAGAATACAACACTGATCCTCCTTTATTCTCTCACCCTCTCTTAAGACAGTTCCTCAGAGGGGCTAAGAATATAAAACCCTCAAGGAAGCAACCAGTACCTGCTTGGGACCTAAATTTCATCCTGGAAAAATTGACCCTGCCTCCCTTTGAGCCTGCTGCTTCAACAGAACTGCAATATTTGTCATGGAAAACAGCCTTCCTTCTGGCTATCAACTCAGCATGCAGGGTTTCGGAACTACAAGCCCACATGGCTGTGCAGCCTTTCATCATTTTCCATCAGGACAGAGTTTCCTTACGAACCAACCCTTCATTTATGCCAAAGGTAGTATCCAGGGTAGCCTTGAATCAGGCTATCCACCTACCTACCTTTTACCCTAATCCACAAAACAAAGGGGAGAGACTACTACATTCCTTGGACATTCACAGACAGCTTCGTTATTATTTGGACAGAACAAAGCCTTTCAGAAAATCGGAGCAACTCTTTGTGTCCTATGCTACAGGTGCTCAAGGGAAGCCTATTTCCAAACAGACAATCTCAAGATGGATAGCCCACTGCATACGCTTTTGTTACTCTTTTCATGGTAAGACTGTACCTACAGGCATCAGATCTCACTCCACAAGGGCCACAGCTACCTCTACAGCTTTCCTCAGGGGGGTTCCTACCAAAGATATTTTGGAAGCAGCCACTTGGAGTTCTGTACATACTTTCTCCAAGCACTATCACCTACCATTATACTCCAAATCTAGAGCGGGCTTTGCCACTGCAGTCTTGCAAGGCATCCTGGCTCCTTCTAGTTCCTCTTAGTGCCTACCACCCCTTTTTAGCTTTGGGATTCAACCCATCTGTTATGACTGTATGCACGATGAACATAGTACAGTTTTGTACCTACCATAAATGTAGATGTTAAAGTGCTAATACAGCTGCAGTCCAGGCTTCCCTCCCTCCATCCCCTCTTGGGACAGGCCTAATGGCTAACACCTCCTCATACAACCTGATTGGGGTATTCTTTTATGGTGTATTTGCTTGCAACTACTGTTTTTTGATTATATTGCATTATTACATAAATTTATGTTTTGCCTCCCTTCTGGGGGCACCTGACATCTGGGGCAAGAAAAACTGAAGAAAATGGCATCGGCTGGTTCTTTTATACCCCTGTCGCACTGACGTCAGGGAAGAAGCGACGACATCCGACGGACCTAGACTTTGGAATTCGGCCGACCGAGGACCCGCCTGACGGCAGGAAAACCCATCTGTTATGACTGCAGGTGTATTGGCACTCTAACATCTACATTTATGGTAGGTACAAAACTGTACTTTTCAGGCCATATCACAGCACTACCTCCACTCTTGCTCTCCTTCAACACTATACCTCATCACAAAAACAATGGCCTCTTCTTTACTACCGTATTTCTAGATCTCTCAAAGGCCTTTGACATGGTATCTCATGAGCTCCTACTACTACTCTACTCTCCCCAACCTCTCCTTCTCACAACCAGCCTGCAACTGGTTCCACAGCTATCTACACGGACGCCAGCAATCAGTAGTCTGGGACAATAACACATCACCTCGCCTCCCAGTTACTCTGGGAGTTCCCCAAGGGTCTATCCCTTAGATTTGACACCCACATCTCTCACAATAAAAAGTTCACAAGAAACTTGGTGCATTATATCGAAGCCACCAATTCCTAACCATGGCAGCTAGAATCTCCATAGTCTATTCCCAGCTAATCTCCACCCTACTCTATGCATTCCCGATACTTGCCAACCTTAGACGGACAGACCTACACAAGCTGAATGCTTGTTACAACAAAATTACTAAATTTGCCACTGGAACCTCCTACTGCAGCCATCATTGTATCGCCCTTAAAGAACTAAACTGGCTAGAACTCCCACAACAACTTCACTTTAATCAACTCACCCTCGCTCATAAACTTATTAACCATCCCCTTAACATCCCTTCAAACCCTTTTCCAACCCTGTCACCCCACTAGGCCCTTAAGATCAATCAACAAAAATCTACTCGCTTATCAAACCCAAAAACTCAGCAGGAGAAGCCATATTTTCATGTACCATGTCTAAACTTTGGAACAATCTTCACCCTCTATAACTACTCTACCTTCCAGCAGCCTTTTCAAGACTGCACAGAAATTCCACTTAAATTTGCGCTGACTTTGTCCTTGTTCTAATCCAGGCCAACACCTCCACCCATACCCCCCACCTAGACTCTTAACCCAACTATACTACCGCCACTACTAACCACAGTCCAAAACTGCTAGTTGTTTTTACATAGTTTTAACATCTTGTCTGACAACTTTGTTACTGATGATATAAATAAGAAACTAACTTGCAACATTTTCTGTATATACTGTTGATAATCAATATCTTGTATTAAAGCCAGCAACCTGTAATGTTTACTTTTGCTGCAACTTTGTATCTGTCATGTACATGATGAGCTTTTCTCCCCTGGAATGAGTCCAGTCGGAATTTCCCAGTAAATAAAATAAAATTATCCTTCCATGACACCTCTTGATAAAGACAGACAACACCACAGTTATGTGGTACATAAACAAGTAGGGGTGAACTCATTCCTAACCACTCTGATGGTCAGCCATGGCCCTGTGGAACACAGCCGTGAGTAATCAAGTGCACCTGCAAGCTCAATTCCTGCCAGGCAAACAAAATTCACTGGCAGACTTAAGCAGAAATCTATTGGACCCACACGAACTGGAACCAAACTCATTCGAACTTCTAACCCATAGGTGGAGGACACCAGAGGTAGACCTCTTTGCCTCCCCCCCAAAACCATCAGTTGAGCAAATTTTGCACCAGAAATCCCCACAGCCAAGCATGGAAAGTGGATGCCCTATCCTTTACATGGGAAAACCTCTCAGTTTATGCCTTTCCCCCTCCTCTCAAAAGTACTACTCAAGATCAAACAGGATAAACAAAGGACAATCCTTATTGCACCAGACTGGCCCTGCCAGCACCGATACCCACTCCTATGCAGTCTGGCAGCAGTGCCACCCTGGCACCTGCATCAGACCCCCTCCCTGCTGTGCCAGCAGGAGGGACAGATTTTGCATTTTGTTCTACATGAACTACAGAGTGAACTGACATCTCACCTGTGCCCTGTTCAATCACAGCCTCACCTCAGGCTTTCTCCCTACCGAATGGCGCGCTGCTGCAGTCATCCCTCTCCACAAAGGAGGAGCAGCTACAGACCTTGGGAACTATCGTGCCCATTAGCCTGATGTGCGCAGCTATGGAACGTATCATCATGGACCTATTAAAGGATATGGGGGAATCTCCAAACTCTGGATCCCACACAGTTTGATTTTGTGAAGGTTAGATCATGCCTGCTCAACTTGGTCGACTTTGAGTCCCATCACCAGGGCTGTGGATGAAGGCAAGGTGGTTCATACAGCCTACCTTGATCTGGCTAAGGCCTTTGATACCATTCCCCACTCCAGAATTGTAGAAAAACTCACTAAGCTAGGCATCAACCCCTATATCACTAGGTGGGTTGCATACTGGCTCACAGAACCCACAGGGTGAAAGTAGCTGACTCCAAGTCAGACTGCCGACCAGAGTGTCCCACAGGGTTTGGTCCTGTGTCCTCTCCTGTCTGGTATCTACTTCTCTGAAGTCCAGGCCAACAAAAAGGGACTCTGGCTGACAAAGTCCGCAGACTATTGCAAGTTGGGAGCTGCTATTAACTCCCCAAGTGATGTTGACATCATACAGAAAGGCCTCACTGAGACCAATGACTGGTGTCAGAACCATGGCCTTAAGCTCAATGCCAAAAAATGTGTAGTCATCCTCTTTGGGGAAAGCCTGGTTCCCATGAATTACCACATCAATGGTAGTCCACTGAACACAGAAGGTATTAAGAGGTCTGGGAACACAGGTTGACAGCAACCTCTCTTGACCACCACAATGCCACTGTGGTCAGAAAGTCCTGTGTGGCACATCTCATTACTAAGGAATTTGCATCCAGGAAGAAAGAGGTCATTGTCTCCCTCTACTCCTCCCTCATTAGGCCAGTCAGAGTACAATGCTCCATTTGGCATGTACCTCGCTAGACACTTGCAACAACTGGAGAGGCTGCAAAAGTACCTCACAAAAAGGATCCTAGGCCTTAAACACTTGTCCTATATTGACAGACTCAAAACAACTCCAACTATTCTCTGTAATATCGCCTACTTAGAGGCGATCTCTGCTTGACTTACAAAGCCGTGTCTGACCCAGCTCTGTTAGAAATGCTACATCTAAAGAAATCCCAATCCCTCCACACCAGATGCTCCAGAGACCTCAACCTCATTACCACAATCAGCAGAACATGCTGGAGGGACACGTTCATAACCCAGTGACTGCCCATTCTATGGATTAGACTTCCCATACATGTCAAGCAGAGCACCTCACTGGCCCTCTTTAAGAGAAATCTTGATGAGTGGGTGGGGAATAGAAAATCATCCCGGGGATCACTCCAGTGACTGTACTCAACAGAGGCAGTGGGAACTAAGTTTGGGTGGCATGATGCCAGGGTAATCCTATGGGCTAGGCTTGTAAAGGCTCCAGGGCCATTAACCTAGTACACACCTATGAACCTGTATGCATATATAATGTATATGTAATGTGTGTGTTTTGTGTGTATATGTATGTGTTTTTTGTGTGTGTGTGTGTGTGTGTGTGTGTGTGTGTGTGTGTGTGTGTGTGTATATATATATATATATATATATATATATATATAATGTGTGTATGTAGTTAAGTGATACATAAATATATGTATATATGCAAAATATATACTTATTTTTATATATATATATATATATATATGTGCACGTATGTATATAAATATATATATGTATAGAGGTAGGTACTACACTATTGGCCCTAGGGCTTATATAAGCCTAACCAAAAATGTTCCCTGGCTTTTGCCACCCAAGAAAATTACTTTCCTATGCCCCTGTCGAGCAAAGCCACAGGAGTGATCCCCAGGGTGAATTTCCCGTCTCCCATCCAATCAAGATTTTTCTTCAGTGCTAATGAGCTTTGTTTGATATAGATAGGTAGTTTGTGCCAGAGTGTGGGAAGTCTCTGGGACAGGAATCTATCTCTCCAGCATGTTCTGCTTATTGTGGTGACAAGGTTTAGGTCCCTAGAGCATGTAGCTCGGAGGGATTGGGATTTCTTTAAGTGGAGCATGTCCAACAGCTCTGGGTTTGACATAACTTTGTATGTTCAGCAGAGATCGCCTCTGAGAAGGCGACATGCGACTGAGTAAAGCTGTAGTTTTTTGAGACAGTCTGTAGGGCATCCATTTTGAGGCCGGTAATCCTCTTTGTGAAGTATTTCTGTGGCCTTTCCAGTTGTAGATGTCTTGTAAGTTACATACCAAAAGGGGTATAAAAATATAAAATGTGTGTGGTACTTGCGTATTATTGCAACCAGATGTCGAACCTGGTGTACTTCCTGAGGTTATCGTGAACCAACTGTATGGTAAAGTGATAAAGGGTTATGAAGGCCAATTCATTTTTTTTTATCGCCTTGGTTCGGAAAGAGAAAGTGGGATAACAGAAAATGTTCTCTTCCTTGGTAGTCTCCTTTAGCACCATAACTTCACAGAAAATGTAATGAACAGGAAAGAAGAAAGAACGCAGCACTTAATACATCAACAAACACTTATTCTTTCACAGGGCAATGTAATTATCATTGTTTAGGGTTATGGAATATAGCAATAACCCACGCCTGGGTGTGGGTAATGCTGGATTTTACCCACTGTTGGTGTGGTTTGGTCACGAGGGCGAAGCCCGAGTGGCCAAACAAAGACAACCGTGGGTAAATCCAGCATTACCCACACCGAAAAGTGGATTATTGCTATTGTACAATAACATTATTTAAGAAAAAAAAAATTACTTTTCTTAAATAATGGCATTGTATAATGTCTCCTTGCTGCCCTTCCGCAGCTGTCTGGTATTCTGCGGCAGTTCTGATGTACTGCGCATGCGTATGCTTACGCAGTACATCAGAGCTGTGGGTGGAAGCAATGGAGAAAGCAAGATCTCTGTTACTTTTTACAAACTGTTTCGCTATGTTAAACACATTTAACATAGTGAGACGGCTTTAAAAAAAGCAGCGGAGAATCTCCATTGCTTTTTTAAACCCATTTAACATAGCGAGACAGTTTGTAAAAAGCAACAGAGATCTTGCTTTCTCCGTTGCTTTTTTAAAGCTGTCACGCTATGTTAAACTCCTTTAACATAGCGAGACAGTGTGTAAAGAAAAAGACTTGTATTAATGGAAAAAGTCCGGGCGACCGGACCTTTTTCCATTGGTGTAAGTCTGATTTACAACGTGCACGCTGACAAATCAGCGTGCACGTTTTGGAATATTAATGGGGGGGGGTCGATGTATAATAGTCATTTTAAGAAGGCATACAGACCACCTGCGTTGTACTGTGTTGAGACGAAGCATGTCCCAGACGCTCGCAGTGCTATACATAATACAGAATTTAAAAAGAACACAAGTGCACATCCAAAAAATAACCAATTGCACCTATGAATTCAGCCCTCCCTGAATTCAGAAGCAAAGAAAATGGTTGCAGATGTGAAGCAGCACATAAATCCCAAGTCTGAGTAGTTGCTGTTACTGGGAAGCTGCTAATATATGGTTTAACTATCTTTTCCATTCACTCCTGCCACTAAATGACTATACCCAGGAAGAGGACATTTTCTGTTATTGCTACTCCTGCTTCAGAAGCGATGTGATAAAGTAAATTGGATTTTACACACCCCATTTCACAGTAACATAATGTAAGTTTCACAACACCATTTCGGCAGGAGGATTGCTTGTAAAGGATCTGCTTCTCCTGCTCCGAATCTGGTTATGATAATACGCAAGTACTATATATATATATATATATATATATATATATATGTGTATATATGTGTATATATATGTATATATATATATATATCTATATATATATATATATATATATAAAATCTATGGTTATCCAGTGCCCACTTATGATTTTTTGTCTCGGTAAAGTTTGTAGAGGCCTGTGAAATACCATTGGCAAACCCACTTAAGATAGGCAGATACTGCCCCCCCCCCCTGCCACAACCTTTAATGGTCGTTAATAGTTCCTGTTAACCATTAAGGTATGTATGGGTTAAATGTAATGCATTTAATTTCAGTTATTTGTTGGTGTAGAATGGTGTTGGCAGTGCATGCTACTACGTACTTTGACCTCGCTAATGCATTCAAGAGCTGCAGTTATTCCTAAAAAGAATGCCATTCAGAAGGTAGGATTCCCCAGTTTACAAACGTGTTGGCTCAAAATAAAAGTGTACCCTCAGTTGTTGCAGTAAGTCGGGGATGTCTTCATACTGGCATTCTGTTAACATAAGGTTTTGGCTATTTTTTATTTTATAGGGACCCACTAGATGTATTTTGTTCCCATGCAAAGACAAAGTGAGGCTTATGGCAAGTAACAGTTGTTTGTATAAGGCATATGCCTTCCTTTGTGTCTGATGTATGTCCTTGTTTCCTCTGTGTGTAATGACTTTCCAACAAGTTCATTTATGCACTTAACTAATTTGTATGATTAAATATTAGTGCCATTTGATGAACAGATTACAGACTCAGTATTGATACTGGCAGATTAAAAAACTGGAATCTAGTGCCACACCAGATGTTTGCATTTCTTCCACTATGCTGACAATTTGGTGCAGCATATAAAGTAGGATGCTAAACTCCTTGCCTGTTATCCTTTGGATGAGAAATTGAAGCGGAGATCCCCTCTTGACCGAGTTTGTCTTAACTTGGTAGCTCAGGTGGTAGAAAAGTTCCTGTGGCACTTAACAAAAGGAGTAGGGAATTTCCATAATGCACTGGCTAAATTTCTCCTTGTCCATATGAATAGTTTATTAATTACTTACTAGCGGAGCTTTTCTCCCTGAGCCTCCACTGAAAGTGTCTTTTTAGGTCCAGTCAGACTAACCTGGTAAATAAATGCCAATAAAGAAAGAAAGAAATAATTTTGTTTACTGGGGTAGTGTACTGGTCACATTTTACCATTTGCTGGCGCTTCCCGGTTTACATATAATATAATATTGAATATATAACTGAATTATACTGTATAGTGACATAACCTAACATAGATGTAAAACAAAAAAAAAATTATTAGAAGGCTTTAAAAAAAAAAAAAAAAGGATCAGTAGTATACAGATATAGGTGAGATTACGGACAGCGGGCCAGATTCCAAAAGTCTTGCTGTAGGGCTTCAATGTAATCCTGCCCAGATTCTGAAAGACATTTTCTCTGTGTAAGTGACTTCCTCCTAGAGCAAGTTAGTGATGTCCTTCAAGGATACATCTGCAGTCATCACATATGGGTTGTCCTGCCTCAGGCAGCCCTTCGGTCGGCCGGATTCCAAAGTCTGGGTCTGGCCTTGGCTGATGTCGCACTTTCCCCGACGTCAGAGCGTCTGGGGTATAAAAGCATCAGCCGACGCCATTTTCCTCAGTCTTTCTTGCCGCGTGGTGCCCGAAGCAGAAGCAGTTCGCAAGTGCCGGTCGGCCAGCTCCTGTGATTCAGCTACCGAAGACTTCGAAAAAGCCAAGTACCCCGTTGGGGACTCTTTCTTGCCTCAGCCGATGTCAGATAAAGTTAATAATTGTTTAACTTGTGGGAAACAAATACCTCATAAGGATTTCCACTCTTACTGCCTCCCCTGCCTAGGCCCAGACCACGACGCCTCGGCCTGTTCAGCCTGTGCTTCCTTCAACCGACGAACTCTTAGACGTCGGTCGGAGTTTGCAGAGGAATTCTTTGGGGCTAGATGTTCTTCGTTCCACATTGCTGCAGTCCTAACTATTGGGTAGTCCGCTGTCCAGTCGGCCCATGACCGCCATATCCTCAGTCTTTTGCCGCATGGTCCTGAAATTTTCTTAAGTCGGAGTTTCGAACATTTTGGTTTTTGCCTCAGTATTTAACCGGATGTCAGAAAAAGTGAATAACTGTATTTCTTGTGGGAAACAGATACCTCATAGGGATTACCATACCTTGTGTATACCTTGCTTAGGGCCTGAGCACGACGTTGTTGGATGCTTGTGCTAGATTTAACAAACGCACTATTAAGAGAAGGTTAGACTGTGCCAGGTTAGTGTTTGGGAAGCGTTAATTATAAAATGCCGCCGGATGAAGGACAAAACAGCAAAGCCTAGGGTTGATGAACCGGCAGTCCCATCAGTGGAGCCAGAGGTTTAGTTTCTTTGGAGTCTCAGGCAGAGACTTTACTGTTACAGGATGTGCCTTCTCAGGAAGTAGGCCAGGCTGAAGGGGCTTCTCAGGTTACTGTTCTTCCTCTCTTCCCAAGGTAGTTAGAGCCTCCTTCTGTTTCCAAAACTTCTTTGAGAGGTAGGCCAAGTTTGGCTTCAGTGGGGGCTTCTCCTAGCACTTCAGGTTCTGTGCCTAAGAAACATATGCTTAAAATGGCAGAAGATTTGATTACTATGATTAGAGGTTCTATGCCCCCTCCTGATAAGAGGCCTAGGGTGGAACCTGAGTTTGAGAGTTTTGAACAGTGTTCAGAGGCTTCTGAGTCTTCTGCGGAAGATTTGCAAGAGTATCCTCCTTATTCTGATTCTGATGTGGATGATTCTACTCCTACAGCTTCTCCTCCTGAGGATTTCTCATTTTCAGAGAGACTGCATTCCATGAGGGAACACTTTAAATGGGAAGGCCAGGATTGCTCTGATTCCAGGAAAAGGCTTAGGGAATTCTTGTTTTTACCCCAGCATAGGCCCTTAGCTATACCTCCTGTGTTGAATGTGGTGGAAGATGTTTTTGCAGAGGCTTCCCTAAATCCTGATTCTTTGCCTCCTGCTCCTGTTAAACCTGATAGGTACTATAGGGTGCCTGAAGCTCATAAGTATCTTTTTAAGAGTCCTAGGGCAGACCCGGAAACTGTTTCTCAGGGACCTAAAGGTGTTAAGGCCTCTGTTGTTAAAAACCCTGTTCCCACTGATAAAGAGGCAAGGGCTTTGGATAGATGGGGAAAGAAAGTATACTTCTTCCACTTTAGCCATGAGGGCTTGAATTGTCAGTTTCACATGCTAAAATATCAAAATTATCTCCTTTCACAATTGAAATCTAAGGTGGATGCTTTGGCGGAAGGTATTGAGTGTAAAGAGTTGCTGGATTTAGTTCATGTGTCTGAACAAGTGGGTAAGCATTCTTTGCAATGTGGTTTTGATGCTGTACAGGCCTCGAGGGTGGCTGCCACTAGTTCTGTTCTTCGCAGGCATGCCTGGTTGAGGGATCAGAATTTAGCTGAGCATGTTAAAACAAGGATTTTGGATGCTCCTTTACAGTCTGATGTGTTGTTTGGTTCACCGGTGGAAGCAGTTTTAAAGAAAATAGAGGACAAAGCTAAGTCTATGCAAACTGTTAAAGATTTTTTGCAGGTGCAGCCACCAAGTTTAGTAGAAATTGGCCTACTAAGGGATGGACATATCCTGCTTATGATTCCCAGTCTAGGGGTAGGTCTAGACGTGGTAGGGGCTGAGCTCAAGGTTCTTTTAGGCCTAGAACAGGGAGTTCACCTGCTCAGACTTCTGGTGAGGGCAGGGGTCAGTCCTTTCAAACAGACCCAATGACCTGCCTTTTCAGCTGCCAGTAGATTCTCGTCTGGCAGCTCCTTTGGGAGGAAGACTGTCTCTTTTCAAAGAAAATTGGGATTTAATTACTCAAGACAGATGGGTGTTGGATATCATTCACCACGGTTACAGGTTTTATTTCCATACACTGCCCTTCAAAGGCATGCCAGACGCTCCTCCTCCACAAAGGACAGAGGCTCACAAGCAAATTTCTCTGTTACTCCAAATAGGGGCCATTCAGCCAGTCCCTGTATCAGAAAGGGGCCTAGGATTTTATTCTCGCCTGTTCCTAGTACCAAAGAAGGGGAACACGTGGAGACCAATTTTGGATTTATCTATCCTCAACACTTATCTGGACATTCCAAAGTTCAAGATGTTAACAGCTTTTACCTCTGCTGGGCAAAGATCACTGGATGGTAACTTTAGATCTCAAGGAAGCTTACCTTCATGTGCCTATAAGACTAAGTTGCAGGAAGCTGGAAATTCTCATTATCAGTTCTCTGCATTGCCCTTTGGCTTATCTAAGAGTATTCACAAAGGTTCTGGCTCCAGTGATAGCTTACTTCAGGCTACAAGGAATTCAAATCTATCCTTACTTGGACGATTGCCTGATTCTGGCTCAAGAAAAGGAAGACCTTCTACAGCATCTGGAATATGTTATAGCAGTGCTAAGATGCCTAGGGTATTCTGTGAACGAAATAAAGTCCAGTCTAGTACCCTCTCAAGACATGTGCTTTCTGGGTGTGAGACTGAATACAGCAGCCCAGATGGCCTTTTTAACCCCGGACAAACAAAAAAGTCTATCCTTTTACTTCCATCAACTATCTCATCAGTCCGTGCTGACTGCAAGGACAGTCCTTCAAGCATTTGGGTTCATGGCATCTTGTATTCTGGTGCTTCCCAATGCCAAACTGCATATGAGGAAGCTGCAATGGTATCTCAAAAATGTATGGACACAGCACTGCCAGGATTTGGACACTGTCATTCAAATAATACCTTGCCTTCAAAAGTGGGCTCAGGAATGTCACCTAAACAAGGGACTCTCTGTGACCCGGCCAGGGGCGAGTCAGATTTTAACGACAGATGCCTCGGACATTGCTTGGGGAGCTCATCTAAATGGAAAGTGGATACAAGACAAGTGGCCTGCCAGACTACAGCATCTACATATCAACTTGAAGGAGATGTTAGCAGTCCAGTTTGCATTAATGGCTTTCAAGGAGTTACTTCTTCCAGGGCAGGTGTTGATTCTAACAGACAACACAACTGTCATGTGGTACATCAACAAACAAGGGGAACACATTCTTATCCTCTATGCAGGCAAGCAATGATTTTATGGGAGACTCAGCTTGCAACTAACTCTTCAGGCAAGGTTTCTGCCGGAGCACAGAACTCCTTAGCAGATGTGTTAAGCAGACAAATCATGGATCCCAGTGGAAACTGGATCTTCATGTATTTCAGAAATTGACAGTGTCCTGGGGAACTCCAGACATAGATCTGTTCGCTTCTCCACTAAACCACCAGCTGCCAAAGTTTTGCACAAAGGGGTTTCATCACACAGCTTGGAAAGTGGATGCTCTTTCTTTCAGTTGGAAAAATCTTCATGTGTATGCCTTTCCACCTCTGCCTCTTCTTCCAAAGGTGCTCTTAAAGGTCAGACAAGACAAGCCAAGGATGATTTTAATAGCTCCAGATTGGCCTCGCAACACTGGTACCCACTACTAAGGAGTCTGGTAAGGAAGCCTCCATGGCCTTTACCTTTGATTCCACATCTGTTATCTCAGAAGGACGGTCATCTGCTCAATGTCAAGCTCCACTCTCTTCATCTAACAGCCTGGCATATTCTGTATTGAAACACAGCAGGTCTCAACTTCCTCAACAAGTTTTAAATGTGATTATGGAAGCTAGAAGACCTAGTACAAGGAAAGTGTACGAAAAATGGAAGAGAGTTTTTTTTGGAGTACAGCAAAGAATTTGGAGATTTCTGAGCCTAATTTGAGTGTGGCTCTTCAATGTCTTACTGAGTTATTGGACAAAGGTTTGTCCTTCTCTTCCATTAAGATTCATGCTGCAGCAATTTCAGCTCACTATGATTGTGACCCACCATTGTTTTCGCATCCTTTGTTCAAGCAGTTTCTTAGAGGGGCAAAGAATATAAGACCCCAATGAGCTCCTACTCCTGCTTGGGATCTCAATTTTGTGTTGGAAAACTTACTCTACAACCTTTGAGCCTGCAGCTACTGCTGAATTGAAATACTTGTCATGGAAGACTGCTTTTCTGTTTGCTATTACTTCTGCAAGAAGGGTGTCTGAGTTGCAGGCCCTTATGGCAGTAGAGCCCTTTTGATTTTCCATAAGGATAGGGTATCATTACGCACTAATCCTTCTTTTATGCCTAAGGTGGTTTCTAGTGTGGCTTTAAACCAAACTATTCATTTGCCTACTTTTATGCAGACCCCCAAAATAAAGGGAAAAGATTTTGCACACTTTAGATGTGCACAGGCAATATTATTTGAGCAGGACTAAGGATTTTCGGCAGTCTCAGCAGTTGTTTGTTTCTTTTGCTTTGAGTTCTGCAGGGCAAGCCTGTGTCAAAACAAACTATTTCTAGGTGGATTGGGTTTTGCATTGCATTTTGTTATTCCCATCATGGCAAGGAGATTCCAGCTGGGATTAGGCCTCATTCCACTAGGGCTACTGCCACTTCAACAGCATTTCTAAGGCAACTAAGGATATTTTGGAGGCAGCTACTTGGAGTTCAGTGCATACTTTCTCTAGGCATTATCACCTTCCTCTCTACTCTAAGTCTAGGGCTGGTTTTGCCACAGCTATTTTGCAAGGCATGTTGTCAGCTCCTGCTTCTTTATGATTTGCCAGCCTCCCTTACCTCTGCTTTGGGATTCTACCCAATAGTTAGGACTGCAGCAATGTGATAAATGTAGATGTTCGAGGATCCACATTGCCCCTCCTTCCCTCTGTGTTTAGGGGTGGTTGTGTAGGTGAGGTTATATGCTGATATTTTTGTATATATTGTACATATTTTTGGTGCAGGTATATTGGGCCTTGTCTTTTTAGGGTCTTCTGACATCTGGGGCAAGAAAAGTACCCTGACGGCGTCAGTCTAATGCGCCCTGACCGACGTCAGCCTTATACTTTGGTATTGACTGGGACTACCCAATAGTTAGGACTGCAGCAATGTGGATCCTCGAACATCTACATTTATGGTAGGTACAAAACTGTACTTTTTGCTTACAAGATGCCGTCGGAGACTCCGACTTCGCATTTAGTTAAGAAACGGGAGGACAAGGACCGACACACGCGGGCCGCGGTTTTGGCTGAAACCACGGTCAGGCCTACCGCGAGTGTCTCTGTCTCGGCTGAAACAGAGTCCTTGGTACTTCCGATTACCGAAACCGCGCAACCGACTACCTCGGCCCCGGAGGCCCCGGCCGAGTCGGTTATTGAATTACCTACTGAAACTGGTGTCCAGGAACCTTCCGACACCACTCCATTAGACAAATCTACTCCTGCACGTGGTGCAGCCAGACCTCCTGCATCCATGTCCATTAAGGCTTTCTCTAGGGCTAAAGCTGCTAAACTTTCTAAAGCTTTGCCTCCCAAGGTTACCTCTCAGAGACCCTCTACTGGCTCTCAGATTCTTAGCATAGCAGAGGATCTTATCTCCTTAATTAGAGGTTCTCAACCTCATCCGGACAGGGGCTCGCAACCACCTCCAGACAAAAGGCCCAGGGTTGAGCCCTCTGACCCCCACTCCTCAGATGAGTCCTCTGATGGCTCTACTCTGTCAGACCACCAGGAGGAGGCTTACTCGGCCTACGAGGGTTCTGATGCTGAAGAATCTATTCCCTCGGCCTCCCCTCCTGAAGAGTTTTCCTTTGGAGAGACATTACACTCTGAGAGAACATTTTCAATGGCAGGGTCAGGAATTCTCTGATTCTAGAAAGAGATTAAGGACCTTTTTACATTTACCTCAGCATAGGCCTTTAGCTATGCCTCCTGTTTTGAATGTCATTGATTATATGTACTCTGATGCTAGTACAACCCCTGACTCTCTCCCTCCGGCTCCTGCCAAACCTGATGGGTACTACAGGGTCCCAGACTCGCATCTTCACCTGTACAAGGCCCACTCTGCTGATCCAGAAACTATTTCCCAGGGCCCAAAAGGGGTTGCAGCTGCCACTGCTAGAAATCCTCTACCCTCTGAAAGGGAGTCCAGAGCTTTAGAGAGGTGGGGTAAAAAAGTGTATACTTCTGCAACTCTTTCCATGAGGGCATTAAATTGTCAATTTCATATGATACAGTACCAAGAGTATTTGTTAGATGAATTGCATAAGAAACTGTCTTCATCTGAACCCCTTCATCGCAAATCCCTTCAGGATCTGGTGCATAACTCCTAGCAGGTTAATAACCATTTCTTGCAGTGTGGTTATGATGCATTGGAAGCTTCATGTAGGTCAGCTATGACAGGTGCAGTCATACGTAGGCATGCCTGGCTGAAGGAACAATCTCTGCCAGACCATGTTAAAGCTAAGCTTTTGGATGCTGCTATGGAAAAGCAAAAATTATTTGGTTCAACGGCTCAAGAGGTCTTAAAGAAATTTGAAGAAAAGGCAAAATCTGTGCAAACAGTCAAAGACTTTCTGCAAGTCCAACCACCGAGATTCAGCAGAAATTGGCCTACTAAGAATTGGTCCTTTCCAGACTCAGACAGATCTCAGAGAGGCAGGAATAGGCATGCCAGAGGTAGAGGGCAAGCTAGAGGCTCCTACAGAGGCCGTCAATGGCAGCCTCCCAACCAGAGAGGTAGTGCAGGAACTACAACTGCTACACCAGGACAGACTCAATGACTTTGTTTTGACTCCGCCGACCAGGGCTCAATTAGAAGCACCTTTGGGCGGAAAGCTTTCTTTATTTTCAAAAAATTGGCACAGCATTACAAGGGACACATGGACACTGCAAATAATAGACAAAGGATACAGGTTCCATTTCCACACATTGCCAAAAAGAAAAGGCATGCCAGACCTGCCACCAAATCACAGGGCAGAGGCTTTGAAACAAATTTCCAACTTAATACAAATGAAAGCTTATAGAAAAGGTTCCTCTTTCAGAACAAGGCCAAGGATTTTACTCCAGATTATTCCTTGTTCCAAGAAAAGAAAATCAGTGGAGGCCTATTCTCGACTTGTCCGCACTGAATACTTACCTCATTGTGCCAAAATTCAAAATGCTGACTCTACAGCAACTCCTTCCCATGCTGGGCAAGGGGTCTTGGCTGGTGACTCTAGACCTCAAGGAGGCATACCTGCATGTCCCTATTTGACAAGGTTGCAGAAGACACCTCAGATTTCTTGCAGGGTCAGAGCATTATCAATTCTCAGCATTGCCCTTTGCCTTATCTACTGCGCCCAGAGTATTCATGAAATGCCTGGCATCAGTAATTGCACACTGCAGACTTCAGGGGATTCAAATTTACCCATATCTGGACGACTGCCTTATATAAGCGGACAGCAAGCAAACTTTGTTAAAGGACTTGGATTATGCCATCCACCTACTGCAGGCCTTGGGATATACAGTCAACATCCACAAATCAAGACTTGTTCCATCCCAAAGAATAACTTTTCTGGGTGCGGATCTAGACACGACCACCTAAATGGCCTTTCTCACAGAAGAAAAACAAAAACAACTACCGGATTACTTCAAGATTCTGACGAGACAAACTCAGCTGACTGCAAGGAAAATCCTACAGGCCCTGGGTTACATGGCATCTTGTATTCTTCTGATTCCACAAGCAAGGCTGCATATGAGAAAATTACAGTGGTACCTAAGGAGTTTATGGACTCAGCACAGTCACAGTTTAGAAACTTTGATCCCACTCATTCCATGCCTCCAAAAGGAATTTCTGTGGTGGACTCAAGCCTGCCAGTCGAACAGTGGGTTGCCCTTCAGCAAGCCAAGAGCCAACAAAACCATCACTACGGACGCTTCAGACCAAGGTTGGGGAGCACACATGGAGGGCAGATGTATCCAAGGGTTATGGTCACAAAGGGAGCTACGCATGCACATAAACCAAAAGGAAATGCTGGCAGTGATACATGCAATCGAGGCCTTCAAACTTTCTTCAAGGCCACCTACTCATAAGGACAGACAACACCACAGTTATGTGGTACATAAACAAGCAAGGAGGCACCCATTCCTACCCTCTTTGCAGACTGGCAATGAATCTATGGGAACTTTCCTTGAAACTCAATATACAGCTGCAGTCCCAGTTTGTGCCAGGGAAAGACAATATACTGGCAGACAGCTTAAGCAGGAATATCATGGATGCACACGAATGGATGCTGCACCCAGACATCATCTTACTCCTAACACAATCATGGGGAAGGCCGGAAATAGATCTGTTCGCCTCCCCCCACAATCATCAACTGAAGAAATTCTGCTCAAGGACATACCACCCACAAGCATGGAAAGTGGACGCTCTGTCTTTCAGCTGGAAAGCTCTAACAGTGTATGCTTTTCCATCTCTCCCATTAATGACCAAGGTCTTACTGAAGATCAGAACAGAGCAGCCCAGAGTGATTCTGATAGCTCCAAACTGGCCAAGACAGCACTGGTACCCACTGTTAAAGAGCATGTCACATGCGAAACCGTGGCCTCTTCCCCCTATGGCCACTTCTACTGACACAGCACAATTTCAAGACTCTGCATTCCAACCTGAAAACCTTGCAACTAACTGCCTGGAAATTACCTTGACCCCCTCCTCAGGATAAGCTATCCCAGAGAGTGAAGGATATTATTATGGAAGCTCTCCGGCCTTCCACAAGGAAGGCATATTCAGCAAAATGGAAAAGATTTCACACTTGGAACACAACAAATTGCCTAGATGCGACAGTGATGAACATGGCACATATACTGGAATATTTGGCAGAATTGTTCCACAACTGCCTGTCTTACTCTTCCATTAAGATACATGACTCAGCAATTTCAGCAGAATACAATGTTGATCCACCTGTCTTCTCTCATCCTCTCCTGAGACAGTTTCTAAGAGGAATCAAAAACATCAATCCTCCAAGGAAACCACCTTTACCTACTTGGGACCGTAACTTCGTGTTGGAAAAACTAACACTTCCTCCCTTTGAACCAGCAGCATCTGCAGATCTACAGTTTCTCTCCTGGAAAACTGCCTTCCTTCTGGCCATAACCTCAGCAAGAAGAGATCTGAGTTACAAGCTCTAATGGCAGTACAGCCATTTCTTATTTTTCATCAGGACAGAGTTTCATTGAGAACCAATCCTACATTTATGCCAAAGGTGGTATCCAGGGTATCTTTGAACCAAGCTATTCACTTGCCTACCTTCTTCCCACAACCATAAAATAAAGGGGAGAAACTTCTGCACACCCTGGACATACACAGACAGTTGCGCTACTACTTGGACAGAACTAAAAGTTACAGAAAGACTGACCAGCTGTTTGTAGCATATGCTGCTGGGGCACAAGGAAAAGCAAATGTCCTTCAAGGATGCATCTGCAGTCATAACATATGGGTTGTCCTGCCTCAGGCAGCCCTTCGGTCGGCCGGATTCTAAAGTCTGGGTCTGGCCTCGGCTGGTGTCGCACTTCACCCGACGTCATAGCTCCTGGGGTATAAAGGCAACAGCCGACGCCATTTTCCTCAGTCTTTCTTGCCGCGCGGTGCCTGAAGCAGAAGCTGTTCACAAGTGCCGGTCGGTCAGATCCACAGATTTCAGCTACCGAAGACTTCTAAAAAGCTAAGTACCCCGTTGGGGACTCTCTCTTGCCTCAGCCGATGTCAAAGTAAATAATTGTTTAACTTGTGGGAAACAAATACCTCATAAGGATTTCCACTCTTACTGCCTTCCTTGCTTAGGCCCAGACCACGACGTATCCGCTTATTTAGCCTGTGCTTCCTTCAACCGACGGACACTTAGACGTCGGTCGGAGTTTGCTGAAGAGTTTTTTGGCTCCGCTTTTGCATATAAAATGCCGTCGGAGACTCCGACTACACATTTAGCCAAAAAACGCAAGGAAAAGGACCGACACTCATGACCCGCGGTTTCGGCTGAAACCACGGTTAGGCCTACCGTGAGTGTCTCTGTTTCGGCTGAAACAGAGTCCTCGGTTCTTCCTTCGGCCAAAAGCATGCCTCCGACAACCGAGTCATCAGAGGCCCCGGCTGAGTCGGCTACAGAAATTCCTACCGAAGAAGCAGGCACACAAGATTTGTCCGACACCATTCCGTTGGACATCTCTACTCCTGCACGTGGGGCAGCTAGCCCCCTGCTTCTATGTCTATCAAGGCCTTCTCCAGGGCTAAAGCAGCTTAAACTTTCCAAGGCCTTACCTACAAAAGCTCCCTCTCACAGACCTTCCGCAAGTTTTCAGATTCTCAGCCTTGCTGAGGACCTTATTTCTCTGATCAGGGGATCCCAACCTCACCCAGACAGGGCCTCACAACCCTCTCCTGAAAAAAGGCCTAGGACTGAACCCCCTGAACCTCCTCTGACTATTCCTCGGATGGATCAGATTTATCAGACCATCAGGAAGGACCATACTCGCCTTACGAGGATTCGGATGCAGAAGACTCCATTCCTTCTGCCTCCCCCCCCAGAAGAATTTTCATTTGGGGAAACTCTACACTCAATGAGGGAACACTTCCAATGGCAGGGTCAGGATTTTTCTGATTCTAGGAAAAGGCTAAGGACTTTTTTACACTTACCACAGCATAGGCCTTTAGCCATCCCACCTGTACTATCAGTTGTTGATGATGCATACAATGATGCCAGTTCTGCCCCTGATTCTCTCCCTCCGGCCCCTGCCAAACCTGACAGATATTACAGGGTCCCGGATTCTCACTTCCACTTGTATAAGGCCCATGCTGCAGACCCAGAAACCATTTCTCAGGGCCCTAAGGGTGTTGCAGCTGCCTGTGCCAAAAACCCCCTACCCTCTGAAAGAGAATCAAGAGCATTAGAGAAATGGGGTAAAAAGGTTTATACATCTGCTACTCTTTCTGCCAGGGCTTTAAACTGTCAGTTTCACATGATACAGTACCAGGAATTTTTGTTAGATCAGCTGAATAAAAAGCTTTCCTCTCCTGAGCCTTTAGACCATAAGTCCCTTCAGGATTTAGTACACAACTCTCAGCAGGTCAGTAATCATTTCTTAAAATGTGGCTATGATGCACTGGAGGCTTCATTTAGATCAGCTATGACTGGAGCAGTGATTTGAAGGCATGCCTGGCTAAAAGAGCAATCCTTGCCAGACCATGTTAAGTCTAAACTCCTAGATGCCCCTATGGTGAAGCAAAGTTTATTTGGCTCCCCTGCACAGGAGGTTCTAAAGAAATTGGAAGAAAAAGCAAAATCTGTCCAAACAGCCAAGGAATTTCTGCAGGTCCAACCTCCGAGGTTCAGCAGAAATTGGCCTTCAAAAAATTGGTCCTTTCCAGACACCTCCAGAGCACAGAGAGGCAGAAATAGACGCCCAAGAGGCAGAGGTCAATCAAGGGGTGCCTACAGGGGTCGTCAGTGGTAACCTGCCAACCAGAGGAGTGCCGCCACACTGCGACTGCAACCACTTCCACAGGACAGACACAATGACTTGGCTCTGATTCCGCCTACCAGGGAACAACTGGAAGCACCCTTGGGCGGAAAGCTAGCTTTATTTTCGGAAAACTGGCATTGCATTACAGCAGACAAATGGACTTTGCAAACAATAGACAAAGGCTGCAAGTTTCACTTCCACACTTTACCAAAAAAGAGAGGAATGCCAAACCTTCCACCAAGCCAGAAATCAGAGGCTATAAAACAAATCATCAACTTACTAAGGATGAGAGCAATAGAAAAGGTACCATCTATGGAACAAGGCCAAGGATTTTACTCCAGACTATTCCTTGTACCAAGAAAAGAAAATCAATGGAGGCCTATTCTCGACTTGTCCGCTCTGAACACATATCTCATTGTACCAAAATTCAAGATGCTGACCCTACAGCAACTTCTTCCCATGTTGGGCAAGGAGTCTTGGCTGGTGACTCTAGATCTCAAGGAGGCATACCTACACGTCCCTATACGACCAGATTGCAGAAGACACCTCAGATTTCTTGCAGGATCAGAGCATTATCAATTCTCAGCATTGCCCTTTGGCTTATCTACTGCGCCCAGAGTATTCACGAAATGCCTGGCATCAGTAATTGCACATTGCAGGCTTCAGGGAATTCAAATCTACCCATACCTGGACGACTGCCTAATACAAGCGGACAACAAGACAAAAATAATAAAGGATTTGGCCTATGTCATACAACTGCTGCAAGCCTTGGGATACACAGTCAACATACAAAAGTCAAGACTAGTGCCATCTCAAAGGATAACATTTTTGGGTGCAGAACTGGACACAATAAATCAGATGGCTTTTCTCACAGAAGAAAAACAAAAGCAACTACCAGTCTACTTCGTGGCATTGACAAGACAAACTCAGCTTACTGCAAGGAGAGTCCTGCAGGCCCTGGGTTACATGGCATCCTGCATAATCTTGATCCCACATGCCAGGCTGCATATGAGAAAATTACAATGGTACCTAAGGAATGTATGGTCTCAACACAGACACAGTCTAGAAACCCTGATACCAATCATTCCATGCCTGAAAAAAGAATTCCTGTGGTGGGCTCAGGCCTGCCAGACCAACAGAGGATTGCCTTTCCATAAACCACAACCAAGGCAGACCATCACCATGGATGCCTCAGACCTAGGCTGGGGGACACACATGGAAGACAAGTATATCCAAGGCCTATGGTCCCAAGACCAGCTGAATCTACACATAAATCTAAAGGAAATGCTGGCAGTGAAGCATGCAATCGAGGCATTCAAATCATTCCTCCAGCAAGGACACCTGCTGATAAGGACGGACAATACCACAGTCATGTGGTACATCAACAAACAGGGAGGCACACATTCCTACCCTCTATGCCGGATGGCAATGGACCTGTGGAACCTAGGCCTGAATCTCACCATTCAACTGCAGGCCAGATTCGTACCAGGAAAAGAAAATTCACTAGCAGACAGCTTAAGCAGAACTACCATGGATGCTCACGAATGGATGCTGCATCCAGACATCTTCAAAGCCATAACAAAGAAATGGGGAATGCCAGAGATAGACCTGTTCGCCTCCCCACTCAACCACCAACTGAAGAAATTCTGCTCAAGAGAATACCACCCACAAGCCTGGAGGGTGGACTCCCTTTCTTTCAGCTGGAAGGACCAGACAGTTTATGCCTTCCCACCTCTCCCATTGATGTACAAAGTTCTACTGAAGATCAGGGAGGAGCAGCCAAAGGTAATTCTGATAGCTCCAGACTGGCCAAGGCAGCACTGGTACCCGCTACTGAGAAGCATGTCTCGGACGAACTCATGGCCTCTACCTCTATGGCCTTTACTTCTAACGCAGAACAACTACAAGACCCTGCATCCAAACTTGAAAACACTGCAGCTAACTGCCTGGAAAATTGCATAAAACAAAACCAACCTGTTTTATCTCGGAGAGTCAAGGACATTATCCTGGAGGCTCGCAGACCCTCCACAAGGAAAACATATTCAGCCAAATGGAAGAGATTCCTCATTTGGAGTGCAGCAAAGGGAACAAATGTCACACTGGCAAACCTAGCACACATCCTAGAATACTTAGCAGAACTGTTCCACAATGGCCTGTCCTATTCTTCCATTAAGATTCATGCTTCAGCAATTTCAGCAGAGTACAACATGGATCCTCCTGTCTTCTCTCACCCTCTCCTCAGACAATTTTTGAGAGGGATCAAAAATGTAAAACCTCCAAGGAAACCACCTCTGCCTGCATGGGATCTCAATTTTGTGCTGGAAAAATTAACACTTCCCTCTTTTGAACCAGCAGCAACAGCAGACTTACAGTTCTTATCTTGGAAAACTGCCTTCCTGCTAGCAATCACTTCAGCAAGAAGGGGTATCAGAGTTACAGGCATTAATGGCGGTACAGCCTTTCCTCATCTTTCACCAGGACAGAGTGTCTCTGAGAACCAATCCTACTTTCATGCCAAAGGTGGTATCCAGGGTATCCTTGAACCAAGCTATTCATTTACCTACATTCTTCCCTAACCCACAGAACAGGGGGGAAAAACTACTACACACCTTGGATGTACACAGACAACTGCGCTACTATCTGGACAGAACTAAGACCAGCAGGAAAACTGACCAGCTTCTGGTAGCATATGCAACAGGAGTGCAAGGAAAAGCAATTTCAAAACAGACAATTTCAAAATGGATAGGAAATTGCATTCGATTCTGCTACTCTTTTCATGGAAAGACAACTCCTGAAAATATCAGGCCTCACTCCACAAGAGCTACAGCCACCACTACAGCTTTCCTACGAGGAGTGGCTACCAAAGACATTTTAGAAGCTGCTACTTGGAGCTCCGTGTATACATTTGCCAAGCATTACAATCTCCCTTTATACTCCAGATCCCGAGCAGGTTTTGCAACTGCAGTTTTACAAGGGATCTTAACTACACCATCATTATCTTGGTGCCTCCGCCCCCAATTTGGTTATGGTATTCTACCCATATGTTATGACTGCAGATGCATCCTTGAAGGACATAGTACAGTTTTGTACCTACCATAAATGTAGATGTCCGATAGGTATGCATCTGCAGTCAGGATTACCCACCCTCCTTCCCCTCTGTGGTATTCCTAGGGTACTTACCCCTCTCTTAGCTAGCTGGGGGGGAATCTATTATGGTGTATTTGTTTGTATATGTATATATACCTTTTGTTTTTCTACTGTTTGGAAATTTCTACTTTTATACAAATTTAGCCTTCCTAGAGGGCACCTGGCATCTGGGGCAAGAAACACTGAGGAAAATGGCGTCGGCTGTTGCCTTTATACCCCAGGAGCTATGACGTCGGGTGAAGTGCGACACCAGCCGAGGCCAGACCCAGACTTTGGAATCCGGCCGACCGAAGGGCTGCTTGAGGCAGGACAACCCATATGTTATGACTGCAGATGCATACCTATCGGACATCTACATTTATGGTAGGTACAAAACTGTACTTTTCCAAACAGACAATTTCAAAATGGATAGGAAATTGCCTTCGTTTTTGTTACTCCTTTCATGGAAAAACTGTGCCAGCTAACATTAGACCTCATTCCACGAGAGCCACAGCCACCTCCACAGCCTTCCTAAGAGGGGTGGCTACCAAGGACATTTTAGGAGCTGCTACATGGAGCTCCATGCATACATTTGCCAAGCATTACAATTTACCTTTATACTCCAGATCCAGAGCAGGCTTTGCTACGGCAGTCCTGCAGGGTATTTTAGCTACACCATCCTTTACTTAGTACCTCCACCCCCAGATTGGCTATGGTATTCTACCCATATGTGATGACTACAGATGCATCCTTGAAGGACATAGTACAGTTTTGTACCTACCATAAATGTAGATGTCCGATAGGTATGCATCTGCAGTCAGGTTTACCCTCCCTCCTTCCCCTCTGTTGTATTTTTTTGGGTGCTTACCCCTTTTATAGTGGTATTTCTTGGGTACTTACCCCTCTTATAGCTAGCTGGGGGGATCTATTATGGTGTATTTGTTTTTATAGTACCGTGCATGTTTGGATTTGTTTTTAAAATGCATCTCTCCAAATTTTAGCCTTCCTTAGAGGGCACCTGGCATCTGGGGCAAGAAAAACTGAGGAAAATGGCATCGGCTGATGCTTTTATACCCCAGACGCTCTGATGTCGGGGAAAGTGCGACATCAGCCGAGGCCAGACCCAGACTTTGGAATCCGGCCAACCGAAGGGCTGCCTGAGGCAGGACAACCCATATGTGATGACTGCAGATGCATACCTATCGGACATCTACATTTATGGTAGGTACAAAACTGTACTTTTTGAAATCTGGCCATGCGTATACAAGTATGATGAGAAATTTTCACTATGAAGGGAGTAGAAGTTGTAGGATACTAAGAGCTGCAATAAAAGAGCTGTTAGCAGGAGTAATAACTTGCGTCTCCCCTAAATGTAGGTTGTAGGCCTAGCAGGGCTAATCTGGTAAATAAAACAAATGAAGCACAACATACTTAAATGACATGGAATACTGTTTTCCCATAGTTATAGTGCACATCCAGTTAATAAGAAATGTACTGTGCAATACACATGCTCTGTGTTCATGTCATTACATGAAATAAGATTAGGTGGAATATCTGTACATATGAAAAAAAAATACGAACAAGTAGAAATGGAGCCATTGTCCCCCCCCCCCCCCCCCAGTTATTTCCACTGTGAAAGTGTTACGTCTGTGCAAAGTTGCATCAGTTGAAGCTTCATCCATATGAAAAAGTACAGTAAAAAGTTTTTCTTTTAGACAGCAACCCAGCCTGCACTGTACCACATGGGGGGGGTGTCCCCCACCTGGTATACTCCATAATTGCATAACTGTGGAGATAGAACTAGAACAAATCACTGATGGCACATTACTACTGCACTCGTGATACAACAGTAAATCAAATTCATACTTTTGATATATAAGAATGCTCATACTAAGAGCTAGGCTGCTATATTCTGGTACATATTCTGGAATGGCACCTTCATCAAGTGTTTGTGTTTTACTTCATGATCAGTTATCAAGGGCCTGTTTAATATACTGAGACCTACACTTTATCTGTTTATACATCTGTGCAGGGTGTTTTAACAGTTGTAGTTTGAGAGATTTATTTTTTATAGCTGCAGTAGTTTTATATGTTTATCCACTTCTCTTGATAATGGATTACTTTTAGACTATGGTACTAGACACCTCTCTGAGGGAAAACTTTTAACAGCATATACAGTAAGCATACTGCGTTTGATATTTGTGTCAACTTGGAATCTTTTTGCACCTTTTCACAATGAGTTAAGAAAAAAAGTTGGCAGTTTAATGGTATTTTCCATGTGGACTGATGATATTTAACAGCACGAGAGTAGAGTGAAATAGTTAGTGACCCATGATTAAAGAGAGGACTACACACCAGTATGATCAGCCTGAAGGGAGAGTTGTGTGATGTGCTCTGAGACCAATTATAGCTTTGAGCAATATGTTTATAATTCGTTGGTAAGGAGAGTTTTGAGTATAATCTAGTACTGAGTTTTAGTTCTGTTGATTTTTTTTAAGGGCAGTTTATTTCTATGGGCTATCTGAAGGATTTGCTTGCTTTGTAATGGTAGTAGCCTTGCTTTAATGACATATAATCAGCTGTAGTGCTTTTTATAGATGCACTTCAGTCTTTTTTTTTTTTTTTTCTGAGGGCCAACTTTTCTTGACTACATGGAAAAACCTGTGAAATCTGTCTTTTAATTCTATTAATGTATTTCATTGCATTATGTTAAGTTGTCAATCTCGCCTTCATTCTTGCTGGATGGGTTCGCAGCCCATCCTCGGCTCCGACTCGGCACTTGCTAAGCTCGAGAATCACTTTTACCAGCTCGAGGCAGCCCTATATCCCATGATGCAAGGCGGTAATAACCCAGATCTCGTTTGCCGCTCGCTCATGAGGTCACCTTCTTTACCAGCTCCTGGTAAGTGAACTTTATTTACATTTTCAGAGAGATTCAACCTTGAATAGTTGTAAAATTTTTACTCCCTGTTAAAGTTAGTTATTCCCGTTTCACTTAGACCCTATTCCCGTTAGTTCCTCGACCCCTTTTTATAATTTTTCTGTCAGTCAGGCCTTAGGCCTTCCCATCTAACTTTTTCCTGTCAGGATTTTTTGTGTAGGTGTGTTTGTGCTTACTTTAATTAGACTAATTAAGAACTGAGTGTGTTAAGTGTCCTACTAGGTCATGTCAAAAGACACTAGGGTTTCAGGTTTTAAGAAGTGTGACTCGTGCTGTCAGAAGATGTTTCTGACAGACGGTCACACTTCTTGTATTTATTGCCTGGGACCCCTACACCTGCGGGACTCCTGTGCTATTTGTCATTCTTTCAGCCAGACAGTCCTGCAGGAGCGTAGAAATAAGTTGATCCTCAGGGGTCTCCTTAAGCCTGAGAGCTCCCCGGCTAAGGTCGGTTCCGGGAAGCCCTCTAAGCCACCCAAGACCCAGACTTCGGTGTCCAAGTCTGTGGCCTTGGTTCCGACTCCTCCAGAGTTGATATCGGCTCAGTCTAGAGCCGATCCTTCCTCCATGGGAGTTTCTGTATTGGCGCCGATCGGCACCGATACCCTGGCTTCGGCTCCCATGTCGAATCCGGCTGGAGCAGATACCCTAGCTTCGAAGCATGTTTCGGCTCCGGCTGGAGCAGAGACCTCTCTACCTCAGCTCGGAGCCGACAAGTTGTCGGCTCCAACTGGGACCAAAGGTTCGTCTGCTCCGATGGCTCCCTCGAGGAAGAGTTCTAGATCTCCTTCACTGGAGTCTATCCACTCTGCTCCGGCCTCCCCCTTACTTTCGGAACGGAGCCATCGGAGCCGATCGTCAAGGTCTTCCAGGCTCTCAGACCATGATTTGGAGAGAGTGGTGAGTAGTCTACTAAAATCACAGGCATTGGCCCAGATGCTCCATAGCCCGTCTCAGCAGACGACCGCTATTCCACACCCTTCTGAGATTCCTCCTTAGACTCTCCTTCAGAGCTCGGAGCCGGAGATTATTGAAACCTTGACTGTTGCGGCTACGGAGCTGATACCACACCTTTCGGCTCTGTCGTCTTCGACTCCTATCTCCTCCTAGAGACTGTCCTTGGAGGGATCCGGTCCTCGGGCTTCCCTGGTCGGTTCTGGGGGGGCGAGTGGCATCGGACCCTTGTCCGACCCCACTCTCCCTCTCGGGGCTTCGGCCTTGGTGAGCTCGGCGCTGACATCTGCTTCGGAGCCTTCCTTTTCGGTGGGGCCGGGGGTCCCCGTTTCTTCGGAGCTGGGTCTCTCGGCCCTCCCTGGGAGGGGAGCCTTCGAAGTGATGAGGAGTGTGCTAGCCCCCCCGAGCTTAGTCAGCAATCGGTTCCTTTAGCTCCTCCCTCTACGGTGCCTGTAGATGTCTCTTCCCACTCTCTTGCTCCCGGACTCAGAGATCCATCGCCCCAGGTTTCCCCACTGGGAAGAACTTCCTCTTCCGAGGTTTCTCCTGATCCTTCAGGAGAGCCCCTTCGTAAGAGGACCTGCAAGAGGAAGCACTTAGACTCCCCTGAGTCTCCGACATCAGATACCGACTTAGATGAGTCGGAGGGGTCCCCAAGATCCCCCTCTGAGGATGTTTCCTTTTCAGACATCCTAGAACTCCTAAAACAGAGGGGAAACTGGCCCTCCATTAATCCCTCCGAGGATGAGTCTGTATACCTGGAGGCTTTTGGATCTCTACCCTCCACCTCCTGGGTGTCTCCGCCTTTCGACCCCCTCATGGAGGTGATAGCTCGAAAGGCGTGGGCATCTCCTGATTCTGTGGAACCAGTCCCCAGGAGGCCTTCTAAATTTATCACGGCCTCCACTGAGAAACAGTTTCTTACGAAAGGTGTTCCAGTTAATGCCATGGTGGTGGCAGCCGCCACCAAAAAGGAACTTGCAGATCCTTCCGTACCAGTCCATCCTCCTAACAAGGAGTCTAGGACCATGGACAGGTATGGTAAGCGGATGTTTTCCTCAGCGACCTTTGCTATGCGTTCGCTGAATTATGTCACTTCACCCGACTTCAAAGAGACATCCTCAAAGAATTGGGTGAGGTAGTACAGGATCCGTTAGCTGCTGGGGCTCAAGAGAAGATTGCCTCTCAGCTTGGAAGCCTAAATTCCATCACTTAACTCCTCCATGCGGCTCATTTCTTATGCAGCCGATGGGGCAAGTAGAGCCGCAGGAACAGGAGTGGCTCTTAGACGTCAATCCTGGATGAGGCTTTGCAATTTCGCAGACCCCTTTAAGGCGTCCTTCACAAATTCTCCCTTTGATGGCACTACTTTGTTTGGGCCTTAGGTGAAGGACACATTAACCAGGTGTGAGCAAGACGGCAAGATTCTTTCTGCCGTAGGAGTTTGTTTCTCCACCCCTTCTAGACCTTACCCCAAAGGTCAGAAGGGAGGGAAGAGGTGGTTCCGAAAATCTCAGGGAGTCACGCCCGACCCCCAGAGGCAGAGGGGGTAATAACAATAGATGACGCCCTAGGGGCAGAGGAGGTCTGCAGAACCAGGGCAGCAGAGAGCTTCTCTCTGACAAGCCCTTCCAGCATCCCTGAGGTGTTGCCCGACTGCCCACCCTTGGAGGCAGTCGGGGGGGAGATTGTCGCTGTACCCAGAAGCCTGGCTTTCCCTCTCTCAAGACAGATGGGTACAGTCGATCATATCAGAGGGTTACAAAATCCCCTTTGAGGAAAGCCCCTTCCCTCAAAAAGGTTCCCTTCCAGACGTTCCACCTGGTCTAAGGGAAATTGCGAAGCTAGAGGTATCAAAGCTTCTAAAAAAAAGGGCCATCCAACCAGTTCCAACAGATCAACTAGAGTTGAATCTACTCAAGGTTCTTTTTGGTTCCCAAAAAGGCGGGAGACTGGAGACCAATACTAGACCTCAGCAGACTGAACTTGTCTGTCAAAAAGACAAGATTTCGGATGGTCACACTTCAATCGATTTTGCCCTTCTTGGGCAAAAATAACTGGATGTGCTCCATAGACCTTCAGGATGCGTACTATCACATAAATATCCACAGACGCTCCAGAAGGTTTCTCTGCTTTTGGCTGGGGACCAGTCATTTTCAATTCAGAGCCCTGCCCTTTGGTCTCACTACAGTCCCCAGAGTGTTCACCAAATGCATGGCAGCGGTCACTGCTCACCTGAGACGTCAAGGATTCCAGGTGTTTCCGTATCTCGACGACTGGCTCCACTCAGCCACCACCAGGCATCAACTTCTCCAAGCCAGAGATTATACTCTACGTCTCTGCGGTCAGTTAGGAATTTCGGTCAACTTTCAAAAGTCTTCCTGATCACCCTCCCAATCTATTACCTTTATAGGCGCAAATCTAGACACTACTCAGATGTCAGCAAGCCTAACAAGTCAAAGGATCCTAGATATCCAAAACCACGTTCGGATCATCCTATCCAGCAAAAGGGTACAAGCCAGGTTGGTCCTGAAAGTGCTGGGCCTCATGGCAGCTGCCATCACACTTCTCCCTCTGGCCCGTTTTTGCATTCACCTCCTACAATGGATGTTGTTCACCCAATGGTCCTTCCAGCAGCTTCCCATGCGTCACAAGATCCTGGTGACACAAACCTGCAAGAGCCATCTATCCTGGTGGACTTCCTCTCCCCTAGTCCATCAGGGCAGACTATTTGTCTCCCCGGCCCCGGTAGCCATGGTCACTTCGGATGCCTCCATGATCGGGTGGGGGGGCATTATCAGGGCAGGATGGTTCATGGCACGTGGCAACCGTTCGAATACCACCTGCACATAAATGTCCTAGAGATGAGAGCAGTGCTTTTAACGTTGCAAGCTTTCAACGACTTTCTTCCGTTAGGAACTATTGCAGTTCACACGGACAACATGTCCGTGGTGTGGTACATCAACAAGCAGGGCAGAACCAAGTCCTATCCCTTGTGTCGAGAAGCTCTCAGACTTTTGCAATGGGCGATCTCCTCTCATTGGTTTCTGGTAGCAACGCATATCCCCGGGAAAACCAACATATTAGCGGACAGATTGAGCAGAGCTATACTCATGCCTCACGAGTGGTCTCTCAAGCAATCCATAGTGGAGGAGATTTTTCAGAAGTGGGGCCGTCCATGCTGCGATCTTTTTGCTACACCCCAAAACAGCAAATGCCAACACTTCTCTCTCTTTCCACTTCCGGGCCATCCCCCCAGAGACACTCTTACCCAAGATTGGCCCCGGGGACTTCTTTATGCCTTTCCCTTCCGCGTTGATACCTCAAGTACTCCAGAAAGCTACCGTCTTGAGAGCCAAAATGATTCTCATTGCCCCTTACTGGCCTCAACAAATTTGGTTCCTGTTCCTTCATCGCCATCTCATGGTGCAGCCTTGGCATCTGGATCCAATTCCAGATCTTCTGACCCACCAGTCGGGTCAACTGCACCGATCAATTCGTTCCCTCAACCTCACTGCTTGGTTGCTCCACTTCCTTCCTTAGCCAGGCTTCCTATGATCTCTAACCCCGTTAGAGATATAATAGTAGCTTCTCTAAAGTCCTCTACCAGGAGGATTTACACTAGTAAGTGGAAACGTTTCTCTTTTTGGGCAAAGTCTAAGAACATAGATCCTTTTACTGCCCCTATTCAATCGGTCTTGGACTTTCTTGCTGAAATTTTTCGCTCCGGTTCTTCTGCTTCCACAGTTAAGGTCCAGTTGGCAGCAATCTCTAATTTCCATGTCGGATTTGCAGACCACAATATCATGTCTCACAAACTTTGTAAAGCCTTTCTCAAAGGGTGTTCCTTCTTAAGCCCCTGTTAGAGATCCTCCACCACAGTGGGACCTAAATCTAGTGCTGGCATCCTTGATACTTCCCCCTTTCGAACCGGCTGCTACATGCTCATTAAAATGTCTTTCTTGGAAGACTCTTTCTAGTTGCTATTACTTCGGCTAGGAGAGTGTCGGAACTACATGCCCTCTGTGTTCGTCCCCCTTACTTGGTCTTCCACAAGGATAGAGTATCCTTAAGAACCAATCCATCCTTTTTGCCCAAGGTTGCTTCTAAAACAAATTTAAATCAATCCATTGACCTTCCTGTATTTTTTCCCAATTATTCTAACAGGGCAGAACAAAAACTGCATTGCCTAGATGTTCATCGCCAACCCAGATATTATTTGGACAGAACAAAGCAATTTAGGAAATCTGATCAGCTTTTTCTTTCCTATGCTGAAAATAGGAAAGGTCTTCCTGTTTCTAAAGTAACCTTATCCAGATTGCTATCGTCCACCATTTCTGACATTTATCAGCTGAGGGGCAAACAGCTGATTTCAAAACCTAAAGCGCATTCTACTAGAGGTCTAGCCACATCTACAGCTTTTCAGGCTAGACTACCCTTGGACACTATTTGTGCAGCAGCCACTTGGGCCACTCCTCATACCTTCGTTTCTCATTACAAATTGGATTTGGCCTCCAGGGACAGGGCAAGTTTTGGTTCCACAGTTCTCAAGAGTCTGTTCCATTGAGCCACCCAGGATAGGGGTGCAAGGGACGTGGTCCCATCCAGCAAGAATGAAGGCGAGATTGACAACTTAACATTTAGAAGTTATGTACCTACCATAACGTTCCATGTTAGTTGTCTTCTCTCGCCTTCTTTCTTGCGTCCCTCCCTCCTGTCCCCGTAGCCTAGACAGACCTTGTTTTCCCCTTCTCGGGGAGATTGTTCTCCCTCGGACACCAGTTAGCTCGGGATCTCTGTTACCGGATTCCTCTTACAGTCTTCTAGGCTAATTATTCTGCTTTCCTTGTAGAAAGATTGCAGGCAGATGTCCTTCACCATCTGTAGTGCAGCCCGGTCGTCGGGGGCAGTTCGTCAGGCCGGGTCCGGCCAGACTTGATTGCGCCTCCTCCCGGATCCGCTCTACTTTTACTTTGGTCGAAGTCACATCAGCCAAAAATTATTTCCTTTCTTGCAGCGTGGCGCCCGAAGCAGAAAGCAGAAGCTGTTGCGACAAGTCGGATTAATTTAATACCAGTCCACGAAAGTTTACCCTCTTGAACACTGCCTGAACAAGGCTGGCCTAAAGCTTACTTTTCTTACTGTTGGCCGTGTTTATTTCAAGCCTGCCTGTAGGAACCTGTAGAACAAATGCCTTAACACCTTTTAAACTCTTACTGTTGCGGCAGCCCGCGGCGTAGCAGCCTGTTACGCCTGTGTTATTTTCAACGGCCGAGCGGCAGGCGTCGGTCGGGCGGTCTTGGTTATAGAATAAAGGTTGTTCTTTTTTCGCGTGATGATTTTTGGTTTACTCCGACCCCGGAAAACCACGAAAAATAAGACACTACACGGTCCGGCAAGAAAACTTCTGCCACAGCCAGTAAATCAAACACACCAAGTCAAAATGCTACGTGTCTTGGAATGGAAATAAACGAAATAGCTGACTGTTCTGCACAACTGTTATCCTGCCAACTCTTGCTTTTACCCAATTTGCCCCACACTAGGTGGAGGCCTTTATCCAGCTACCATCTTGGAAGACTCTACCCCACAGCAAGCAGTGCTGACTAAGGCCACAGCCCATGGCCAGGCTGCCTTTACCCAGGCCTAAGCAACCAGGACTCTTTAAACCAGAGGCCTTAAACATAGCAGGCTACTCATCCAGCCCCATCTTTTCTTGGGGCCTCTCAAGCTTCTTTAATTAGAGACTAATTCTTCAAATGATGAGGGCTCATCATCTGAAGAGAAGAGACCTACCTTCTCCAGCAGACAAGATTCTCACCACAGAGAATTGAGCCAGCCCTCTTTGCAGAACTCTTCAGATGAGGGCTCCCTTCTCCTTCTTTTGGAATTCTGATCTGATGCTTTCCATTCCATTTTGCGGACCACTCAGAGAATTACTCCCCTTCCTTCACCTCCTTCCACCATGCAGAACAGTTCTTTTGCCTGCCCTTTCAGACTCCAGGGAACAGACTCCTAGCAAGATGCTTTCCTTTCTCTTCTTGGCCCCCAGCCCTCCTATTGCTGACAGCACCCCTGATGCTCTCCTTGATGGATGCCTCGCTCACAGATGCCCCCCAGCTCAGCAGAAACCAAGTTAGCCCCCTCAGAAAAGCCAGAGGCAGATTCCCACCTTCAGATGCCTTCTCCTTCCAGAAACCTAACAGGGGTCCCAAGGGATGGGAGCTTTAAACTACACTTCCTATTCCCAGTCAGCTGGGAGCTTTAAAGACGAAAGACAGAGAAAACCTCAGCCAGACTCTCTCAGCTATCACTACACATGACACTTTTCACATCATAAAAGCTAGGAAGGTTAAACTGTATTTTTCTAAATAACTAACTACTATTGAATCTCTTGATATTAGATAAAAACTAATGACTAAATAACACTGGAGGCTTTAGCAACATCAGCTCAACTTAAAACATACACATGATGTACTTATGGCCCTTAAAGATCAGCCATGACAGGCTGATGTTAAAAGAAGAGATCAGCCATGACGGATCATCTAGAAGAGGCATGGATCAAAAGGAACAAGCTGTTGCTAGAGTGAAAGAAAGACAAAAGCTAGAATCTTTAATGGAAGTTGCCAAGAGGTTATAGACAGGTTTCAAAAGGATTTATGAAGAAAAACTGTTAAGCCCCAAAATGGGTTCAACCCCACTCCCACAAAATGAACTGGCCTGCAGGAATACAGGTTCTTTCCTGGCCAAATGGGAAATTTCCTTTCACAGGAATAGAAGAGGCACAGCAGGGAAACCAATCCTAAGGAAGACACAGCTAGGAGACGACAATCCTTTGCTTGGAACAGGCTTACAAGGCAACAACAGAGGCACAGACTTTAACACAGTGACAGGGCAGGAATAGCACACAGCCTTTCTTCAAAGATCCACTCTTACATAACAAATAGCAAGGTTACTAGAAGAGTTGGCACTATTTAACAAACACACCATAACAAGCACACCATAGTCAAATCAAATACAAACCATTCAAATAGGACCAGTCAAAGAGGGTCCAAAAACCTACCTCCGTCAAACAAAGAATCTCAACAAAAAAAAAAAAAGCAAACATCAGGAAGCTGGTTTAGAGTAGCAACAGAAGGGAGGGTTCCTCTCCAGACCATTCAAAGGAAAGACCAAAGGAAAAAAGTCAAAGACCAATGTCACCTTAGAAACAAAAATCATTGTCCCAATTCTTCAAATGTAAACCTATACACACTTCTCTCAAATGCAAATTCAGGAGTCTGACCCTACAGCCACCTTGATCAAGAGGCGGGTCCTGCGGCGATCCTACCTATCTCTATCTGCAGAATCAGCACCCTTGCAGTATTGCAGGATGCCAATCTGCAGAAGATACCTTTGGCTTTTGGCTTATCTAGAGCTGGCACAAGCCTCAGCCCAATTTACCCCAGCTGCAATTCAAAGCCATTCACAACTACAGGAATTTCAAATTGCGCTGGGGACAGGCTACAGGCTACAACAACACAACAACAAGCGACTCAAATAAACAGAGGGACAACAAAAGTCATTTAACAATATAAAGGGAAACAATACACAAGGCAGATTTTAAAACTGACATACTTACAATCCAAACACAGACATTTAATGGCGGCAAGGACATTCTTGTACAACCTGGACACAAAATTTACAAAATGAAAACTGAAAGACTGAAAAAAAACAACCTTGGCTTTACTCTTTAGGAATTGGAAACAAGCCAGCAACCAGTTAACTTATGCGGAAAAGTTCATGTGACATCTTGCATGCATGGCATCAACACCTGAACTACAAGGTCCCACTAAGAAAAATAGGTCTGCTACAGTGGTACCCACTAAGGGTATGGTCCCAACAGCAATCCCACTAAACAGGCTTCCTAACAGGAGTTCCTATGGTAAACTCCAGGCACCCCCTGGGCAGCCCAGTCTACCCTTTACATGAGATGTTCAACCAAGCCACATCAATCCAGCCAGGCGCAACACCTGCCGCCTTCACCATGCTGTGGGCCTGCACACTGGACAAATGCAAAAAGGGATCATGGCAGTAGGATCAAACCTCAAACTTCATCTAGCGTAAAACTGGGGTAGTACAATCAAACCATCAAACAAAACCCAGTTCATGATGGAGGGGATCAACATACAGTTGATGAACAACATCAACAAAATGTACATCAACAACTTCCATACCCCTATGCAGAATGACCTTGGGGCTGACCCTGGCACTCAGGACCAACAACTCGGGAAAGAGCAATATATACAGCGAGGAAAGACAATACTGGAGAGACAGATTTCTAGCAGCCGACATAATATGCCCACATGGGGAAATGCCACCGGCAATCTTCAGGACATCTTAGAAAATGGAGATACAGAGGAACCTCATCATTAGCAAGATAGACCTATCAAAAATCACTCTGAATCGTGCATGGAAAATTCTTCTTGTGGACTTCCTCCCTGAAAACTAGAGCCTAACAGCAATTCCCTTTCCTTGGAAAGGCTCAACAGCACAAGCATGTACACCTCTTCGACTCACCTCAAACTGGAATAGCAAACTCACTACCCAGCCCAGAACTGACACTCCACTACTGGCCTGAGCAACACGAACAATGTATGAGCCCATCTGATGCCTTTGAGACATCGTAGCAGAACACACAGCATCATACATCCAAAACCTAAAAACGCTGCAACTGACTGCATGGAACAGCTGCTGCAAGCTGCTGCAACTGACCAACTTGCCACAAAGAGCAAAGACTAATCCAACACGCAGACGCCAGCAAAGAAGAAATTATATGGGAAATGGAAAAGTCCTTCAAAGTCTTGAGAGGAATGGAAGGAAAATTGGAAAATGGACAATATGATACCTAACGGAAAGTGGTAAAACCTTAATTCAGGCATTCCTATGCCTCCTAGACATGGCCATCAACAGGCATGCCTACTCCTCCATCCAAGATACATGCATCAGCACACATGCAGCAGTTCCTCCAGCAATCCAGAATGTTTTACCTCCCCTTTTGTCCACCATTCCCTCAGACCAGATCAAGAATGTAAAACCTCAAAGGAAACCACACCTACCAGCTTGGGATTTAAACTTTTGTGCTAGAAGAAGTTGACACTATCACCCTTTGAACCAGCAGCAACAGCAGACCAGTTTCAGACTCAAGATTTAAACAAGGAAACTCCTACACTAATCTTCCACCAAGAAGTGCAGTGTACATGAGCCTCTTGGCCTAAGCAACCTTCCCTAATCTTCCACCAAGATAGAGTGTCCATGAGGACTATCCTCACTTTCACCTACAAGCCAATCCAAATCACAAATTTCCGCCCAACCCAGTCAACCTACCTGCGGTCTTCCCAACCCACAAAACAGAGGGAAAGAATGCTTATACCTTGGACACAGAAAGAACTGAGCAAACCACTACTTGGACAGAACAAAAACAGGAGACTGACTGACCAACTTTTCCAAACAGACAGCAGGAAGGGAGGATAACAAATATTTCTCCAAGAGGATAGGAAAACTGAGGAATAACTCCATCCACAGAACATAGGAACTCATTCTACAAAGAGTCCACAGAACGTAAGACCAACCCCACAGTGGGGGCCTCACACTACACCAGCTACTTGCCACTACGTGCATGGCATTGCCAAACATTATAAAGTACATCTATATTCCCGATCAACATTTGCCAAGCATTATAATTTGCCTCTATATAGCAGGATTTGAGCAGGCTTTGCCTGCTGTTTACTGCAAGGGATCTAAACACTACATAATCTACTTTTTATTGTTATTTATGAATGCCATGGTATTTCTACACTTGTGCATCCATCAATGACATCCATGAAGGACATAGTACAGTTTGTACCTACCATAAATGTAGATGTCGACTGCTTCCCTCATGTCATCTCCTTCCCCTCTCCCTCCTTCCCCTCTGTGCTTTACCTAACCCTTTTACTAACTAGCTGTTTGGGGGAGTTTTTGTGCTACTATTTGTTTGTATATATGTACATATATGCTTTGTTGTGTGTTTATCTCTATTTGGCAATTGGCAGGGCTCATGGCATCAATTTTTAGCCTGCAGAGGGGGCACTGGTGCAAGGAAGGAAAAAAAAAATGAGACTCGGCTGAATGATGCTTTTATGCAGAGATCACCGACAGAGACATGGGGTGGGAATCCGGCATCAGCCGGACCCGACCTGGCGACGAAGCCGACTGCAGGGCTGCCTGGCGACAGGTTTTCCTCTAGATACCAAACGAGATCTGGGTTATTACCGCCTTGCATCATGGGATATAGGGCTGCCTCGAGCTGGTAAAAGTGATTCTCGAGCTTAGCAAGTGCCGAGTCGGAGCCAAGGATTGGCTCCAAACCCATCCAGCAAGAAAGAAGGCGAGAGAAGACAACTAACATGGAACGTTATGGTAGGTATTTAACTTCTAATTATCATTGTATAGCTGTCTTAAATTGAGGGTAAAATGTAATTGGGAAGTGTAGTACAAGCTGGACTGTATGTAACCACTGTGTACATTCTATGTATTATATGTGTGTGTAATTTTTATATATATATGTGTGTGTATGTATATATATGTATATGTATGTGTGTGTATATATATGTATATATGTGTATATATATATATATATATATATATATATATATATATATATATATATATATATATATATATATATGCATATATATGTGTGTATATATAATTATATATATATGTGTTTGTGTGTGTATATATATATATATATATATATATATATGTGTATATATATATATATATATATATATATATATATATATATATATATATATATATATATATATGTATATATGTGTGTGTGTGTAATATTCTTAACTAATATGGGTCTACCTTGTTTGATGTTTCAATGCTTTGAATCCCATATGACCAAGACCATATGATCAAAGTTTTGAAACTTCAAACACTTTGAATTGAGATTGCCGTATAGCACGTGATGGGAGATTTAGCATTTTCCTTGCTGTAGTGCGATCTTGGAGTTGGTATATTTAAGTAGCAGGGGATGTGGGGGTTACAGGGGGGCTTTCCCCCCTGCAGACATGTAGAGGTGAAGTGAACTGAGGTTTTGTGCTTTTGTTGTATTTTCTAAATGTCAAGACTCCATTCATATGGTCTCTGCCATGTGGGTTTCAAAGTTTTGAAGTTTGATCAGACACACACACACACACACACACACACACACACACACACACACACACACACACACACACACACACACACACACTAAAACCTACTGGCAGACAAATTCAGCACTAACTTTACCCCCTGCCTCTTCTCTGTAAATAGCATTAAATGGAAACTCCACCCCCAAACTGTCACAAGGGAACAGATACTCAATGCTTTCTAAGGCCAAGAACACTGCGTCAGTGGATCCCAACAATATCCCAGACTGCCTTCTGAATTGAATGAAACATGACATGTCAGACCATGTGGAATCACAATGTATCCTTAGCTTCCAAACAGGCTTTGTGCTTCACAAATGGAGAAACAGGTGTCCTTCTGCAGAAAGGCAGGCCATCTTCAGACCCTGGAAACTGCAGACACGTATGTCTCACTAGTCTTCTATGCAAAGTCATGAAAAGGATCATCATGGGAAATGATCAGTAATGACATACGAAACCTCCAGATAGTTTGATCTGAAGTAGTTAACTTAATTTGCTCAGTAACCTGTGGGTGTCTGATCAGACTCTGATCCGAGCCGGCAGCTTTCCAAGCTAATAGATCCGAGCTCCAAGCTCCTCCCCCTACCCATAATGCCCTAACATCTCCCGCTAACCCTCTGATCTCGTTTGCTGCGGCTTCCATAAGCTTCTCTAGAACGAACTCCGAGCAATAGTACTGTAAGACTTTAAAACTTCAATTTCTGTCAGATTTTTCTATTTCTTGGTGTGTGTGAACTCCCCCTATCTTTATAGTCTTCTTTGGGTAGTTCTCTTGAATTTTTCGTTAAGTTAGTTTTATTCCCCTCCCCCCTCTGCGTGTGTGAAGGTGTGTGCTTGTGGGCCTACTTTCCTTTCTTCTTTTACAATGGCTGAAGGCCCTAAAGCCATTTTCTCTAAATGTACCGAGTGTGACCATAAGCTGTCTCCAGCGGATGGTCACACTCTGTGTGTCCTTTGCCTTGGGGGTTGATCACCTTTCTTCAGGCTGCACTATCTGTGCAGCCTTCAACCCCAGGGCTTTAAAAGATAGGTCGAAGCTGATTCTGGCGGGCCTTTTGCCACCAGACTCTGCTTCTTCCTCCTCGGTGGTGCCGGCTGCGGCTGCCCCACCTGTCGCTCCTGATCCTCTGGCCGGGACTCGCCCTCCCTTGTTGGCCCAGGAGGAAAGGGACAGCAGAAAGAAAGATAAAGATAGAGACAGAGAGAAGGAAAGGCACCGTAGTCATAAGAGGCGGTCCGAATCCACCCCTTCGGCATCGCTGTCTAAACAGCTTGCCTCTCCTCTAAAGGGCTCCGGGCCTTCCCCCTCACGGCTTCGTTCTCCACGATTCTTCCCGGAGCCGGAGGAGGAGACCCGGTCGCCTTAGAGGTCAACCAGGCCTCTTTCACGGCCAGCTTCGGTGGCCTCATCTATATCTACCAGAAGCTTATCGGATGCTGATATGGACCGGATGATGCGTCGATTTCTTCAGGCCCAGATGCAGATGGGAGTGCTCTTGCCCCCCCCCCCCCCTGCTGGGGGGGAGCTCGACACCTTTTTTCACCCCCATCGCTCCTTCTCCGACCCGCTTTCGGGGTTCAGAGCTGTCAGATCCAACTAGCTTCGGAGCCGGGGTAGGGTCGGTGCAGACAGTGTTTCCTACTTCGGTGCCGACTGTACCCTCGACTCTGATCCATTTCCGGATCTGAGCTCTCGGGGCCGTGAGCTGAACGTCGGATCAGAGTGTCAGTTGGCCTTCGGCTCCGTCAAGTTCGGGGCACGCTACCCTTTTGGATCCAGTCGGGTCACCTTCGGTGCCCATCCGCACATCTGATCCGAGGGGAATGCTTTTGGTTCCAAGGGAAAGCAGTTCCCCCTCTGCATTCGACATTGTGGAGAGGGTCCTCTTGAGGGATTCGAGGCCCCAGGCTCTTGCTTCGGATCCACCCGCCATTCCCACTCAGACGGGCCTGTCCTCCATCATCCGGCCCCAGGGACAGCCTGCGCCTACCTCCCAGATTGTTCCCGTAGAGGAACAGGACATTGTTGGTGAGGCCTCTTCGGACAGCCCCCCCGAGGAGTTTCCTCACAAACGGAAGTGCAAGAGGAGGCACTTGGACTCACCAGAGACCTCACAGAAGACACATAGGGGGAAGGTTCCCCAAGGTCACCCCCGAAGACATCATGGAAATGTTATGCATTAGAGGGGGGTGGTCTGCCCAAAAACCTTCTTCGGATGAGTCTGTTTCTGGAGGCGTTTGACGCAAGCCCAACTACCTCTTGGGTGTCCCCTCCCGCCAACCCCCTGGTAGACCTCAACTACCAGGGCATAGAAGGAGCCAGACACTGTTGAGCCTATTCCCAAGAGACCGGAAAGGATCCTCAGCCCTCCCACGGACAGGACAGTTTGGAGCAAGGGTGCCCCAGTGGATGCCATGGTGGTGGCGGCTGCCACTAAAAAGGAATTGTCACAGGAGAGTTCCTCGGTGCATCCTCCAGACAAGGAGTCTCGGATGATGGACCGTTTGGGAAAGTGGATGTTTTCTTCAGCGACCTTCTCTGTAAGGTCACTGAATTATATGGCACGTGATTAGGCTGCAACGAGACCTGATTTAAAGAGTACACTGCATCACCCCCAGAGTCCATGTCGGCCGAGGACAAGCAGATCTTCTCTGCTCAAATGGCAAGCAGACCTTCTCTGCTCAAATGGCCACTCTCAAGTCAATCACCAACACATCTATGCGACTCCTCTCCCATGCTACGGAGGGAGCGGCTAGAGCTAGCGGAACAGGCGTGCTACATAGACAGGCCTGGCTCCGTCTCTGCGACTTTGCGGAACCCTTCAAGGAGTCCTTCATGAACGCCCCCTTTGACGGTTCTACGCTCTTCGGCAAAACCATCTGCGATACGCTTCTCCAGAGCGCGAAAGTCTGGAAGACGTCTGCCATCGGGATCCAATTCTTGGCTCCTCAGAGGTCCTACTCCAGGAACCAAAGAGGACAAAAGAAGATGTGGTTCCCAAAAGCTCAACAATCCCGTTTCACTCCAGATGCCTCGTGAGGCAGAGGAGGGACAGGGTGGACGCCGGCCCAGGGGCAGAGGAGTTCCGAAAAATTTTGGGTCGAGAGAACCTTTTTCGGATCGACCCGCACAACAGCCCTGAGGGGTTGACCGACTGCTCCTCTCTGGAGGCAGTCGGGGAGGCGCTCCTTGGAACACCTAGCGAAATGGGAGTCCATCACAAGAGATCGCTGGGTGCACCAAATCATATCCAGAGGATATTCAATTCCCTTCCTATCTCACCCTCCCCGATCATCAAAACTCCCTTCCTATCTCACCCTCCCCGATCATCAAAACTCCCCGATGTCCCACCCGATCAGAGGGAGGCAGCAGCATCAGAAATTCTAGGGCTGCTAAGAAAAAGAGCCATCCAGCACGTCCCCCCCCCCCCGAACAATCCGGATCAGGCTTTTACTCCAGGTTCTTTTTGGTGCCAGAAAAGACGGGGGACTTACGACCCATCCTCAACCTGTCAACACTGAACCTGTCAATTGCCAAGGAAAAATTCCGGATGGTCACTATTCAATCCATTCTCCCACTTCTGCAGGAGAATGACTGGATGTGCTCAGTAGACCTCAAGGATGCGTACTACCACATTTTGATGGACAGACCATCCAGAAGATTCCTCCACTTTCAGCTGGGAGCCAGCCATTATCAGTTCAGGGTCCTACCCTTCAGTTTCACCACAGCCCCCAGGGTGTTCACCAAGGTCATGGCAGTTGTAGGGGCCCACCTGAGGCTTCAGGGAATACAGGTCTTTCTGTACCTGGACGACTGGCTCCTAACTGCCCCCACCAGGCATCAACTCTGCTCAGGCAGGGACTACTTCTTACACCTAGCCCGCCACCTAGGGATCACGATAAACCTCCAGAAATCCTCCCTTCAACATACTCAAATTTTGGAATTCATAGGGGCCAGGATAGACGCTACTCAATCAAGAGTCTTTCTGACAATGGACAGGCTTCGCAATCTAAGCCTTCACATTCTAGATCTCTTACAATCATCAGCTCCACCAGCGGAACTAGTCCTGAGGGCCCTGGGATCTATGGCAGCGGCCATCAATCTATCCCCCTTCGCTCACCTCAAGATATGAGGATCCTTCAATGGATATTACAAGTGCAATGGTCCATCCTCTGTCAACCCCTGACCACACCTATTCCTCTCAGCAGGATTTGCAGGGAATCGCTTCTTTGGTGGCTCCACCTGGTTCCCTTACTTGCGGTCTCATCTAGTACATCCTCCTCTGATTTTGGATGCCAAACCGGATCTAATCTCTCACCCTTTAGGATTGAAGACCCCCAATTTGGACTACCTCAAACTCAGCTTGGTTGATCCAGTTCCCTTAATGGCTAGGACTCCCGGTATATCATCTTCGGTTAAGGCCATCCTGGTGGCCGCCCATAAACCATCCACCAGGAAGATCTACAACAGTAAATGGAAACGTTTCTCGATCTGGGCGGAGTACAGGGACTTAGACCCCTTTACGGCTCCGATTCCAGCAGTCCTAGAATTTCTTTCGCATACCTTTGATCAAGGAGCCAGTGCTTCTACTATTAAAGTTCAGTTGGCAGCTATCTCCCACTACCATGTTGGTAACAGTTCAGGGCTGCTAGCGTCCTCCAAAATATGCAAGGCTTTCTTGAAAGGAACTTTTTTGTTAAGACCTCCCGTTAAAGATCCAGTCCCTCCATAGGATCTTACCCTAGTTCTTCAAGCTCTGACTGGGCCTCCTTTTGAGCCTGCGGCGTCAGTCGATTTGAAATATGCATCATGGAAAACTGCCTTCCTGATTGCCATTACTTCTGTGAGAAGAATATCGGAGCTTCATGCTCTTTGCAGTAAACCTCCCTACATCATTTTTCATAAAGACAGGGTCTCCCTCAGGACTAATCCCTCTTTTCTTCCCAACGTGGCTTCGGAAGTCAACATCAATCAGGCCATCAATCTACCTGTCTCTCCAAATTTTCAGAATAAAGGGGAATACAGACTTCATTGTCTGGATGTTCATAGACAGTTATGCTTTTACTTAAACAGAACAGCAGATCTTCGAAAATCTGATCAGCTTTTTGTTTCCTTTGCAAAATCTTGTCTGGGCAAGCCAGTTAACCTTAGCTAGATTGATTTCACAGTGCATTCTCCTAGCTTACAGAAGCCCTGGTCGTCCTGAGCCCCTGAGAGTATGAGCCCATTCTACCCGATCCATGGCCACTTCTGATGCCTTCTGGTCCAAGCTTTCTTTGGATGACATTTGCTCAGCAGCTACTTGGGCTTCCTCTCATACTTTTATTACTCACTACAAATTGGATTTAATATCCAGAGGACATGCATAGTTTGGCTCAGCAGTGCTCCGGAATATCCTTCCATAAGGGCCTCCCAAGTTGTTGGTAGCTGGGGACTCTGTCCCACAGGTTGCTGAGCAAATGAAGTTTACTTCAGATAAAGAAGTTGTGTTCTCACCATAACGTTCCATCCGAGTAGGTAACTTCATTTGTCTGCAACCGACCCCACCCTCCATCCCCCGGACCCTTAGTTCGTTATCTAAGAATCAGGATATGTCTTCATTTCATTGACATCAGTGGAACATATTGGAACCACTTCTAGATTATGGAATTCCTTATTGTCCTTTTGGCAAACTCGATCTGAGGGTTGTAGGGAGATGGCAGGGCATTGTGGGTAGGGGGAGGAGCTTGGAGCTCGGATCTATTAGCTTGGAAAGCTGCCGGCTCTGATCAGAGTCTGATCCGATATCCACAGGTTGCAGACAAATGATGTTACCTACTCAGATGGAACATTATGGTGAGTACATAACTTCTTTTTTTTGTCAAATGCAGGTCATGTATACTTAACGTAGTGGATGACTTTGAGAAGGGTACCGAGACAATGTACAAGGTCAAAACTGTTCAGTCTACCTTTACCTGGCCAAGCCATTTGACACACTTGCCACTCTGGTATCGACAAACTCAGGAGTTTGGTATATACCTTTTATTACCCAGTGGATAACCAGTTGGCTCACAGATAGGACCCAGGAATTGGATTTAGTGAGTCCATCTCTACAAAGAGGACAGTCACCAGTGGAGTCCTTCAGGGATTTGTCCTAGGACTGCTGCTTTTTGGCATCTACTTCTCTATAGTTAAGGCAAACATTTTCAGGAGACTGAGAAGCTGACCCAATTTGCAGATGACTGCAAATTAGGAGCAGTAACAGAATCCCCCACCAACACTAATGTTCTCCAGGACGGATTGACATAAACAATTGACTGTTAGAGCCATGGACTAAAAGTAAATTCCAAGAAAAGCATAATAGTATTCTTAGCGAAGTCATCCATCCCTGCTGTAATGATCATATTGACAGCACATCCCTAAGAGTCAACCCAGTAGTCAGGGACATCTGTAGACAGTAATGTAGCCTTTGACCATCATGTGTCTACTGTAGCGAGAAAATCACTTTGTTGTGCAACTTGTAAACAACGTTTGTCATCTAGGTCCAAGGAGGTCATTGTTCCACTGTATTCAGCATTCATCAGAACTGTGAAGTACAGTGCCCCTTTTTGTATATACCTAACCAGGCACATCCAGTGCTTTGAATGTCTGAGTTTCCTCACTAAAGGAATACAGGGCAGAAGTATTATGTCCTATGCAGACTGCCTCAAAGCTCTATCCCTGTATTCTGTCTCCTACAGGCTGTTGAGGGAGTTCCATGCCTGGCATACTATAAGGTGCTGTCAGACCCCATCTGATGGTCCTGCTTGTATATCCACAAAACAAACAGCACCAGAATTACCTGTTCTAAAGACTTTAAAAACCTTGGTTGTGATATAAATAGTACTTACGGGAGAGACAGGTATGTATCCCAGAGACAACGACTCCTCTGGAACAAGCTTCCCATCTATGTGAAGCAGAGTTTCCTCCCTTAATTGAGTGCAACTTGGACAATTGGATGAGAAACAGGGAAATTCATCCGTGGCTTGGCACCTGTCTGTAATGGACACAAGCAGCCTGTTAATGGTTCATCTCCCAAGCCCCTGCTAACATTAAACAAGGGTACCAGAGGTCATTGGTATTTGGGATGCATGGCTAGTTATGAAAAGGCCCCAGTTTTGTTAGCTTAGTACAGACCTATGAACCTATATACAAGAAAATGTATGTGTGTAATTTATTTTGATGAAGCCACTCAGAAGTTGAGTTCATTTTTACTGTGGTTTGATGTTTGCAGTTCTTTGCCTTCTCATGTGGTGGAGCAGGCATTAGTAGTGAAGTCCTGGAGCTGTGACACTGTAAGTTAGGGTTTTTTGCACTTCTTTTCCCATTACCCCAATTCTTTGATACATCTGTGCTTAAAATGCAGTGACGTGCACCTGGCAAGCAATGCGTACATGGATGCTAGGAACCCCACCTTCCATTTGTGGTTACCTTCTTTGTATTGGAACTTGGAGCTTTTCAGGATAGTGTAAACACCACAGCCCCCCTTTCTGACGTAGGAGACTTGCATCATTTTATAATCCTTGCTTTCTCTCCTGTATGATTTTTTTAATTGATTTTTTGAGGTTGAGAGTATGCCATATGATAGCTGTGTCTTTGTGTCATGTCTGCTGTTGGAAGACAGTTTACTTGCTGTATGACTTAGCGATGTTGAAATGTTTCATATTTTCTGGATAACTAGGTTATTTTTCATTCTATTTTAATATACACGTCCACTTGGACAGTGTTGCAAACTGTAGTCTTCGAATGTCTTTAAGTAGTTAAAGCCACCAGAGACATCTTTTAATTTTTCATATTCTCATTTTTTGCTTTGGTGGTGATTGAGGTGGCATACTGGCATTTAGAAGATGTCCTTCAAGGATGCATCTGCAGTCCTTACATATGGGTTGTCCTGCCTCAGGCAGCCCTTCGGTCGGCCGGATTCCAAAGTCTGGGTCCGGCGTCGGCTGATGTCGCTCCTTCCCCGACGTCAGAGCGCCTGGGGTATAAAAGTGTCAGCCGACGCCATCTTCCTCAGTCTTTCTTGCCGCGTGGTGCCCGAAGCAGAAGCAGTTCGCAAGTGCCGGTCGGCCAGCTCCTGTAACTTCAGCTACCGAAGACTTCAAAAAGCTAAGTACCCCGTTGGAGACTCTTTCTTGCCTCAGCCGATGTCGGATCAAACGCTTAAAGTTAATAATTGCTTGACTTGTGGGAAACAAATATCTCATAAGGATTTCCATTCCTACTGCCTCCCCTGCCTAGGCCCAGACCATGACGTCTCGGCCTGTACTGCCTGTGCCTCCTTTAATCGACGCACTCTTAGGCATCGGTCGGAGTTTGCAGAGGAATTTTTTGGGGCTAGTTTCTCTTATAAAATGCCATCGGAGACTCCGACTTCTCATTTAACCAAGAAACGGAAGGACAAGGACCGACACACGTGGACCGTGGTTTCTGCTAAAACCGCTCCTAGGCCTGCCGCGAGTGTCTCTGTCTCGGCTGAAACAGAGTCCTTGGTACTTCCGTCCGTAGAAACCGCTCAACCGACAGCCTCGGTCCCGGAGGCCTTTTCCGAGTCGGTTATAGAATTACCCTCGGAAACCAGTGTTCAGGAACCTACCGACACCATTCCCCTAGACAAAACTACTCCAGCACATGGGGCAGCCAGGCCCCCTGCATCCATGTCCATAAAAGCTTTCACTAGGGCTAAAGCTGCTAAGCAACAAAAAACTCTGCCTCCCAAGTCTATTTCTCAGGGATCCACTACAGGTTCTCAGATACTAAGTTTGGCTGAAGACCTTATTTCCTTAATTAGGGGCTCTCAGCCTCATCCGGACAGGGGCTCTCAACCCCCACTAGACAAAAGGCCCAGGGTTGAGTCTGCTGAACCTCAGTCCTCTGATGAGGCCTCTGATGGCTCTGCTCTATCAGACTACCAGGAGGAGGCCTTCACGGCCTACGAGGATTCTGATGCAGAGGAATCTATTCCCTCTGCCTCCCCTCCTGAAGAGCTGTACTTTGGGGCGACCCTTCACTCCATGAGAGAGCATTTCCAATGGCAGGGCCAGGAATTCTCCGATTCCAGGAAGCGATTAAGGACTTTTCTTCTTTTACCTCAGCATAGACCTTTGGCTATTCCTCCTGTTTTAAGTGTCATTGATGATGTGTATTCTGAGTCTAGCACTACCCCTGACACCCATCCTCCGGCTCCTGTTAAACCCGATAGGTACTACAGGGTCCCGGACTCGCATCATTTCCTTTACAAGGCCCACTCTGCTGACCCTGAAACTATTTCCCAGGGTCTTAAAGGGGTTGCAGCTGCCACTACTAAAAATCCACTCCCCTCTGAAAGGGAGTCCAGGGCTTTAGAGAGATGGGGTAAAAAAGTGTACACTTCTTCCACTCTGTCTATGGGGGCTTTAAATTGTCAATTTCATATGATACAGTACCAAGAGTATTTGTTAGATAAATTGCAGAAAAAACTGTCTTCGCCTGAACCCCTAGATCGTAAGTCACTTCAGGATCTGCTACATACGTCACAACGGTTAGCAACCATTTTTTGCAGTGTGGTTATGATGCATTGGAAGCTTCATGTAGGTCAGCAATGACAGGTGCAGTCATACGTAGGCATGCCTGGCTGAAGGAACAATCTCTGCCAGATCATGTTAAGGCTAAGCTTCTGGATGCTCCACTGGAAAAGCAAAAGTTATTTGGCTCCACTGCTCAAGAGGTCTTAAAGAAATTTGAGGAAAAGGCAAAATCTGTACAAACAGTCAAAGATTTCCTCCAGGTACAACCACCAAGATTCAGCAGAAATTGGCCTTCTAAGAATTTGTCCTTTCCAGAAGAGAGATTTCAGACAGGCAAGAACAGGCGTGCCAGAGGTAGAGGGCAAGCTAGAGGCTCCTACAGAGGACATCAATGGCAGCCTCCTAACCAGAGAGGTAGTGCAGGTCCAACAACTGCTGCACAAGGACAGACTCAATGACTCCACCTTGACCCCGCCGACCAGGGCTCAATTAGAAGCACCTTTGGGCAGAAAGCTGTCTTTATTCTCAAGAAATTGACACAGTATTACAAGGGACAAATGGACACTGCAAATAATAGACAAAGGATACGGGTTCCATTTCCATACATTACCAGAAAGAAAGGGAATGCCAAACCTTCCACCAAATCAGAGGGCAGAGGCTTTGAAACAAATTGCCAACCTATTGCAAATGAAAGCTATAGAAAAGGTTCCTCTCGCAGAACAAGGCCAAGGATTTTATTCCAGACTATTCCTTGTCCCAAGAAAAGAAAAACAATGGAGGCCTATTCTCGATTTGTCCGCACTGAATACTTATCTCATTGTGCCAAAATTCAAAATGCTGACCCTACAGCTACTCCATGCTGGGCAAGGGGTCTTGGCTGGTAACTCTAGACCTCAGGGAGGCATACCTGCATGTCCCTATCAGACAAAGTTGCAGAAGACACCTCAGATTTCTTGCAGGTTCAGAGCATTATCAATTCTCAGCATTGCCCTTTGGCTTATCTACTGCGCCCAGAGTATTCACGAAATGCCTGGCATCAGTAATTGTACACTGCAGACTTCAGGGGATTCATATATACCCGTATCTGGACGACTGCCTTATACAAGCAGACAGCCAACAAACCTTGGAAAAACATTTGAATTATGCCATCCGCCTACTACAGGCCTTGGGATACACAGTCAACATTCACAAGTCAAGACTGGTGCCATCCCAAAGAATAACTTTTCTGGGTGCGGAACTAGATACAACCACCCAAATGGCTTTTCTCACAAAAGAAAAACAAAGACAACTACCGGATTACTTCAAAAATCTAACAAAACAAACTCTGATGACTGCAAGGAAAATCCTGCAGGCCCTGGGTTACATGGCATCGTGCATTCTTCTAATTCCACAAGCAAGGCTGCATATGAGAAAACTACAATGGTACCTAAGGAGTTTATGGTCTCAGCACAATCACAGCTTAGAAGCTTCGATACCACTCATTCCATGCCTTCAAAAGGAATTCCTGTGGTGGGCCCAAGCAAGCCAGTCAAACAGGGGCCTGCCTTTCTGCAAACCAGTAACCAGCCAAACCATTACCTCAGACGCTTCAGACCATGGATGGGGATCACATATGGAGGACAGATGCATCCAAGGTCTATGGTCTCAAAGAATTGCGCATGCACATAAACCAAAAGGAAATGCTGGCAGTGATTAATGCAATCGAGGCCTTCAAGCCCTTTCTACATCAAGGCCACATGCTAATAAGGACAGACAATACCACAGTTATGTGGTACATAAACAAGCAAGGAGGTACCCATTCCTACCCTCTTTGCAGACTAGCAATGAATCTTTGGGAACTTTCCCTAAAACTCAATATAGAGCTGCAATCCCAGTTTGTGCCAGGAAAAGACAATATACTGGCGGACAGCCTAAGCAGAAATACCATGGACCCACACAAATGGATGCTGCACCCAGAGATCTTCCTTCAGATAACACAATCATGGGGGAGGCCGGACATAGATCTTTTTGCCTCCCACCACAGTCATCAGCTGAAGAAATTCTGCACAAGGACATACCACCCACAAGCATGGAAAGTGGACGCCCTCTCTTTCAGTTGGAATACTCTAACAGTGTATGCATTTCCACCACTCTCACTAATGACCAAGGTCTTACTGAAAATCAAGACAGAGCAGCCAAAAGTGATTCTAATAGCCCCGGACTGGCCAAGGCAGCACTGGTACCCACTGTTACGGAGCCTGTCACGCACAAAACCGTGGCCTCTACCACTATGGACACTCCTTTTGACACAGCACAATTACAAAACTCTGCACTCCAGTCTGAAAACCCTGCAGCTGACAGCCTGGAAAATACCTTGACTCCTCACCAGGAAAAGCTATCCAAGAGAGTGAAGGATATCATCATGGAAGCTCGCAGACCTTCCACGAGAAAGACATATTCAGCAAAATGGAAAAGATTCCACACTTGGAGCACCGCAAAGGGCCTAGATGCCACAGTGATGAGCATGGCACATATCCTGGAATACTTGGCAGACATGCTCCATAATGGCCTTTCTTACTCTTCCATAAAAATTCATGCTTCAGCAATTTCAGCAGAATACAATACTGATCCACCTGTCTTCTCTCATCCTCTCCTAAGGCAGTTTCTAAGAGGAATTAAAAACATCAATCCTCCAAGAAAACCACCAGTGCCTACATGGGACCTTAACTTCATGTTGGAAAAGTTGACTTTACCTCCCTTTGAACCAGCAGCATTTTCAGAGTTACAGTTCCTGTCTTGGAAGACTGCCTTCCTTCTGGCCATAACCTCAGCAAGAAGAGTATCTGAATTGCAGGCACTCATGGCAGTACAACCATTTCTTATTTTTCATCAGGACAGAGTCTCCTTGAGAACCAATCCTTCATTCATGCCAAAGGTGGTATCCAGGGTCTCATTGAACCAAGCTATTCACCTGCCTACCTTCTTTCCAAACCCACAAAACAAGGGAGAGAAACTTCTGCATACCCTGGACATTCACAGACAGTTACGCTACTACTTGGACAGAACTAAGACTTTCAGAAAAACTGACCAGCTTGTTGGTAGCATATGCTGCAGGCATTCATGGAAAAGCTATTTCCAAACAGACAATTTCAAAATGGATAGGAAATTGCATTCGATTCTGCTATTCTTATCATGGAAAAGCTGTGCCTGCTAACATCAGACCTCATTCCACCAGAGCTACAGCCACCTCCACAGCCTTCTTAAGAGGGGTGGCTACCAAGGACATTTTAGAAGCTGCTACATGGAGCTCCGTGCATACATTTTCCAAGCATTACAATTTACCCTTATATTCCAGATCCAGAGCAGGCTTTGCTACGGCAGTCCTGCAGGGCATTTTAGCTACACCATTTTCTTAGAGCCTACCACCCCCAGCTTGGCTATACAGAGTAGCTGCCTCTTGTATCCAGATTTGTTTTTCTCAGCACGCAGTTGTTCCAGCTTGGCTATGGTATTCTACCTATATGTAAGGACTGCAGATGCATCCTTGAAGGACATAGTACAGTTTTGTACCTACCATAAATGTAGATGTCCGATTAGGTATGCATCTGCAGTCAGGTTTACCCTCCCTCCTTCCCCTCTGTGGTACTTCTTGGGTACTTATCCGTCTTATAGTTTGCTGGGGTTATCTATTATGGTGTATTTGTTTTATATTACTGTGCATGTTTGCAATATTTTGTATTTCTACCAAATTTAGCCTTCCTTAGAGGGCACCTGGCATCTAGGGCAAGAAAAACTGAGGAAGATGCCGGACCCAGACTTTGGAATCCGGCCGACCGAAGGGCTGCCTGAGGCAGGACAACCCATATGTAAGGACTGCAGATGCATACCTATCGGACATCTACATTTATGGTAGGTACAAAACTGTACTTTCTATTCCCTTGTTACTTTTAACAAAAAGAGAAATACTTGTACAATATTTCATCTGCATTGATGCCTTTCATCAAAAATGGAACATGGAGTTTAGTATGTTGAACTAAAATAAAATCATAAAAGTAAAGTAAGTATTCATCTGCATTGATGCCTTTCATCAAAAATGGAACATGGAGTTTAGTATGTTGAACTAAAATAAAATCATAAAAGTAAAGCAAGTAAACCAAGTCATGTGTGTATACTCTGGAATGTTTGGGAGTGTACCTTAACTTTTGTGGCATACTTTTGGGTTAGCCTGCAAATTAAGTTCAGAATGTTTGATTGGTGGTCAGTTTTTTAAGTACTGGCTCATGGAACAAAAATATTTGCTTGCTTCACATTATTTGTAGTTTCCTTTATAGAATAATGTATACGCTATCTAGAGTGCACAGTTTCGCATATTTTGACATTCCTTGAGCTTCGCACTTGATGTCATGTTTACTACCACACACCTACAGTGCTCAGTGCTGTTGGTCACTTTCAGAAGCGTTTTTGCTTTACAGTTAATTTTGTTTTCCATTCCACTCTGGAAACGTTTGCAAATAATTTTGTCAGGAAAAAAATGCAGTAAACTCTTGTTAACCGGAACTTAGGCAACTGGCAAAAAAGAAAAAGAAAAAATCAAAACAATACAGTACGATTTTCATGTGTTGCACTTTGTTTTCCCCCTGCAGAAACATACCTTATATTTTTAGAGTGAGTTTTAAAAAAGAAGATGAATAAATTCCCTCTCCCCCAACCTGAGAGCAAGTCAAACCAAACAAATAGTACAAGGTACAGTATTAGTCGGGCCTTTTTTACTAGTAACTTTCCAGCAACCAGATACTACAGTTAACTGGCATCTAACCATGGGTACCAGTTAACTGAGAGTTTACTGTATAATGTGCTGTTTGACTTTAGGTTCTCGCTTTACTCAGGTTTTTCTCTATACTCACACCCTAAAAAAGATGTCATTGTAGATATTAATTAATAATTTAGATAAAACTGCAGAGGATTATGAGCAAGTAAAACCCAACTTGCCTTTTTGAAGGGGCAGCTTTGTATTTACATTGTGGTTTCACTGCTACATTGTCACATGTTAATTTTTAATGTGAAGTGTTCCACCTGCAAGAACTAGTTGACTACTTGCCTCTAGTAGCTTCTATTGATGCACTTAGCATGGAAATGTAGTCTATTCATTAATTTTAGTTAATGAGGCATTGTGGGATCAGCATTTCATGATGTCATGGCAGGGATTTTCTCTGAGGAAAAAAATTTAGGTAGTCATGAACAAAATAAAATCCAATTACTAAACACTTTTGCATTAGCAACCTGTATAAAATGGTATTAGATATGGTAAGGAGGTTATGTACAATCTATTTTTTTATATTTGCTGTACAACATGACTATTGCACTTTGCAGGTAAATGAATTTCTTTTTATATGCTTCTGACTGTGGCATTGCAATTAAAAGTAGAATTACCATTTCAAAGTGTCTATACAATTACATTTTAAAGTTGTCCTGGTTGTTAGGCAAGAAAAAAAAATCCTTTAAGGTGGTGACCTATCAGAGCAGAGCCCACCTTCCCAACACACAGTACTGCATGTCTCCATTCTCAAGTCATAACAGCATCCCAGGTAAGCCGGAGGCCTTCTGTGTGTATATATTTTTGTTTACTGGAATAATCCAAGATCCCCTTTCAACCCTTGGGAGAAAAGCTGTAAGCATAAAAGAATACATGCCTTAATGTTTGGCACATGTTAAAATAAAATGTTTATTTTTATATTAAAAAATCAGGCATATTACAGTATGTTCAGAGGTGCAAAAAAGCTCAGTAGATCCAAGGTGTGAAGATGTGGTAAGAAAGAAAAATGTAGCAGGCAGATGAATGAATAGGAGAGGAGAAAAACTATAATAGAGGCATACAGTGAAAGAGGAAAAGCGGCAGACTTATGATGAATAGGATTAGACTGAAGGAAACTAGATTGTAGTACTTGGGAACTGATGAAGGGAAGTATAATGGTGATATCTTTGCTAAGAATAAGGTATCAAGTGTCTGATATAATAAGAATTGAACACTGAATTAATGGAGAGAGAGTTTGTAGAGTAAGAGGAAATGTATTTGGAGAAAGCAAACATTTGGAGAAAAGGGTTGCAGAGGTGTACCACTTGCAAAAGTTGCCCCCCCCCCCCCCCCCCCCCAGCAGTTTAGCAGAAAACCAAAAAGTATCTTTCATAGACCCAAGTATGTTTTACAGTGGTCCAGAAAGCAAACAGTTTGTCTGCAGGAATTTACTAAAATCTAGGTAGATGGTGACAGCAGCTACTTTTATAGCAAAAATTGGAAATTGATTTTTTGTTCTAACAGTGAACTTTCATCAGACAGCTGATGCACAAAAGTTTAAAAGTAATCCAGTCACAAAACCAATGAAAAAATGTGAAAACCACAAGCAAATGCCCCTTAATAAGATTATAGAAAACCGATGCTGTTTTTAAAATGAGTCTGATGCTGTAATTTTTCTGGTGGCAATAGATGCAGTTTTGCAGTAATGTCCAGAGTGGATTCTAAGGCTATTAAGACTGTGATGTTCTTCATCTCACATTGCTGCAGTCCTTACATATGGGTAGTCCGCTGTCCTCGGTTGGCCCGAATATCAAAGTATTAGGCTGACGTCGGTCAAGGCGCTTAAGACTGACATCAGGACGTCAGGGTACAAATGCGCATGACCGACGTCATATCCTCAGTCTTTTTTGCCGCATGGTCCGATGCAGAAGCAGCGTTGCAAGTGCCGTTCGGCGTTCTGGAATTTTCGAATTGAGTTTCAGACAGAGTCAAAGTTGGCTAAGTACCCCGTTGGGGAATATTTTAGTTTTTTCTTGCCTCAGTGGTTTACCGGATGTCAGAAAAAGTGAATAACTGTATTTCTTGTGGGAAGCAGATACCGCATAGGGATTATCATTCTTTGTGTATTCCTTGTTTGGGGCCTGAGCACGACGTTGTTGGGTGTCGCTTTTGTGCTAGGTTCAATAAGCGCACTATTAAGCGGAGGTTAGATTGTGCTAGGCTGGTCTTCGGGAAGCGGTACAATTATAATATGCCGTCGGATTCTCCGGCGCCCGCTTCGTCGAAGAAGCGCAAAGACAAAGCAGCTAAACCCAGGCAAGAAGAGTCGTCCGTACCGGACGCCGGTTCTTTAGAGGCGTCAGTGGAACCGGTGGTTCCGACGGAGGCTTCTCTGGAGTCCCAGGGGGAGACTTTGATATTGCAGGATGTGGCCTCTCAGGAGGCAGCCCAGGCTGAAGGGGCTTCTCAGGTTACTGTACTCCCCTCCCTTCCTAGGGTGGTTAGGCCCTCTCCTTTTGTTTCCAAGGCTTCTCCCAGAGGCAGGCCAGGTTTAGCTTCTGTTGGTGTCACTCCTAGTTCAGCAGGGTCTGTGCCCAAGAAGCACATGCTTAAAATGGCAGAAGATTTAATAACTTTGATTAGAGGTTCTTTACCCCTCCTGATAAGAGGCCTAGGGTGGAGCCAGAGTTGGGAGTTTTGAGCAGGCTTGGATGTTTCAGAGTCTTGGCTGAAGACTTGCAGGAGTACTCTCCTTATTCTGATTCTGATGCAGATGATTGACTCCTTGTGCTTCTCCTCCAGAGGATTTCTCTTTTCAGAGACTCTTCATTCCATGAGGGAACATTTTAAGTGGGAAGGTCAGGACTTCTCTGATTCCAGGAAAAGGCTTAGGAATTTTTGCTTTTGCCCCAGCATAGGCCCTTGGCTATACCACCTGTTCTGGATGTTGTGGAAGATGTGTTTGCAGAGGCTTCACTTAATCCTGATTCTTTGCCTCCTGCTCCTGTTAAACCGGATAGGTATTACAGGGTGCCTGAGGCTCATAAATATCTTTATAAGAGTCCTAGGGCGGACCCAGAAACTGTTAGTCAGGGACCTAAGGGTGTCAAGGCCTCTGTTGTAAAAAATCCGGTTCCTCCAGATAAAGAGGCCAGAGCTTTGGATAGATGGGGAAAGAAAGTCTATACTTCTTCCACCTTAGCTATGAGGGCTTTGAATTGCCAATTTCACATGTTGAAATATCAAAACTATTTTCTTTCTCAATTAAAGTCAAAGGTAGATGCTCTGGCGGAAGGCATTGAGTGTAAAGAATTGCAAGATTTGGTGCATGTCTCTGAACAAGTGGGTAAGCATTCTTTACAATGTGGTTTTGATGCTGTACAGGCCTCGTCTAGGGTGGCTGCCACTGGTTCAGTTCTTCGCAGGCACGCCTGGCTGAGGGATCAGAATTTATCTGACCATGTTAAGACAAGGATTTTGGATGCTCCTTTACAGTCTGATGTGTTTGGTTCACCGGTGGAGTCACTCTTGAAGAAAATGGAAGACAAGGCTAAGTCTATGCAGGCTGTTAAAGATTTTTTGCAAGTTCAGCCTCCGAAGTTTAGTAGGAATTGGCCTGCTAAGGGGTGGACGTATCCTTCTTATGATTCTCAGTCTAGGGGTAGATCTAGACGTGGTAGGGGTAGAGCTCAGAGTTCCTTCAGACCTAGAACAGGGAGTTCACCTGCACAATCTTCGGGTGAGGGCAGGGGCCAGTCCTTTCGTAAACAGGCCCAATGACCTACCTTTTCAGCTGCCAGATCCTTCTTGCCGGGCAGCACCTTTGGGAGGAAGGTTGGCACTCTTCAAGGAAAATTGGAGTTTGATTACCCAAGACAGATGGGTATTGGATATCATACACCAAGGTTACAAGTTTTATTTCCATACCTTGCCTCCTTTCAAAGGCATGCGGACGTTCCTCCTCAGCAGAGACGAGAGGCTCACAAACAAATTTCTCTGCTACTTCAAATAGGGGCCATACAACCGGTCCCTCTGCCAGAAGTGGGCCTAGGATTTTATTCTCGCCTGTTCCTAGTACCAAAGAAGGGAACACGTGGAGACCAATTTTGGATTTATCTATCCTCAACACATATCTGGACATTCCCAAGTTCAAAATGTTGGCGTTACAACAGCTTTTACCTCTGCTGGGCAAAGATCACTGGATGGTGACTCTGGATCTCAAGGAGGCTTACCTTCATGTTCCTATCAGGCTCAGTTGCAGGAAGTATCTGCGTTTTGGCTGGGACTTCTCATTATCAGTTCTCTGCATTGCCCTTTGGCTTATCTACTGCGCCCAGAGTGTTCACGAAGGTTCTGGCTCCAGTGATAGCTTTCTTCAGGCTAAGAGGAATACAGATCTATCCTTATTTGGACGATTGCCTGATTCTGGCCCAAGAAAGGACGAACTTCTTCATCATTTACAGTATGTGATAGCAGTGCTAAGATGCCTGGGGTATTCTGTGAGCGAAATAAAGTCCAGTCTAGTACCCTCTCAGGACATGTGCTTTCTGGGTGTGGGACTGAATACAGCATCCCAGATGGCCCTTTTGACCCCGGACAAACAAAGAGAATCTTTCTCTGTACTTCCATCAATTGTCTCATCAGTCCAGGCTGACTGCAAGGACAGTCCTTCAAGCCTTGGGGTTCATGGCATCTTGTATTCTGGTGCTTCCCAATGCCAAACTGCATATGAGGAAGCTACAATGGTATCTCAAAAATGTATGGACACAGCACTGCCAAGATATGGACACTGTCATTCAGATAATACCTTGCATTCAAAAGGAATGTTTGTGGTGGGCTCAGGAATGTCACCTAAACAAGGGACTCTCTGTGACCCGGCCAGAGGCGAGTCAGATTCTAACGAAAGATGCCTCAGACAAAGCTTGGGGAGCTCATCTAAATGGAAAGTGGGTACAAGACACGTGGCCTGCCAGACTTCAACATCTACATATCAACTTGAAGGAGATGTTAGCAGTCCAATTTGCATTAGTAGCTTTCAAGGATTTACTTCTTCCAGGGCAGGTGTTGGTTCTAACAGACAACACAACTGTCATGTGGTACATCAACAAGCAAGGGGGAACGCATTCTTATCCTCTGTGCAGACAAGCAGTGATTTTGTGGGAGACTGCTCTCAGTTTACAGCTAAATCTTCAGGCAAGGTTTCTGCCGGGAGCACAGAACTCCTTAGCAGATGTGTTGAGCAGACAAATTATGGATCCCCACGAGTGGAAATTGGATCCTCATGTATTTCAGAAATTGACAGTGTTATGGGGAACTCCAGACATAGATCTGTTCGCTTCTCCACTAAACTACCAGCTGCCAAAGTTTTGCACAAAAAGGTTTCATCCCACAGCTTGGAAAGTGGATGCTCTCTCATTCAATTGGAGTAATCTTCATGTGTATGCCTTTCCACCTCTGCCTCTCCTCCCAAAGGTACTCCTGAAGGTCTGACAGGACAAGCCAAAGATGATTTTAATAGCTCCAGATTGGCCTCGACAGCACTGGTACCCATTACTGAGAAGTCTGATACGGGAGCCTCCATGGCCTTTGCCTTCGATTCCACACCTGCTGTCTCAGGAGAACAGTCATTTACTCTCTACATCTAACAGCCTGGCATATTCTGTTTTAAACCCTGGAGGGTCTCAGCTTCCACAGCAAGTTTTGAATGTTATTTTGGAGGCCAGAAGGCCTAGTACAAGGAAAGTGTACGCAGATAAATGGAGGAGATTTTTATTTTGGAGTACAGCAAAGGAATTTGATGTTTCTAAGCCTAATTTAAGTGTGGCTCTTCAATATCTTACTGAGTTACTGGACAAAGGTTTGTCCTTCTCCTCTATTAAGGTTCATGCTGCAGCAATTTCTGCTCACTATGACTCTGTGACCCACCATTGTTTTCTCATCCTTTGTTTAAGCAATTCCTTAGAGGGGCAAAGAATATAAGACCCCCACGTAGAGCTCCTACTCCTGCTTGGGATCTCAATTTTGTGTTGGAGAAACTCACTCTACAACCTTTTGAGCCTGCAGCTACTGCCGAGTTGAAATATTTATCATGGAAGACTGCTTTTTTGTTGGCCATTACCTCTGCGAGAAGGGTTTCTGAATTACAGGCCCTTATGGCGGTTGAGCCTTTCTTAATTTTCTATAAGGATAGGGTATCTTTGCGTACTAATCCTTCCTTTATGCCTAAAGTGGTTTCTAGTGTGGCTTTAAACCAAACTATTCATTTGCCTACTTTTTATGCAAACCCCCAAAATAAAGGGGAAAAGATTTTGCACACTTGATATACACAGGCAGTTGCGATATTATTTGAGCAGAACTAAAGGGTTCAGGCAGTCTCAGCAGTTATTTGTTTCATTTGCTTTGGGTTCTCAGGGCAAGCCTGTTTCAAAACAAACTATTTCTAAGTGGATTGGGTTTTGTATTGCTTTCTGTTATTCCCATCATGGTAAGGAGATTCCAGCTGGGATTAGGCCTCATTCCACTAGGGCTACTGCCACTTCTACAGCTTTTTTAAGGGGGGTGGCAACTAAAGATATTTTGGAGGCAGCTACTTGGAGTTCAGTGCATACTTTCTCTAAGCATTACCACCTTCCACTTTACTCTAAATCTAGGGCTGGTTTTGCCACTGCAATTTTACAGGGCATTTTGGCAGCTCCTAATGCTTTCTAGTTTTGCCATCCTCCCTTACCTCTGCTTTGGGATTCTACCCATATGTAAGGACTGCAGCAATGTGAGATGAAGAACATAGTACAGTTTTGTACCTACCATAAATGTAGATGTTCGAAGATCCACATTGCTGCAGTCAATTCCCTCCTTGCCCTCTGTAGTTAGAGGCGGTTGTGTGGTTTGGGTTGTGAATATTGTGGATATTGTATATATTGTACATATGATTAGTGCAAGGGTGGTTGGTTGTTTTTTGCTGTCTTTTGGTTTTGGCCTTTCTTTTTAGGGTCTTCTGACATCTGGGGCAAGAAAAGACTGAGGATATGACGTCGGTCATGCGCATTTGTACCCTGACGTCCTGATGTCAGTCTTAAGCGCCTTGACCGACGTCAGCCTAATACTTTGATATTCGGGCCGACCGAGGACAGCGGACTACCCATATGTAAGGACTGCAGCAATGTGGATCTTAGAACATCTACATTTATGGTAGGTACAAAACTGTACTTTCTAATTAGATGTTCCATAATGGGAGGGAAAAGTGTTCATGCAGTGATGGTAGAATGTCCATTGTTTTCAACAAAGAATTTCAGTGCAAAGCTTTGAAGCAGCCATCCTAAAAAGACTGACAAATTTTAAGAGGGTAAATCTTTTGCAGTAAATGTAGACTGTGTTGACTTGGATGCAGTGCATAATCTTTCTCGTGAAAATGCAAGCAGGGGTTATGAAGACTTGGGTTATTTCAATCATAAGTCTGTGTTTGCATTCTTTGTAGCACTTGTGCAACTGTTCTGTCTTTATTTTATATGGAGAACGAAGAATGTTTGAGTGTATATGAGCCCCACTCTGTTTTGTCAGTGGGAAGGACAAAAAAAAAAGCCCTTTTCAAACATTCGTGTTCAAATTTCAGATTTTTATTTTAACTGTGGTACTTCAGGTTTGTTTACGGGCGATAAACTTCCCAGACTTTAGAGTATGGTTGGCTTTTTAAATTCTTGTGTAGTTCCAAGGTTGAAGGCATATGTTAATTTTGAAGTAGTTTTGAAGAAATGCAGTAAAACATTAAGGGATTTTACTGCTGATTTTTCAGTTGTCATTCATTTTATTTGATTGGCTACATACTAAACTTTTGTTTTTTGTGCATGTAGTTGTCTGAAGTCAAGAGGAGGCAAAAGTGATTACCAATTTTTAGTAGTAAAATATTGCAGCTGTTGCAATTACCCGGTTTGATGTTTTGTTAAAAACGTGCATCTGTTTAAGTTTAATTGCTTCCTTTAACTTGGGCCATTTCCTCAGCCCTGCTTAGGCTTTGGTGTTAGCTGTATCCATACATCTATCTGGCTTGCGGGCATTACTTGCATGCCCACTTCATTTGTTTTTTTTCAGGGTTGTGGTCTATTTCCAAGTTGACTTTGACCTTTGTTCTGGATTCTCCCAGGACTAGTGAGAAGACAATTTTCTGCTGACCTAACTTCCCAGCCATCTTCCCATCTTGACGGTGTAGCTGTAGACCTGGACGGACCTGTGCCCGTCCTCCCTGTACCCATCTTCCCCATACCCCTGTCAGGTGCCTGAGCCTCTGCTTGAACGTGGGTTATCTGAGCTGCTACTTGATGGCATATCAGCTTTCATGGTCTTTTTGATTCTGTGCTCACTGCAACTTTTAGACTTTGTTTTAACCAGATATATGGTTACCTATCAAAACATCTACTCTTCATAACATCTAAACTCAAAACATCAAGATCATAACATTTAAACTTCAAAACATCTAAAACTCATAACATCGAATCTCAAAGCATTGAAAACTACAAAGCAACTATAAATAACTTCCTACACACTGTTTGCTAGCAGGGGAGGCAAGCCCCCCCCCCTGCACTCCCAAATGGGGTGCTCAGCCCCCCCCCCACACCCCCGTAAATTAAATATACCAACTCCATGGTCGCACTACAGTGGAGTTAGGAAATTAACTTTTTCACCCACTGTAGTGTGACCTTGGAGTTGGTATATTTAAGTTACGGGGGTGCAGGGGGGGCTTGCCCCCTTGCATAAACGCAGTAAAAACTCTGTGGGATATTTATAGTTGCTTTGTAGTTTTCAATGTTTTGAGATTCAATGTTGAGTTTTAGATGTTATGGTTTTGATGTTTTGAGTTTAGATGTTATGAAGAGTAGATGTTTTGATAGGTAACCATATATATATATATATATATATATATTAGTTGCACTTCAAAACATCTAAAACTCATAGCATCTAAATTCAAAACATCGAGACCACAACGAACGTGTATAGTATGGAGTAGTGTATCATGAAACGTGTAAAGTCATAGTTTTAATCTGTTCTTCATCAGTATGAGATGTAGTTTTTATTTATATAGTGTAAGAATTTATACTATTTATATAGGGTTTATTTTGCAACTCTGTGGTTTGTAGGCTGTACAGGTAAGTGATACAGACATTGTTTACATTTTTTATGGTGATTGTGAGGCCTGATACTGTGGGGTTAGGAAATTAACTTTTTCCCCACTGTAGTGCAATCTCAGAGTTGGTATTTTTAATTTACGGGGGGGGGGGGTATGAGGAGTGGGGTGGATTGCCCCCCCTGCAGAAACATAATAAGTGTGTTTTTTAGTTTGGTAGTGTTATAGGTGGAGGGGATGTTGTTTTCATGTGATTTGTAGTGTTCAATGTTGTGATACAAAGATTCAATGTTATGGGTTTTAGATGTTTTGAAGTGTAACCATATACGTATGTGTGTGTGTATAATTTATACATACATATACATCTAGATATACGTATATATATATATATATATATATATATATATATACATATATATATATATATATATATATATAATATATATATATATACATATGTTTGTAATATAGAGAGATGTTTATATTTATATATGGATATACATGTGCACCTAGATAACATGTATATACATGTGTGCACATATATTTATTATTTTATTTATATATATGTATTTAAAATTGCATACCTGTGCAGTTTATTTTGGCATGTGTATTGTAGCAGGCATCGCACAACACCACAGACACTAGTTTGTGCACTTTGTTTACAGTGCAAAAGTCCAGCTAAAGTTCATTTTCAGCTTAAAATGACAAACGAATGCATTTGCATAAAGTAGTTCTCGTCACTTATAGTTCAGTTTAGTCCACTTTTTTTAAAAGTTTTTCAGCAGAATATATAGTTTTATGGTTCGGACTTTATTTCAACTTGGGTCAAATTGCCTTGCAGCCCTCTGGTATATCCATATATAGCTTCCTGTTTCTCCTTTTTTAAACCTGCAGGACTTCCAGCAGTTTTGTTTGTTGTGGTTGGGATCTACTAAGAGACTTAACTGTTGATCTGAGATGTTTGCCTCTTACGGAGATGAAGTTGTGAGCTTCCAGCCCTTCCTTTTAGTAACATTTCTCCAGGTGATTCACATTAGACTGTTGCAGGTTTTTCACTGCCATACTATACTGATTTTACGTTTAACCATTAAGTTATTACCATATGTAGTCTTATCTACATCAATTTTTGTGCTGCTTATATAATGTGTATATACAGTGGATATAAAAAGTGTACACATCCGTGTTAAAATGCCAGGTTTTTGTGATTACCACAATGAATCATTTCAAAACTTTTCCCACTTTTAATGTGACCTATAACCTGTACAATTCAGTTGACAAATCTGTTTGGGGGGGGGGTATAAAAAATAAATGTACAATAAGCTGGTTGCATAAGTGTACACACCCTTTAATATTTTGTTGAGGCACCTTTTGATTAAATTACAACATTCAGTCCTCTTGGGTAGGAGTCTATCAGCATGGCACATCTTGACTTGGCAATATTTGCCCATTCTTCCTTGCAAAAGCAGCCCAAATCTGTCCGATTGCAAGGGCATCTCTTGTGCACAGCCCTCTTCAGGTCATTCCACAGATTTTCTATTGGATTTAGGTCTGGGGTCTGGCTGGGCCATTTCAAAACTTTAATTTTCTTCTGTTGAAGCCATTCTTTTGTTGATTTGGATGTATGCTTGGGGTCATTATCGTGTTGAAAGGTGAAATTCCTCCATCTTCAGCTTTCTAGCAGATGCGTGAAGGTTTTGGACCCAAAGTAGCTGGTATTTGGAACTGTTCCCAGTTCTCTCCACCTTGATTAAAGCCCCAGTTCCAGCTGAAGAAAAGCAACTCCAAAGCATGATACTGCCACCACCATGCTTCATTGTGGGGATGGTGATGTCCTTCAAGGATGCATCTGCAGTCCTTACAAATGGGTTGTCCTGTCGTCAGGCAGCCCTTTGGTAAATCAGTTCAAAGTCTGGGTCTGGCCTCGGCTGGTGTCGCACTTCACCCAACGTCATAGCGGCAGTTCTTCGGGTATAAAGACATCAGCCAACGCCATTTTCCTCAGTCTTTCTTGCCGCGTGGCGCCCGAAGCAGAAGCTGTTCGCAAGTGCCGGTCGGTCAGAACCAGAGATTACTACTACAAGTACGAAGACTTCTAAAAGCTAAGTACCCGTTGAGGACTCTTTCTTGCCTCAGCCGATGTCAGAAAAGTGAATAACTGTTTAACTTATGGGAAACAAATACCTCATAAAGATTTCCACTCTTACTGCTTACCTTGCTTAGGCCCAGACCACAACGTAGCAGCTTGTCTAGCCTGTGCTTCTTTCAACGGCCGGACACTTAGGCGCCGGTCGGAATTGCTGAGGAGTTTTTCAGCTCCGATTTTGCTTACATATGCCGTCGGATACTCCTCGCAAATTTCTAAAAGCGCAAGGAAAAGGACCGACACTTTCATGATCCGTGGTTTAGACCGAAACCGAGTTAAGCCAACCACGAGTGTCTCTGTTTCGCTGAAACCGAGTCCGCAGTTCTTCCTTCGGCTGAAAGCGTTCCTCCTACCGAGGCCTCATCCAGCATGGTGGAATCGGCTTCTGAAATACCACCGTTCTTGCAGGTTCACAGGATTTATCTGATACTATCCCTTGGATATTTCTACCCCTGCGTGGAGCTGCTAGGCCACCTGCATCTATGTCGATTAAGGCCTTTGCCAGGGCTAAAGCAGCAAAATCTACCAAAACTGTGCCTGCTAAGACCCCTCTCACAGGCCTAGCTCTAGTTCACAAATGCTTAGTCTTGCAGAGGATCTCATTTCTTTTGATCCGGGATCCCAACCTCACCCAGACAGGGCCTCTCACCCACCTCCAGAGAAGGGCCTGAGCAGAGCCCCTGAGCCAGTTTCTACAGATAACTCCTCTGATGAATCAGATAATTCTAACCCTCAGAGGGCCCTTTTTCTCCTTATGAGGACTCTGATGCAGAAGAGCCCATTCCTTCTGACTCTCCCTGAGAATTTTCCTTTGGGGAAACCTTGCATGCTATGAGGGAACAATTTCAATGGCAGGGCCAGGATTTTTCAGACTCTTGGAAAAGGCTTAGAACCTTTCTGCATTTGCCACAGCATAGGCCTTTAGCCATTCCTCCAGTACTTACTGTTGTGGATGATGCATTTAATGATGCTTGTACTGCTCCTGATTCTCTTCCTCCGGCCCCTGCTAAGCCCGATAGATACTACAGGGTTCCGGACACACATTATCATTTGTATAAGGCCCCTCTTGCAGATCCCGGAACTATCTCCCAGGGACCCAAGGCTGTAGCAGCTACCTCTGCCAAAAACCCCCTCCCCTCTGAAAGGGAATCTAGGGCCTTAGAGAGATGGGGTAAAAAAGTTTACACTTCTGCTACTCTTTCAGCTAGAGCCTTGAACTGTCAATTGCACATGATTCAGTATCAGGAATTTGTTAGATCAGTTAACTAAAAATATGTCCTCTGATGAACCATTAGACAAAAAAATCTGTTCAGGAAATGGTACATAACATTCAGCAGGTCAGTAATCATTCTTTAAAATGCGTTTATGATGCACTGGAGGCTTCCTTTAGATCAGCCATGACTGGCACAGTGATCAGAAGACATGCATGGTTAAAAGGGCAGTCCTTACCAGACCATGTTAAATCAAAGCTCCTAGATGCTCCCATGGATAAGCTCAATTTGTTTGGCTCCCCTGCACAGCAAGTGCTGAAGAAGGTGGAAGAGAAAGCAAAAATCTGTCCAGACAGTCAAGGATTTCTTGCAGGTCCAGCCTCCAAGGTTTAGCAGGAACTGGCCTTCCAAGAATTGGTCCTTTCCAGACACCTCCAGAGCTCCGAGAGGCAGAAATAGGCGCTCAAGAGGCAGGGGTCAATCCAGAGGTGCCTACAGGGGCGTCAATGGCAGGCTAACAACCAGCGGTACAGCCACAGATCCAGCCGCCACCACTTCCACAGGACAATCACAGTGACTTCTGGCAACCCTCGGAGCCCTCCTTTGGGGGTTTTTCACCCCTTTTCGGGCCCCCCCGGGGGTTTTCCCCCCCCGAAGGGGGCCCCTTTCGGGGAAAGGGGGGAGGGGGTGAAGGGGGGGGGGGGGGGAAAAAAAAAAAGGGGCCAATTGGACCCCACCTTTTTGGGGTCTTTTTTAAAAACCCCGGGGGTCGGGGAAAACCAGATTTTTGGGGGAATGATTCTGAGGGTTCCCCGTTCCCCTTCTGAAGATGTCTCATTTGCAGACATTCTGGAGATCCTTAAACAGAGGGGAAATTGGCCAGCCCTCAACCCTTGAGGAGGAATCTGTGTATCTTGAGGCGTTTGGCTCTCGTCCTTCCACCTCCTGGGTGTCCCCCTTGACCCCCTCATGCAGGTGGTTGCAAAAAGGCATGGGCGGCTCCTGATTCAGTGGACCCCACTCCCAGGAGACCCTCCAAATTCATCACAGCTCCATCAGACAAGGAATTTTTTATCAAAAGGAGTCTCTGTGGATGCTATGGTGGTTGCTGCCACAAAGAAGGAACTGGCTGATCCTTCAGTGCCTGTCCATCCACCTAACAAGGAATCTAGGTCCATGGATAGGTGCAGGCGGATGTTCTCCTCAGCGACATTTACTATCGTTCGCTGAATTACCTGTGCCATTTCACTCGTCTTCAAAGAGACTTGATCAAAGCGAGTGAAATGCTGAAGGATCCTACAGCTGCGGGTTTCAAGAGAAAATGAACACGCAGCTGGCTATCCTAATTCTATTTCCAACTCCTCCATCGCCTCCTCTTATGCGGCCGATGGGCGAGCAGGCAGCAGGAACAGGGTAGCCTTGAGGCGCCTGGATGCGGCTATGCAATTTTGGAACCTTTCAAGGCGTCTTTCACGAACTCCCTTTTGATGGATCATCTCTTTTTGGTCCACAAGTGAAAGAAACCCTGACTAGGTGCGAGACTGATGGCAAGACCCTTTCTGCCGCCGGAGTCCGTTTTCTACTCCTTCTAGGCCTTACCCCAAAGGCCAGAAGGGGAAAGATGTGGTTCCGTAAACAATCCCAAGGGACTTAGCCTGGCGCAGAGTCGGTTCCCGCCAGAGGCAGAGGGGAACAACAATGGTAGCGTCGCCCTAGAGGCAGAGGGTCCGCAGAACCAGGGCAATCGAGAAGCGTTCTCCGAGAAGCCCTTTCAGCATCCCTGAGGTGTTGCCCGACTGCCCATCTTGGAGGCAGTCGGGGAAGATTGTCACTGTACCCAGAAGCCTGGCTATCCTTGACACAAGACAAATGGGTACAGTCCATCATTTCGAAGGTTATTCTATTCCCTTTCTTCGTTTTCCAAATCAGTCAAAAAATCCCTTCCAGATGTTCCACCGCTCAAAGGGATCTTGCAGCTTTGGAAATTTCAAAACTACTTGCAAAAAGAGCTATTCAGCCAGTGCCAGCAGACCAACTAGGATCGGAATCTACTCAAGGTTCTTTTTAGTTCCAAAGAAAACAGGGGACTGGAGACCAATTTTGGATCTCAGTATCTTGAACAGATCAGTCAAGAAAACAAGATTTCGGATGGTCACGCTGCAATCCATTCTTCCCCTATTGGGAAAAGGAAACTGGATGTGCTCTATAGACCTTCAGGATGTACTATCACATAAAATGAACAGGCGCTCCAGAAGATTCCTCCGCTTCAGGCTGGGAACCAGTCATTTTCAATTCAGGGCCCTGCCCTTTGGTCTCACCACTGCCCCGGTGTTTACCAAATGCATGGCAGTGGTAGCTTCTCACCTGAGGCGACAAGGATTCCAGGTGTTTCCATATTTGGACGACTGGCTCCTCACAGCTCCCACCAAGCATCTCCTTCTGATGGCCAGAGATTACACTTTTGGCGTTGGTCAAAGACTGGGTATCTCAATAAATTGCGAAAAGTCTATTTTATCGCCTTGTCGACTATTACCTACATAGGCAAAATTAGATACTGTAAACATGTCTGCAACACTAACGAACCAAAGGATATCAGACATTCAAAATTGGTATCACTACTTCTCAACAACAACAGAGCCAAAGCCAGGTTAGTTCTAAAGGTGTTGGGAATCATGGCAGCCATACCCCTCCTTCCATTGGCCAGATACCACATGCGGATCCTTCCAGTGGATGCTCTTTTCTCAATGGTCATACCAGGAACTTCCAATGTCTCACACCATTATGATCAGCGTGCAAAAGCATCTCATGTGGTGGATGTCTTCCCCAGCTCCTGTTGGGGAGACCATTTGTTCCACCTCCTCCGGTTGCTACTCTGACAGCGGATGCCTCCTGATCGGGTGGGGGCATTATCAGGGCAGGACAGTCCAGGGCACATGGCAACCAAGCGAATGCCACTTGCACATAAATGTTCTGGAGATGAGAGCAGTGCTTTTAGCGTTGCAAGCCCTTCAACACTCTCTTCCCTTGGGAACGATTGCAATCAGACAGACAATATGTCTGTAGTGTGGTACATCAACAAACAAGGCGGAACCAGATCATACCCCTGTGTCGAGAAGCACTCAGACTGTGGCAATGGGCGATTTCTTCTCAGCGTTTCTGATAGCAACGCACATCCCGGGAAGTCAATCACATTGCGGACAAGTTGAGCAGAGCTATTCTCATGCCTCACGAGTGGTCTCTGAAAGACTCTGTAGTGAGAGATTTTTCTCAAGTGGGGTCAGCCTTGCTGCGATCTTTTGCTACTCCCCAAAACAGCAAGTGCAGAGAATACTTCACTCTATTCCCTTACCAGGCCAACCCAGCAGGGGCGCTAGTCCAAGTTTGGCCCGGGGACTTCTGTATGCATTTCCTCCTTTCCACTGATCTCTCAAGTAATACAGAAAGCTATCGCTCAGAAGGCCACATTGATCCTCATTGCTCCTTACTGGCCTCGACAAGTGTGGTTCCCCTTTCTGCATCGATTTCTTGTGGAGCGACCGTGGAATCTGGACCTAGTTCCAGATCTTTTGATCCATCAGTCGGGTCAGTTTCGCTCCTCCCTCTCTGAACCTCACTGCTTGGTTGCTCCACTTCCAACCGTAGCCAGGCTTGCTCAATTATCTCACTCTGTTAGAGATATTTTGATAGCTTGCCATAAATGTTCCACTCGAAGATTTATTTGAGTAAGTGGAAGCGATTTTCATATTGGGCACAAGGAAAGGGCGTAGATCCTTTCACCGCTTCCATCCAACTAGTCCTCGATTTTCTTGCTGAACTCTTCCATGCAGGTTCATCTCCATCTACTCTTAAGGTTCAATTGGCAGCTATTTCTAATTTCCATGTGGGTATTTCTGAATCTGCCCTAATGTCCCACAAACTCTGCAAAGCCTTTTTGAAAGGAGTTTTTCTTCTCAGACCTCCTGTAAGAAATCCTCCTTCTCCTTGGGACCTAAATTTAGTTCTTGCTTCTTTGATTCTTTCCCCTTTCGAACCTGCAGCTTCATGTTCCTTAAAGTTATTATCATGGAAAACTCTCTTTCTTTCTGGTGGCTATCACATCAGCTAGAAGAATTTCAGAACTTCAAGCACTCAGTTGTCGTTCTCCTTACCTTGTGTTCCATAAGGACAGAGTTTCCTTATGAACTAACCCGTCCTTTTTGCCTAAGGTGGTTTCAACATCAAATCTAAACCAATGCATTGACCTCCCTGTTTTTTTCCCGGAGTATTCAAATAGGTCTGAACAAAAATTACACTGTCTGGATGTTCATCGTCAATTAAGGTACTACTTGGACAGGATGAAACAATTCAGAAAATCTGATCAGCTGTTTGTCTCCTATGCGGAAAGCAGAAAGGGACTTCCAGTTTCAAAGGTATCTTTATCCAGATGGCTAACATCTCTGATTACCCTTGTTTATGAGATTAGACACCAAAACTGCCTAATAAGCCTAAAGCCCATTCCACCAGAGCTTTGGCTACTTCTCTAACCTTCAAGACAGACTGCCTATTGACACCATTTGTGCAGCGGCTACTTGGGCTACTCCTCACACTTTTATTTCCCATTATAAGTTGGATTTAGCTTCTAGGCATAGAGCTAATTTTGGTTCCACTGTTCTCAGGAGTCTGTTCCGTTAGGCCACCCGGGACAAGGTGCTAGGGACGCGGTCCCATCCAGCAAGAATGAAGGCGAGATAGACAACTTAACATATAGAAGTTATGTTCTTACCATAACGTTCCATGTTAGTTGTCTTCTTCGCCTTCTTCTTGCGTCCCACCCTCCTTCCCCCTGGCCTGGACAGACCTAGAGGAGTTGTGATCGTGACCTCTCTTTCTACCACCTCTTTCTTGACTATATGCTATTATGCATATTTCTTGTTTCAGGATGTAGGTCACCCTTCTTCTTCCTGTTGTTAGAGGTGGATTCTGTTTTTTTACAGTTATACTGTTTCTGTTATAAGCTGGGGTTAGCTTACAAACGAGATCTGAGGTAACTATCGCCTAGCATTGTGGGATATAAGGGGAGCCTCGAGCCGGTGGAACCAACTCTCGAGCTTTAGAGTGGCAGTCGGGCCGAGGTCGGCTCCGAACCCATCCAGCAAGAAGAAGGCGAGAAGAAGACAACTAACATGGAACGTTATGGTAAGAACATAACTTCTATTTCCAGCTGAAGAAAAGCAACTCCAAAGCATGATACTGCCACCACCATGCTTCATTGTGGGGATGGTGATGTCCTTCAAGGATGCATCTGCAGTCCTTACAAATGGGTTGTCCTGTCGTCAGGCAGCCCTTTGGTCCGGATTCCAAAGTCTGGGTCTGGCCTCGGCTGGTGTCGCACTTCACCCAACGTCATAGCGGCAGTTCTTCGGGTATAAAGACATCAGCCAACGCCATTTTCCTCAGTCTTTCTTGCCGTGGCGGAAGCAGAAGCTGTTCGCAAGTGCCGGTCGGTCAGAACCAGAGATTACTACTACAAGTACCGAAGACTTCTAAAAAGCTAAGTACCCCGTTGGGGACTCTTTCTTGCCTCAGCCGATGTCAGAAAAAGTGAATAACTGTTTAACTTATGGGAAACAAATACCTCATAAAGATTTCCACTCTTACTGCTTACCTTGCTTAGGCCCAGACCACAACGTAGCAGCTTGTCTAGCCTGTGCTTCTTTCAACCGGCGGACACTTAGACGCCGGTCGGAATTTGCTGAGGAGTTTTTCAGCTCCGATTTTGCTTACATTATGCCGTCGGATACTCCTACGCAAATTTCTAAAAAGCGCAAGGAAAAGGACCGACACTCGCGGTCCGTGGTTTAGACCGAAACCGCGGTTAAGCCAACCACGAGTGTCTCTGTTTCGGCTGAAACCGAGTCCACGGTTCTTCCTTCGGCTGAAAGCGTTCCTCCTACCGAGGCCTCATCCAGCATGGTGGAATCGGCTTCTGAAATACCACCCGCTCTTGCAGGTTCACAGGATTTATCTGATACTATCCCCTTGGATATTTCTACCCCTGCACGTGGAGCTGCTAGGCCACCTGCATCTATGTCGATTAAGGCCTTTGCCAGGGCTAAAGCAGCAAAATCTACCAAAACTGTGCCTGCTAAGACCCCCTCACACAGGCCTAGCTCTAGTTCACAAATGCTTAGTCTTGCAGAGGATCTCATTTCTTTGATCCGGGGATCCCAACCTCACCCAGACAGGGCCTCTCACCCACCTCCAGAGAAGAGGCCTAGAGCAGAGGCCCCTGAGCCAGTTTCTACAGATAACTCCTCTGATGAATCAGAAAATTCTAACCCTCCAGAGGGCCCTTTTTCTCCTTATGAGGACTCTGATGCAGAAGAGCCCATTCCTTCTGCCTCTCCGCCTGAGGAATTTTCCTTTGGGGAAACCTTGCATGCTATGAGGGAACAATTTCAATGGCAGGGCCAGGATTTTTCAGACTCTAGGAAAAGGCTTAGAACCTTTCTGCATTTGCCACAGCATAGGCCTTTAGCCATTCCTCCAGTACTTACTGTTGTGGATGATGCATTTAATGATGCTTGTACTGCTCCTGATTCTCTTCCTCCGGCCCCTGCTAAGCCCGATAGATACTACAGGGTTCCGGACACACATTATCATTTGTATAAGGCCCCTCTTGCAGATCCCGGAACTGTCTCCCAGGGACCCAAGGCTGTAGCAGCTACCTCTGCCAAAAACCCCCTCCCCTCTGAAAGGGAATCTAGGGCCTTAGAGAGATGGGGTAAAAAAGTTTACACTTCTGCTACTCTTTCAGCTAGAGCCTTGAACTGTCAATTGCACATGATTCAGTATCAGGAATTTGTTAGATCAGTTAACTAAAAATATGTCCTCTGATGAACCATTAGACAAAAAAATCTGTTCAGGAAATGGTACATAACATTCAGCAGGTCAGTAATCATTCTTTAAAATGCGTTTATGATGCACTGGAGGCTTCCTTTAGATCAGCCATGACTGGCACAGTGATCAGAAGACATGCATGGTTAAAAGGGCAGTCCTTACCAGACCATGTTAAATCAAAGCTCCTAGATGCTCCCATGGATAAGCTCAATTTGTTTGGCTCCCCTGCACAGCAAGTGCTGAAGAAGGTGGAAGAGAAAGCAAAATCTGTCCAGACAGTCAAGGATTTCTTGCAGGTCCAGCCTCCAAGGTTTAGCAGGAACTGGCCTTCCAAGAATTGGTCCTTTCCAGACACCTCCAGAGCTCCGAGAGGCAGAAATAGGCGCTCAAGAGGCAGGGGTCAATCCAGAGGTGCCTACAGGGGACGCCAATGGCAGGCTAACAACCAGCGAGGTACAGCCACAGATCCAGCCGCCACCACTTCCACAGGACAATCACAGTGACTTGGCTCTGGCACCGCCTACCAGGGAACAACTAGAAGCACCCTTAGGCGGAAGCTAGCCTTATTTTCAGTAAACTGGCATTACATCACAGGAGACAAATGGATTTTACAGACAATAGACCAAGGTTACAGGTTTCACTTCCATACTCTACCAAGGAAGAGAGGAATGCCAAACCTACCTCCAAATCAGAAGACAGAAGCTCTACAACAAATAACTCACTTACTAAGGATGAGAGCTGTAGAAAGGGTACCATCTATGGAACAAGGGCAAGGATTTTACTCCAGACTCTTCCTGGTACCAAGAAAAGAACACCAATGGAGACCTATTCTCGACCTGTCCGCTTTAAACACATACCTCATTGTTCCAAAATTCAAAATGCTGACCCTACAGCAGCTTCTTCTCATGCTGGGCAAGGAGTCTTGGCTGGTAACTCTAGATCTCAAGGAGGCATACCTGCACGTCCCCATACGACCAAATTGCAGAAGATACCTCAGATTTCTTGCAGGATCAGAGCATTATCAATTCTCAGCATTGCCCTTTGGCTTATCTACTGCCCAGAGTATTCACGAAATGCCTGGCATCAGTAATTGCTCATTGCAGGCTTCAGGGAATTCAAATTTACCCATACCTGGACGACTGCCTGTTACAAGCGGACAACAAAACAAATTAACAAAAGATTTGGAAAGGGTCATTCATCTACTACAAGCCCTGGGATACACAGTCAATATAAAAAAGTCAAGGCTGATACCATCCCAAAGGATAACCTTCTTGGGTGCAGATTTGGACACAACAAAACAAATGGCATTCCTGACCGTAGAAAAACAGGAGCAACTCCCTTTCTACTTCATGGCATTAACAAAGCAGAACCAGCTAACAGCAAGAAAAGTCCTGCAAGCTCTCTGTTACATGGCATCCTGCATAATATTAATTCCACATGCCAGACTACATATGAGAAAGTTACAGTGGTACCTAAGGAATTTATGGTCTCAGCACAAGCACAGCCTAGAAACCCAAATTCCAATAATTCCATGCCTGAAACAAGAATTCCAATGGTGGGCCCAGGCCTGTCAATCAAACAAGGGACTTCCTTCCACAGCACTCAACCAAGCCAGACCATCACAACAGACGCCTCAGACCTCGGTTGGGGGCACACATGCTGGACAAGTGCATACAAGGCTTATGGACTCAAGACCAGCTGCACCTACACATAAATCAAAATGAAATGCTGGCAGTAAAACTGGCAATTCAGGCATTCAGACCATTTCTTCAACAGGGTCAACTGCTGATAAGGACGGACAACACCACAGTTATGTGGTACATCAACAAACAGGGAGGCACGCATTCATACCCTCTATGCCGGATGGCAATGGACCTCTGGAATGTGGCACTGAGCTTCAACATTCAGCTACAAGCAATTTTGTGCCAGGAAAAGAAAATATACTAGCAGATATCCTAAGCAGAACTACCACGGATGCCCACGAATGGATGCTGCATCCGGACATCTTCAAAACCATTACAGGGAAATGGGGACTGCCAGAAATAGACTTATTTGCATCCCCACACAATCACCAACTGAAAAAATTCTGCACAAGGACGTACCACCCACTTGCTTGGAAAGTGGACTCCCTATCTTTCAGTTGGACAAACCTGACAGCATATGCATTCCCACCTCTTCCTTTAATGCACAAGGTGCTACTGAAGATCAAAGAAGACCGTCCAAGGATCATCCTGATAGCTCCAGACTGGCCAAGGCAACATTGGTACCCATTACTGAGGAGTATGTCTCGGGAACAAATATGGCCTCTGCCCCTAGTTCCCTTGCTGTTAACACAGAACAACTTCAAAATCCTGCATCCAAACCTGAAAACACTGCAGCTGACTGCCTGGAACAATGCATAAGACCAAATAATCCAGATTTATCTCAAAGGGTTAAAGACATTATCTTGGAGTCTCGCAGACCCTCAACAAGAAAAAATTATTCAGCAAAATGGAAAAGATATCTCATTTGGAGTACTGCAAAAGGAGAGAATGTGTCACTGGTAAACATAGCTAACATCCTGGAATACTTGGCAGAGCTCTTCCACGGCCTGTCCTATTCTTCCATTAAGATTCATGCATCAGCTATTTCAGCAGAATACAACTTGGATCCTCCAGTATTCTCACATCCTCTGCTCAGGCAGTTTCTGAGAGGGATTAAAAATGTAAAGCCACCCAGGAAGCCGCCATTGCCAGCATGGGACTTGAACTTTGTGCTAGAAAAGCTGACACTCCCTCCTTTCGAGCCAGCAGCAACAGCAGAATTACAGTACATATCATGGAAAACTGCTTTCCTGCTTGCAATCACTTCAGCAAGAAGGGTATTTGAGCTACAGGCATTAATGGCAGTACAACCCTTCCTGATCTTCCATCAAGATAGTGTCCATGAGAACTAATCCTACTTTTATGCCAAAGGTGGTCTCCAGGGTATCTTTAAATCAAGCTATCCACCTACCTACATTCTTCCCCAACCCACAAAACAGGGGAGAAAGACTGCTGCATACCTTGGATGTACATAGACAATTACGTTACTACCTGGACAGGACCAAGAGCAATAGAAAAACTGATCAGCTACTGGTAGCATATGCAACAGGAATGGAAGGAAAAGCAATTTCAAAACAGACAATCTCTAAGTGGATAGGAAATTGCATTAGATTTTGTTACTCCTACCATGGAAAGAAAACTCCAGAAAACATCAGGCCTCACTCTACAAGGGCTACAGCCACTACCACAGCTTTTTTACGAGGAGTGGCTACCAAAGACATTTTAGAGGCTGCTACTTGGAGCTCCGTGCATACATTTGCCAAGCATTATAATTTACCTTTATACTCCAGATCCCGAGCAGGTTTTGCCACTGCTGTTTTGCAAGGGATCTTAACTACACCATAATCTATTTCTCCTCCTCCCCAGTTTGGCTATGGTATTCTACCCATTTGTAAGGACTGCAGATGCATCCTTGAAGGACATAGTACAGTTTTGTACCTACCATAAATGTAGATGTCTGATAGGCATGCATCTGCAGTCAGGATTACCCACCCTCCTTCCCTCTGTGGTACTCCTAGGGTATTTGCCCATCTTGTAGCTAGCTGGGGAATCTATTATGGTGTATTTGTTTGTATATATGTACATACATGCTTATTTTTTGTTTGCTCTCTACTATTTGGAACCATTTGCATTTATCCAAATTTAGCCTTCCTAGAGGGCACCTGGCATCTGGGGCAAGAAACACTGAGGAAAATGGCGTCGGCTGATGCCTTTATACCCGAAGAACTGCCGCTATGACGTCGGGTGAAGTGCGACACCAGCCGAGGCCGGACCCAGACTTTGGAATCCGGCCGACCGAAGGGCTGCCTGACGACAGGACAACCCATTTGTAAGGACTGCAGATGCATGCCTATCGGACATCTACATTTATGGTAGGTACAAAACTGTACTTTCTTTTGGTGATGAAAAGTGTTTTGTGCCAAATGTACCTTTTGGAGTTGTTGCCAAAAATCCAACCTTGGTTTCATCAGACAATAACACATTTTCCCACATGCTTTTAGGAGACTTGATATATTGTTTTGCAAATTTTAGCCAGGCCTGTATGATCTGTGTAAGAAAAGGCTTCGGTCTTGCAACCCTACCCCCATAGTCCAGATATATGGAGAATACAGGAGGTTGTTGTCACATGTGGTTCACAACCAGTACTTGCCAGACGTTTCTGCAGCTTCTTCAATGTTGCTGTAGGTCTCTTGGCTGCTTCCCTGACCAGTTTTTGTCTCGTCTTTTCAGCAATTTTGGAGGGACGTCCAGTTCTTTGCAACATCACTGTTGCCCCATATTTTATCCACTTTTTGATGATGGTCTTCACTGTGTTCCATGGTATATCCAATGCTGTGAAAACTTTTTGTACCCTTCTCCTGACCCGATACCTTTCAACAATGAGATACCTTTGATGCTTTGGAAGCTGTTTGTGAGCCATGGCTTTTGCTGTAGCAGGCAACTTTGTTAATGTCAGGAAAATCCTACTAGGACAGCTGAACTTTATTTGGGGCTAATCAGTCTCTCTAATTGGTGGCAGGTGTGTACCCAAGAAAGACTGAATGTTGTAATTCAATCAATAGGTGCTTCAGCAAAGTATTAGTTTAAGGGTGTGCACACTTATGCATCCAGCGTATTGTATGGTTTTTATTTTTTATATTTTGTTCCCTAACAGATTTGTTTTTCAATTGAATTGTACAGGTTATAGATCACATTAAAGGTGGGAAAAGTTTTGAAATTATTTATTCTGCTCATCTTATATCACAAAAACCTGGCATTTTAACAGGGGTGTGTACACCTTTTATATCCACTGTCTCTCTAAAATGTGTCTGTATATGCATATAAATACATTAACACGTTCATGTGCTAAAGGAGAGAGCATCCTAGATCCATATCAGTGAAATAAAAGTAGGCTCTGCAGCCCTCTTATGCACTACTGTGGTTACCATTTTCAGATATTTGTTGTGCTACAGCTTGTTAGAAATTGATGACTCGAGGCACCTTTTAAACAATTTGGTCTGAATTTATTCAGTGTAGATATTCATAAATATTTAAAAAGTGCCTTTTACACATTTACATTCTGGGAACTTCATATGCTAACACACTAGCTGGCTGTTGATTACAGAAGTGGTGATTCATATCTTAATTTGATGGACTTCCTTTATACTGCTACTCAAAATGTTTTGATGATGTAAGTAATGCACATCATACCTGACAATTCAAAGTGTATTACAAGTAGTTACCAGCTTATTTACTTAGAAAACCAGATGTTCTTCGTATTTCACTGTTGCAGTCATTATATTTGGGTTGTCTGTTTGCACTAGCCCTCAGTCGGCCTGGTTAAAGTCTTGGGTTCTGCGTCGGTTGCTGTCCCTTCTTCCATGATGTCAGGGGTATACAACATGCAGCCGATGCCATTACATCAGTCTTTCTTGCCGTGCGGTGCCCGAAGCAGAGGCGGTTCGCAAGTGCTGGTCGGTCGACTCCTGAAATTTTCGTTTTCAAGTTTCAGAACCGAAGTCTTCAACTAAAGCTAAGTACTCTGTTGGGGAAACTTTTTCTTGCTCCTTACCGATGTCCGTAAAAGTTAATAATTACATTACTTGTGGAAAGCAAATACCTCAAAGATTTTCATTCGGACTGTATTCCTTGCTTAGCCCCTGACCACGACGTACCTTGCTGTCTGTTTTGTGCTTTATTTAATCAGCCCACTATCCGTCGTCTGTATATTTTTGCCTCTAAATATTTTGGTTCTCTGTTTAATTATCCAGAAATGTCTGTTAGCCATCGGACTACCAGGATTTCAAAAAAATTCAAAGATAGACAGGCCGCCGAGGTCCAAAACTGCCGATGACGCTCCTCCTAAGCCAGTTGCCATTTTGCCGGTACTCAGTGAGGTGCTTTCGCAGCCCCTGATACCTGCTAATTCTGATTCGCGGGCCTCTACTGAGACCCATTCTGAGTCCAGTATGCCGCGAGATGCTTCAACTATGGAACCTGCGGATGTATCTACCTTGGATGGGTCCGGAGTCGCTGTGCAGGCACCGGCTTCTGAGGGTGTATTTAGGCCTGTGGACTTTAATATTAAACGGATGCCTCCTTCATTTAGGCCTAAATCTCGAACCATGCCTAAAAAACCAATGCCCAGGCCGCATGCTCAGGCCTCTATGCCTAAAAAACAAATGAAAAGAATGACTGAAGATCTTATAACTCTAATCAGGGGAAGCCAACCTCCCCCTTCTAAGAGACATAGGACTGAAGTTTATGAATCTTCTGATCAGGATTCCGATTTTTCTGATGTTTTTTGTGTTTCACTGTTGCTGTCATTGCATTTGGGTAATCTGCTGGCAGGTTACCCTCAGTCGGCCTGATTAACAAAGTCTTGGGTCCTGCGTCTGTTGCTGTCCCTTCTTCCATGATGTCAGGTGTATAAAACATGCAGCCGACGCCATTACATCATTCTTTCTTGCTGTGCCTGAAGCAGTTGGCAAGTGCCAGTCGGCCAACTCCTGAAATTTTCGTTTTCGAGTTTCAGAACCAAAGTCTTCAACTAAAAGCCAAGTAACCCCGTTGGGGAAAATTTTTCTTACTCCTTACCGATGTCCGTCTTTTTTTGGCTTTTCCTGGTTAGGGGTCGCCACAGCGGAACTCCGGTCCGCTAATGATTGGCAGTAGATTTTTATGTGCTGGCTTGCTGTGCCTAACGCACAACCTTCAACGAAGGAACGTCCATTCACACTTGTCGCCACACACAAGACACTCTAACTGAGAATCGAATGGGCAACATCTAACTGTGAGGCGACAACGCTACCACAGCATGACCACCGCAGTTTACTCCTTACCGATGTCAGTAAAAGTTAATAATTGCATTACTTGTGGGAGCCAAATACCTCATAAGGATTTTCATTTGTAATGTATTCTTTGCCTAGGCCCTGACCACAACGTGCCTTGCTGTCAGTTTTGTACTAAATTTAATCAGTGCACAATTAAACGTCTGTATATTTTTGCTTCTAAATATTTTGGCTCAAGATTTAACTATCCAGAAATGTCTGTTAGCAATCCGACTACCGGAATACCTAAAAAAATTGCAAAGAAAAAGAGACCGTCTAGGTCCAAAACCGATGCTTCTCCTAAGCCAGTCGCCGGTACTCAGTGAGGCGCTTTCGCAGCCCCTGATACCCACTACTTTTGATTCACAGGCCTCTACTGAGACCCATTCGGAGTCCGGTATGCCGCGAGATGCTGTAAGTATTGAACCTGCGGATGTCTCTACCTTAGATGGGTCTGGAGCTGCTGTGCAGGCACCAGCTTCTGAGGGTGTTTTCAGGCCTAATGATTTGTATATTAAACAGACGCCATCTTCAAAACTAAGGCCAAAATCTACTTCTGTGTCTAAAAAAACAAGACGCTTGGGCCGCATGTACAGGCCCCAATGCCTAAAAAAACAAATGATCAAAATGGCTAAAGATTTAATTACCTTGATCAGGGGTAGCCAATCCCCCTCCTGCTAAGAAGCCTAGGCAATGCACTGACTATGAATCTTCAGCTCAGGTTTCTGTTTCTTCTGATTCTTCTTCTGAACAGGATTTATCTATACCTACTTATGAGAACTCTGCAGAAGATTCCATCCCTTCTGCTACTCCCCCGAGGATTTCTCTTTTGGAGAAACTTTACATACCTTAAGGGAACACTTCTTCTGGGAAGGTCAGGGTTTCTCTGAATCTAAAAAGAGACTTGGGGATTTTCTTCTTCTTCCTCAGCATAGGCCTTTGGCTATACCTCCCTGTTTTAGACATTGTTGATGTTTTTTCAGAGTCCAGCATGACCCCTGATTCTCTGCCTCCGGCTCCTAGTAAGCCAGACAGATACTACAGGGTTCCTGACTCCCACAAATTCCTTTTCAAGAACCCTACTGCTGATCCTGAAACCATTTCTCAGGGTCTCAATGGCATTAAGGCCTCTACTGCTAAAAATCCTACCCCCCCCCCTGACAGAGTTCCCAGGGCGCTGGATAGATGGGGTAAGAAGGTTTACACGTCTGCAACCTTAGCGATCAGAGCTTTAAACTGTCAGTTTCATATGCTTAAATATCAACAGCATGTCATGGGTCTACTTAAGCAGAAAATGTTGATCTCTGACTGTGTGGAAAATAGAGTTGCAAGATTTATTACATTCAGCTGAACAAGTTGGAAAACATACTTTGCAATGTGGTTTTGATTCTTTGGAGGCCTCTTGCAGGGCTGCTGTAACTGGATCTGTCATAAGACGGCATGCTTGGCTCAATGAGCAAAATCTGCCTGACCATGTTAAAGCAAAATTGTTGGATGCTCCTTTACAACAGGACAGTCTCTTTGGTAATAAGGCTGAAGAAGTTTTAAAAAAGATGGAAGATAAAGCTAAATCTATGCAAACTGTGAAAGATTTCTTACAAGTGCAGCCACCCAGATTTAGTAGGCACTGGCCTACTAAGAACTGGTCCTTTCCAGTTCCCTCGAGAGCCACTCAAGTCAAATCCAGACATTCCAAAGGCTCCAGGTTTCAGTCACAAGGAACTTTTAGAACAAAACAATGGGGTGCCTCCACCTCCAAACTTGGACGCAACAAGGCACCTCCCTATGGTAAATGGTCTCAATGACTTTCCTCTACAATCACCAAGCACTTCCCTTTTGGCCGCCCCTTTGGTGGGAAAGCTGGCAGTTCATGCACAAAATTGGCAACTGATTACCCAGGACAAATGGGTGTTAAATATAGTATCCCAGGGATACAGATTTAATTTCCACACGTTGCCAATCCCAAACGGATGGCCAGATCTGCCTCCAATCAGTGGGCAGAGGCCCAGAAACAAGTTCTGTCCCCCATGAATATGGGGGCTATTCAACCAGTACCAGAAGAGGAAAAGGGACAAGGTTTCTATTCAAGACTTTTCCTGGTACCCAGAAAAGACAAATCATGGCGTCCAATTCTGGACTTATCCATTCTGAATACATTTCTGGATATTCCAAAATTCAAGATGCTGACTCTTCAACAGTTGCTACCTATGCTAGGCAAAGATGCCTGGTTGGTAACGCTAGACTTGAGGCTTACCTGCATATCCCAATCAGGGAATCTTGCAGAAGATACCTCCGCTTCAAAGCAGGCTACTTGCATTACCAGATGTTCATCGTGTTTCACTGTTGCAGTCATTACTCTTGGGTTATCCTGCTGGCAGGGTACCTGCAGTTGGCCCGAGTTGCAAAGTCTAGGTCTGGCGTCGGTTGCTGTCACCTCTTCCCTGACATCAGTGCACCAGGGGTATAAAAGATGCAGCAGACGCCATTTTGTTCAGTCTTTCTTGCCGCACGGTGCCCGAAGCAAAAGCAGTTCGCAAGTGCGGGTCGGCCAACTCCTGAGATTTTCAAAGCTGAATTTCAGAACCGAAGTCTTCATTAAACCCAAGTACCCTGTTACCCTGTTGGGAAAACTTTTTTCTTGCTCCAGACCAATGTCAGAAAGTTAACAATTGTATTTCTTGTGGGAAGCAAATACCTCCTAAGGATTTTCACTCTTCCTGTATTCCTTGCCTAGGCCCTGATCGCAACGTTGCTAGCTGTCGGTTTTGTGCTAGATTCAACCAACGCACTATCAAGTGTCGGTTCGATTTTGCATTTCATTACTTTGGCTGAAAATTTAATTATATAATGCCGGCGGAACAGCCGACAACCAGAGTTTACAAAAAAACGGGAGGACAAGGATAGGCATCCGAGGTCCAAAACAGATGACGAAGCCTCTTCTAGGCCAGTCGCCGGTTCTCAGTGAGGCGCTTTTGCAGCCCCTGGCGCCTGCTACCTCAGAGCCACAGTCCGTTTCAGACTCCCACATGGAGCCGACTGGGCCTCTGGAAAATCAAGGTATTGGACACTAGAAAATCAATCCCTCAGATGGGTCCGGAGCTGCTGAGCAGGCACCGGCTTTTGAGTGTGTCTTCAGACCTACACAACTATATATTGAGCCATCCTCCGCTTCAAAGACTAAAGCAGCTCTAAAGACAAACAAGTACAGCATTCTCCTATTCAGACTTCCATGCTTAAAAGACAGATGCTCAAAATGGCCGAAGACCTAATTACTTTGATCAGGGGCTCCCATCCCCCCTCCTGATAAGAGGCCTAGGCAAGAGACAGAGTATGACTCTTCTGATCAGGTATCTATTTCCTCTTATTCCTCTTCTGAACAGGAATTTTCCATGCTTCCCTATGAGGATTCTGATGCTGAAGAATCCATTCCTTCAGCTTCTCCTCCTGAGGACTATTCCTTTGGGGAAACGATGCATACTATGAGGGAGCATTTCCACTGGGAGAGCCAAGATTATTCATAGTCTAAGAAAAGACTCTGAGACTTTCTGCTACTTCCTCAGCATAGACCCCTTACCATTCTTCCTGTTTTAGACATTGTAGATGTATTTTCAGAGTCCGGACTATCCCCTGACTCTTTACCCCCTGCACCTGCTAAGCCAGACAGATACTACAGCGTCCTGGATTCTCATAAATTCCTATATAAAAACCCTGCTGCTGACCCAGACACTATCTCAGGGTCCCAAGGGGGTTAAGGCTGCTACTGCGAAAAACCCTGTCTCCTCTAACAGGGATTCTAGGGCTCTAGACAGATGGGGGAAAAAAGGTATACACTTCTGCCACCCTGGCTGTGTAAGGGCTTTAAATTGTCAATTTCATATGCTTAAGTATCAGCAATATTTACTGTCACTACTTAAACAGAAAATGTTGACAAATGCTGAATGTTCTGAGAACAAGGAATTGCAGGATTTATTGCATGCAACTGAACAAGTGGGAAAGCATACTTTACAATGTGGTTATGATTCACTGGAGGCCTCTTGCAGGGCTGCCGTTACGGGTTCTGTTATTAGAAGGCATGCTTGGTTAAAGAAACAAAATCTGCCTGATCATGTTAAAGCAAAATTATTAGATGCACCATTACAGCATGATACTTTGTTTGGTACTAAAGCAGAAGAGGTGTTGAAAAAAATGGAGGATAAAGCAAAATCCATGCAGACAGTCAAGGATTTCTTACAGGTACAGCCACCCAGGATGTTCATAGTGTTACCCTGCTGCAGTCATCACACTTGGGTTATCCTGTCGTCAGGCGGTCTCGCAGTCGGCCTGAATTCCAAAGTCTTGGTCCGGCGTCTGTTGCTGTCGCTTCTTTCCTGACGTCAGTGCGCCATGGGTATATGAGGCATCCAACGTCATTTTCTTCAGTCTTTCTTGCTGCGCGGTGCCCGAAGCAGAAGCAGTTCGCAAGTGCCGGTCGGCCGACGCCTGAGATTTTCGAAGTCGAATTTCAGATCCGAAGTCTTCAATAAAGCTAAGTACCCTGTTGGGGAAACTTTTCTTGCCTCAGACCGATGTCAGAAAAAGTTAACAATTGTATTTCTTGTGGGAAGCAAATACCTCATAAGGATTTTCACTCTTATTGTATACCTTGCCTAGGCCCAGACCACGACGTCACTGGTTGTCGGTTTTGTGCTAGGTTCAATAAGCGAGCTATAAAGCGACGCTTTGATTTCGCACTTCACTACTTCGGTTGGAAATTTAATTACACTATGCCATCGGAGCAACCTACTACCGGCATGCACAAAAAACGCAAAGATAAAGACAGGCAGCCTAGATCCAAGCCAGACTCTGAGGCCTCAGCTGGGCCGGTCGCCGGTTCTCCGGTTTTCAGTGAGGCGCCTACGCAGCCCCTGGCTACCGCAGAATTGGATCCCCAGACCGCTTCGGATTCTCTGGCAGAGAGTTCTAGGCTGACGCAGCCATTTTCTTTAGGCCCTACCGACGACATTGCAGTAGGAGAAGCCGGTGCTGTAGAAACACCTTCAGTTTCAGAAGGTGTCTTCAGATAGACTACTCTCACCATAAAATCTTATGCTAAGCTTAAGACTCCTCTTAAAAACAAAAAAGACTGCACTTCATTCTCCAATTCAAGGCCCCCATGCCTAAGAAACAGATGCTTAAAATGGCTGAAGATTTGATTTCTTTAATCAGGGGTTCCCAACCCCCCCCGGCAAAAGGCCTAGACAAGAGGAGGATTATGCCTCCTCTGATCAAGTGTCTATTTCTTCAGGCTCCTCTGAGGAACAGGGTTACTCCCTTCCCTCTTATGAAGATTCTGATGCTGAGGATTCCATTCCCTCAGCTTCTCCCCCTGAAGACTACTCCTTTGGGGAAACCTTACACGCCATGAGGGAACATTTCCACTGGGAAGGTCAGGACTACTCTGACTCAAAGAAAAGGCTCCGAGAGTTTCTTTTACTCCCCCAGCACAAACCACTTGCTATCCCCCCAGTTTTAGACATTGTGGATGATGTTTACTTAGAATCTAGTTTAAACCCAGATTCTCTGCCTCCTGCTCCAGCCAAACCAGATGGATACTATAGAGTGCCTGACTCTCTCAAATTCCTTTACAAAAGCCCTGTTGCTGATCCAGAGACAATCTCCCAGGGTCCCAAAGGGGCTAAGGCTTCTATGGCTAAAAATCCTGTACCCTCTGAAAGGGACTCCAGAGCACTAGATAGGTGGGGGAAGAAGGTTTACACCTCAGCTACTCTAGCTATGAGAGCACTAAATTGTCAATTTCACATGCTTAAATACCAGCAATTCCTAATGTCTCAAATAAAAGATGAGCACGCATCCTCAACAGTCTGAATTCAAGGAAATGCAGGATCTGTTGCATGCAGCTGAACAGGTGGGCAAACATACTTTACAATGTGGATTTGATTCCTTGGAAGCTTCCTGTAGAGCAGCTGTTACTGGGTCTGTTATACGTAGGCATGCTTGGTTAAAGGAACAAACTCTGCGTGATCATGTCAAAGCAAAGTTACTAGATGCACCCTTATAGCAGGCTGTCCTATTTGGGGTGAAAGCAGAAGAGGTTTTAAAGAAAATTGAGGGTAAGGCAAAATCTATGCAGACGGTCAAAGATTTCTTACAGGTACAGCCCCCACGCTTCAGCAGAAATTGGCCAACAAAAAATTGGTCCTTTCCAGCTTCTGACAGACCACAGAGGGGTAAATACAGGCGCCCAAGGGGCAGAGGACAAGCACAAATCCCGTACAAACCTCGACAATGGGGCACTGCAACACAGAAGGGAGGAGAAGACGGGTCCCAAACTACTAGAAGGCAAACACAATGACTTGAACCTCAAACTGCCAAGCAAAACTCTCTTGGCAGCTCCCTTGGGAGGAAAATTAGCACTTTTTACAGACAACTGGTGCATCGTCACAAAGGACAAATGGGTCCTAGACATTATCTCACAAGGATACAGATTCCATTTCCACACCTTGCCAAGGATAAAAGGAATGCCAAACCTGCCACAAAATCAATGGGCAGAGGCACATAAACAAATTACAGCTCTCATGGACATGAAAGCCATTCAACTGGTACCTTCACAAGAGCAAGGCCAAGGATTTTACTCAAGGCTCTTTCTAGTCCCCAGAAAGGACAATGCTTGGAGACCCATTCTGGACCTTTCAATTCTAAACACCTTCTTGCAAGTACCCAAATTCAAGATGCTAACACTACAGCAGCTTCTTCCCATGTTGGGCAAGAAAGCATGGCTAGTAACGTTGGACCTCAAGGAGGCATACCTGCATGTCCCCATCAGATGAAATTGCAGAAGATACCTCAGTTTCATTGCAGGTTCAACCCATTACCAATTCTCTGCACTGCCCTTTGGCTTATCTACTGCGCCCAGGGTCTTCACAAAATGCCTGTCACCAGTAATTGCATACTGCAGACAAAGAGGAATTAAAATATACCCATACCTGGACGACTGCCTCATCCAAGCAGAAAGCAAGGACATTCTCTTACAACATCTGGCTTTTGTAAAACACCTTCTAAGTTGCCTAGGGTACACAGTAAACGAAAAGAAATCAAACCTAGCGCCCTCACAAAATGACATTCCTGGGTGCCAGCTTGAATACAATGGCCCAGATGGCTTATCTGATGCCAGACAAACAACTACAACTGACTCAATACTTCAAAACAATGGCAACAAAGACCCAACACCTGCAAGAAAAATTCTGCAGGCCTTGGGCTTCATGGCATCTTGCATTGTACTTAATACCATTTGCAAAACTGCATATGAGGAAATTATAATGGTACCTAAACAGCGTATGGACTCAACACAGCCACAGCTTGGACACAATACCACCTCTCCATTCCCTGCCTTCAACAGGAGTTTCTATGGTGGTCACAGGCATGTCACCTCAGCAAGGGTCAGCCTTTCACCATACCCCCAGCCAGGCAAACTATGACAACAGATGCATCGGACTATGCCTGGGGGGCACACATGGCAGGACGGTGCGTTCAAGGCATATGGACTGCAGATCAAAGGAATCTGCACATCAATCAAAAAGAAATGCTAGCTGTACAGAATGCCCTGATGGCCTTCAAGGACCTCTTACATCCAGGACAGCTTACATTAAGGATGGACAACACCACAGTGATGTGGTACGTAAACAAACAAGGGGGTACACACTCCTACCCTCTATGCAGGCAAGCAATGACCTTGTGGAACACGGTACTGGCTTACCAAGTTCAATTACAAGCTCAATTCCTGCCAGGAAAAAAGAACACATTGGCAGACGACCTAAGCAGAAACATCATGGATCCCCATGAGTGGAAACTGAATCTACAAGTGTTTGCAATGATAACTCAAAAGTGGGGGCACCCAGACATAGACCCATTTGCCAGCCCCCAAAACTACCAGCTAACAAAATTTTGTACAAGGACATTTCACCATCAAGCTTGGAAAGTGGAAGCTGTCTCATTCAGTTGGAAAAAGCTGACAGTATATGCCTTCCCTCCATTGCCCCTTCTCACAAAGGTGCTGCTGAAAGTCGGGATGGACAGACCCCGAATGATACTCATTGCCCCAGACTAGCCACGCCAGCACTGGTACCCACTATTAAGGAATATGGCCCAGGGCCCACCATGGATTTTACCACAAATTGCTCATCTGCTCACACAGCAAGACAGTCAGATTCTACACAGTCAGCTCAAAACCTTAAATTTGGCTGCATGGCAAATCACCCAAGCCACCAGACAGCTCCTCTTTCACAAGCTGTTACGGATGTTATTCTGGAAGCCAGGAGGCCCAGCACCAGGAAAGCCTACACAGACAAATGGAAAAGGTTTTGCTCCTGGAACCAAGCTAAAGGCCAAAATACCCTTCAGCCAGACATACCTCAGAATCTACAATATTTAACTGAGATGTTACACAAAGGGCTTTCTTTTTCATTTATTAAAATCCACACCTCAGCTATTTCAGCTCACTACAACACAGATCCTCCCTTATTTTCACATCCACTTCTAAGGCAGTTTCTCAGAGGGGCCAAAAACATTAGGCCTCCCAGGAGAACACCAACACCAACCTGGGACCTCAATTTTGTTCTGGAAAAACTTACGCTACCTCCTTTTGAACCAGCTTTCTCAGCTGACTTAGTTTATCATGGAAGACTGCCCTGCTGCTAGCAATTACTTCAGCCAGAAGAGTCTGAGCTTCAGGCACTAATGGCAGTAGAGCCTTTCCTCATTTTTCATCGACAGAGTTTCTCTACGAACTAACCCCTCCTTTATGCCTAAGGTGGTATCCAGTGTGGCTCTAAATCAAGCCATCCATTTACCCACCTTCTTTCCAAATCCACAGAACAAAGGAGAAAGACTCCTGCACTCTTTGGACATTCACAGGCAACTATGTTACTACTTGGATAAAACTAAGGTTTTCAGAAAATCTGACCAGCTTTTTGTATCCTATGCTACAGCATCACAATGAAAGGCTATCTAAAAACAGACCATTTCCAAATTGATAGGACAATTGCATACGTTTTTGCCACACCCACCATGGAAAACCAGTTCCTGCTAGCATAAGGCCCCACTCTACCAGGGCAGCAGCTACATCTACAGCCTTCTTCAGGGGGGTGCCAACCAAGGATATTCTGGAAGCTGCAACTTGGAGTTCAGCACACACCTTCACCAAACACTATCACTTACCACTTTACTCTGACTAGAGCTGGCTTCACCACTGCAGTTTTGCGGGGCCTTCTAGCCTCCTCTAACCCTGTTTGACTCCACCTCCCATCCTTAGCTTTGGGATTCTACCCAAGTGTGATGCTGCAGCAGGGTAACACGATGTGATGGCTTTGTGGTTACCCTCTGTGACTGTGGTATATAGGGTCCTGGGTTCGAGACCTGCATGGCTGCTTATTTGACAGCTCAAATGGTGTAGTGGTAGATTGCTCTAACTATGGTGTACAGGGTCCTGGGGTTTGAGACTTGGCAGGGCTGATTGTTTAGCATAGCAATAGTGTAGTGGGCAGAGAATTTGCCTTACAAGCAGGCATTCCCGGTTCGAGTCCCACTGCAGCACATTCCATCACAGCTCAGATGGTGTAGTGGTACAGTGCTCTGACTATGGTGTACAGTGTCCTGGGTACAAAACTTGGCAAAGCTGATTATTTGTTGCACTTAATTTAAAATAGATGTTCTTCATCTCACATTGCTGCAGTCCTTACATATGGGTAGTCCGCTGTCCTCGGTCGGCCCGAATACCAAAGTATTAGGCTGACGTCGGTCATGGGCGCTTAGATCTGACATCAGAGCGTCAGGGTATAAAAGCGCATGACCGACGTCATATCCTCAATCTTTTTTGCCGCATGGTCCGATGCAGAAGCAGCGTTGCAAGTGCCGTTCGGCGTTCTGAAATTTTCGTATTCTGAGTTTCAGACCGAAACAAAGTTGGGCTAAGTACCCCGTTGGGGAATATTTTTGTTTTTTCTTGCCTCAGTTAATTCCGGATGTCAGAAAAAGTGAATAATTGTATTTCTTGTGGGAAACAGATACCGCATAGGGATTATCACTCTCTTTGCATTCCTTGTTTGGGACCGGACCACGACGTAGTCGGGTGTCGGTTTTGTGCTAGGTTTAATAAGCGCACTATAAAAAGGTTAGATTGTGCGAGGTTAGTCTTTGGTAAGCGGTGTAATTATAATATGCCGTCGGATCCTCCGACGCCCGCTTCCACGAAGAAGCGCAAAGACAAATCCTTGAAACCTAGACAGGTTGATTCGTCCGTTTCGGATGCCGGTCCTGCAGAAACTACAGTGCAGCAGGTGGATCCGGCTGAAGGTTCTGTTGAGTCTCAGGGGGAAACTTTGATTTTGCAGGATGTGGCCTCACAGGAGTCAGGTCAAGCTGAAGGGGCCTCTCAAGTTACTGTTCTCCCTTCTATGCCTAAGGTGGTTAGGCCTTCTGCTACTATTTCTAAGGCTTCTTCTAAGGGCAGGTCTGTTTTGCCTTCCTCTGGTGTCCCTCCAGGTACTTCAGGGTCTCTGCCTAAAAAGCACATGCTTAAAATGGCAGAAGATTTGATTACTTTAATTAGAGGTTCTATGCCCCCTCCTGATAAGAGGCCCAGGGTGGAGCCAGAGTTGGAAAGTTTGGATCAGGCCTCAGATGACTCAGACTCTTCTGCTGAAGATATTCAAGATTTTCCTCCCTATTCGGATTCTGATGCAGAGGATTCCACTCCTTCTGCTTCTCCTCCAGAGGATTTTTCATTTTCAGAAACTCTGCATTCCATGAGGGAGCATTTTAAGTGGGAAGGACAGGATTTCTCTGATTCACGGAAGAGGCTTAGGGAATTCTTGTTTTACCACAGCATAGACCCTTGGCTATACCTCCTGTTTTGGATGTTGTTCAAGATGTTTTCTCGAGGCTTCCCTTAATCCAGATTCTTTGCCTCCTGCCAGTTAAGCCGGACAGGTATTACAGGGTGCCTGAGGCTCATAAATATCTGTATGAGAGTCCTAGGGCGGACCCAGAAACTATTAGTCAGGGGCCTAAGGGTGTTAGAGCTTCTGTTGTAAAGAATCCGGTTCCTCTAGATAAGGAAGCTAGAGCTTTGGATAGATGGGGTAAGAAGGTGTATACCTCTTCTACTTTAGCAATGAGGGCTTTAAATTGCCAGTTTCATATGTTGAAATATCAGAATTTCCTCCTTTCTCAGCTAAAATCTAAAGTGGATGCTTTGGCAGAGGGCATAGAGTGTAAAGAATTGCAGAATTTAGTACATGTCTCTGAACAGGTGGGTAAGCATTCTTTGCAGTGTGGTTTTGATGCTGTACAGGCCTCTTCTAGGGTGGCTGCCACTGGTTCAGTTCTTCAGGCACGCCTGGCTTAAGGATCAGAATTTGTCCGAGCATGTTAAATCTAGAATTCTGGATGCCCCTTTACAGTCTGAAGTTTTGTTTGGTCCCCCTGTGGAGTTGGTTTTGAAGAAAATGGAAGACAAGGCTAAGTCCATGCAGACTGTTAAAGATTTTTTGCAGGTGCAACCTCCAAAGTTTAGTAGAAATTGGCCTACTAAGGGGTGGACCTACCCTTCTTCTGATTCTCAGTCTAGGGGTAGATCTAGACGTGGCAGGGGCAGAGCTCAAAGTACATTCAGGCCTAGAACTTGGAGTTCACCTACACAATCTGCAGGTGAGGGCAGGGGCCAGTCCTTTCGTAAACAGGCCCAATGACCTGCATTTTCAGCTGCCAGATTCTTCTTCCCTGGCAGCTCCTTTGGGAGGAAAGTTAGCACTCTTCAAGCAAAACTGGCTTTTAGTCACCCAGGACAGATGGGTATTGGACATTATAAACCGAGGCTACAAGTTCTATTTCCATACATTGCCTCCTTTCAAAGGCATGCCAGACGTTCCTCCTCGGCAAAGGATAGAGGCTCACAAGCAGATTTCTTTACTTCTTCAAATAGGAGCTATACAGCCAGTTCCTCTGTCAGAAGTGGGACTAGGATTTTATTCTCGCCTGTTTCTAGTGCCAAAGAAAGGGAACACGTGGAGACCAATTTTGGATTTATCTATCCTCAACACTTATCTGGACATTCCAAAGTTCAAAATGCTGACATTACAACAGCTGTTACCTCTGTTGGGAAAAGATCACTGGATGGTAACTCTGGATCTCAGAGGCTTATCTTCATGTTCCTATCAGGCCCAGTTGCAGGAGGTACCTGCGTTTTCGGGCTGGAAATTTACATTATCAGTTCTCTGCATTGCCCTTTGGCTTATCTACTGCCCAGAGTGTTCACAAAGGTTCTGGCACCAGTGATAGCCTTTTTCAGGTTAAGAGGAATACAGATTTATCCTTATTTGGACGATTGCCTGATTATTGCACAACACAAAGACGAACTTCTACATCATCTACAGTATGTGATGGTAGTGTTAAGATGCCTAGGGTATTCTGTGAACGAAACAAAGTCCAGTCTAGTACCCTCTCAGGACATGTGCTTTCTGGGTGTGAGACTGAATACGGCTTCCCAGATGGCCTTTTTGACCCCGGACAAACAAAGCAGCCTTTCTCTTTATTTCCGTCAAATGTCTCTACAGTCCAGGCTGACTGCAAGGACAGTCCTTCAAGCCTTGGGGTTCATGGCATCTTGTATTCTGGTGCTTCCCAATGCCAAACTGCATATGAGGAAGCTTCAATGGTATCTCAAAAATGTATGGACACAGCACTGCCAAGATCTAGACACTGTCATTCGGATAATACCTTGCATTCAGAAAGAATTTTTGTGGTGGGCTCAGGAATGTCACCTAAACAAGGGACTCTCTGTGACCCGACCAGAGGCGAGTCCGATTTTAACGACAGATGCCTCGGACAAGGCTTGGGGAGCACACCTCAATGGAAAATGGGTGCAAGACATGTGGCCTGTCAGACTTCAACATTTGCATATCAACTTGAAGGAGATGTTAGCAGTCCAATTTGCATTGATGGCTTTCAAGGATTTACTTCACCCAGGACAGGTGTTGATTCTAACAGACAACACTACTGTCATGTGGTACATCAACAAGCAAGGGGGAACCCATTCATACCCTCTTTGCAGGCAAGCGATGATTTTGTGGGAGACTGCTCTGTTTACACCTCAATCTTCAGGCAAGGTTTCTACCAGGAGCACAGAACTCCTTAGCGGATGTGTTGAGCAGACAAATTGTGGATCCTCACGAGTGGAAACTGGATCCTCATGTGTTTCAAAAGTTGACAGTGTTATGGGGGACTCCAGACATAGATCTGTTCGCTTCTCCACTAAATTACCAGTTGCCAAAGTTTTGCACAAAAATGTTTCATCCCACAGCTTGGAAGGTGGATGCTCTATCATTCAGTTGGATCAATCTTCATGTCTATGCCTTTCCACCTCTGCCTCTCATTCCCAAGGTACTCCTGAAGGCCAGGATAGACAAGCCATCCATGTTTCTGATGGCACCGGATTGGCCTCGACAGCACTGGTATCCACTACTGAGGAGTTTGGTACGGGAGCCTCCATGGCCTCTGCCTTTGATTCCGCATCTTTTGTCTCAGGAGGGCAATCACTTCCTCAATGTCAAGATTCAGTCTCTGCATCTCACAGCCTGGCATATTCTGTTTTAGACCCTGGAGGGTCTCAGCTTCCACAACAAGTTTTGAATGTTATTTTGGAGGCCAGAAGGCCTTGTACAAGGAAAGTTTACGCTGATAAATGGAGGAGATTTTTTCTTTGGAGCAAAGCAAAGGACTTTGATGTTTCCAAGCCTGAATTAAGTGTTTCTCTTCAATATCTTACTGAGTTTATTGGACAAGGGTTTGTCTTTCTCCTCGATAAAGGTTCATGCTGCAGCCATTTCTGCTCACTATGACTGTGACCCTCCTTTATTTTCACATCCTTTGTTTAAACAATTTCGTAGAGGGGCAAAGAACATAAGACCCCCACGTAGAGCTCCTACTCCTGCTTGGGATCTCAATTTTGTGTTGGAAAAGCTTACTCTACAACCTTTTGAGCCTGCAGCTACTGCCGAGTTAAAGTATTTATCATGGAAGACTGCTTTTTTGTTGGCCATTACCTCTGCAAGAAGGGTTTCTGAATTACAGGCCCTTATGGCAGTGGAACCTTTCCTGATTTTTCATAAGGATAGGGTATCTTTGCGTACTAATCCTTCCTTTATGCCTAAAGTGGTTTCTAGTGTGGCCTTGAACCAAACTATTCATTTGCCTACTTTTTATGCAAACCCCCAAAATAAAGGGGAGAAGATTTTGCATACTTTGGATATTCACAGGCAGTTACGTTATTATTTGAGCAGAACCAAGGGGTTCAGGCAGTCTCAGCAGTTGTTTGTTTCTTTTGCTTTGGGTTCTCAGGGAAAACCTGTTTCAAAACAAACTATTTCTAAATGGATTGGGTTTTGTATTTCTTTCTGTTATTCCCATCATGGTAAGGAGATTCCGGCTGGAATCAGACCTCATTCCACTAGAGCTACTGCCACTTCTACTGCCTTTCTAAGGGGTAGCTACAAAAGATATTTTGGAAGCAGCCACTTGGAGTTCAGTACATACTTTTTCCAAGCATTACCACCTTCCTCTTTATTCTAAGTCTAGGGCTGGATTTGCCACTGCAATATTACAGGGCATTTTAGCAGCCCCTAATGCTTTATGATTTTGCCATCCTCCCTTTACCTCTGCTTTGGGATTCTACCCATATGTAAGGACTGCAGCAATGTGAGATGAAGAACATAGTACAGTTTTGTACCTACCATAAATGTAGATGTTCAAGATCCACATTGCTGCAGTCCAATTTACCCTCCCTCCTTCCCCTCTGTAGTTTGACATGGTTATATGGTTTGGGTGATGGTTGTTGTTGGGCATGTTTTTGGGAGGTATCCTGTTTTTGGGCTGTGGCCTTTCTTTTTAGGGCCTTCTGACATCTGGGGCAAGAAAAGACTGAGGATATGACGTCGGTCATGCGCTTTTATACCCTGACGCTCTGATGTCAGATCTAAGCGCCCATGACCGACGTCAGCCTAATACTTTGGTATTCGGGCCGACCGAGGACAGCGGACTACCCATATGTAAGGACTGCAGCAATGTGGATCTTCGAACATCTACATTTATGGTAGGTACAAAACTGTACTTTTTCTTCTCTAAAAACTGCATTTTACCTAATTTTGGCCTAGCACTCAAGTGTGGGGTCATTTATTGCACGGTTGTGATTATTTTGCTGCTTGTGTATCTCTGCTACCTTTAAACTACAACAAAAAGAAAAAAAAATCTTGCTTTTTTCCCACTTTCTGAAAGGGAAGAAAGTTCGGTTACAGATTTGCTGTTCTGAACTGTTTGGAAGTTTCTAGAAGGCCAGTGCTTGCTTGGGCTAAAGGGAAGTCTCTGTGTTCACCAGTGGGAGTGGTTAACACTGAACAGCCTGCCTGTCCCTGGAGGAGTGGTTACTACCTAGAAGCTGTAGTTTTATTGGCCATTTTGGGTCAATTCTAAACTCCTTGATCTCTCTCTGTTAAAACCCTACAACTCTCTTTTTGCGCGTTTTTACGCACTGAGCAGCGTCGCCTAAACAGGTTTAAACTGTTCCAGGCTGCAGAAAGTCTGGTCTTCACTTTTTCCCTTAGAACTGTTCAAACTCTCAAGGTAATCACTATGTTCTCTTTCTAAAGCCCTGCACTTGCTCAGCTCTTATAAGGAAACACTAACTGAAGCACTACACCCTCCTTGACTTGTAAGTATTAGACTCCCGATTGGTCCTTCCTGATAGTGAAAAATCAGTTCCCTTCCCGAATCTGATCAGTAAAAAAAACCTTTCCCTATACTAATCTGGTATGTCCAAGGTTCAGTTTCAAGGTTACTCTCCATTCCAGCTGGTGAATCTGGGAATTTTGAGGCAATGTTACAATTGCCTTATGTACACAGACAACCCTCTCCTCCTGCCAACAAACTCTTAATACATGTGAGGGATGCAGTTACACAGCCAAACTGGAGGCAGAGCTCTCTCAACCCAAGACTGGCACAGTCAAGTCAGGAGGAAAAGGTAACCACCCACACCACAAATCCAGTCTTACACAGACCTATTGCATCTGCATACCCAACACATAAACACACAAAAACATACCCGGAAGCTCTAAATAAAAATCTGCCTAAACAGCAAAGACCTCCTAAGCAGATATCCAAGCAACAGCCACCCCTCAACAATACCCACAAATCACATATCTCACAAAATCAGTGTGCCTCACAGTCACAGCCCATAAGGCCAAACACACCAAATACACTTGTTATAGGGGACTCTATTGTCCGACACACAGACATCCCAGTCACCAGACTGAACAAGGAGAAGGTCACTGTAAGCTGCCTGTCGGGTGCCAGGATCCGCCAAGTCACGCAAGCACTCAGGTCACTCCAAAGCAAGTACAAGTATTACTCCGTCATTGTCCATGCTGGTGTGAATGACCTGAGACGTACCTCCCTGGACTACATGAAAAGAGACATAGAGGAGCTCTTGGACCATGTAGCCCAGGCTGATATGTCCTTGACCTTGAGAGTAGCATCTTGCCCTCACCAAGAATTATGCCACAGTATAAAGGCAAAATGATCAGTTTCGACAATTGGCTAAAGTAATGGTGTCATTCAAAGGGGATCCAGTGCAATTGGCTAAAGTATTGGTGTCATTCAAAGGGGATCCAGTGTCTGTCAGCCTGGGATGACCTGCTCGACAAGCCACGTTGCTTCACTAGGGACGGCTTGCACCTGTCACCCTTAGGCTTTCGTATACTGGCCAAGGATCTTGCCACCCCCATAGTTCCATTTTTAGGCAAGGCTCAAATGACAAACCCACCTCCATAGACAACCCAAAGATAAAAAAAACTAAAAGGTAATGCTACTCAATGCCAGAAGTCTAAACCTCAAGATGCAAGCACTCGAGACTCTCTTCAGTATGGAGAAAATCGATATCTGTGCAGTAACAGAAACCTGGTTCAAGGCTCCTGAGAGCACCCCAGCACTACCAGGTTATAACTCGTACCATGCGTTTTGGCCCCAAAACTCGGACTGAAGCACAAAAGGAGGGGGAGTATCTATATTCATCAAAGATACCTACACCTCCAGGTTAGTGGCACTGCATGAAGCATCGGAAACCATCCATGTGCAACTAACAGCGGGCAAAACTGCCTTTCAGTTTGTAGCCTGCTACAGAACACCCTCCATATTACAGGAACCCCACTTGGCATTCCTGAGAGCACTGGAGAATATGAAGGTCTCTCCAAACACTGTTATTGGGCGACTTCAACTACCCAAACATTGACTGGGAAAACTACTCAAGCCCAAACACCCTCGCCCAATGGTTCCTTGAATTTATAAACTCTAACGCAATGGAACAACTAGTCATCACTCCCACAAGAGGGAACAACATATTGGACCTGGTCATCACCAACATGGGGACTCTGTTCCACACCAGAGGTAAACCCCTCATTGGTAAGATCAGACCATAAACAAATTTCCCTGGACATCCATATCCCATCCCCACCCCCAGCCAAGGAAATCACTGTAAAGAATTTCTCCAAAGCCAACTTTGCACTTCTCAAGACTGAGGTGGAATCCTTCAAAGCCCCTGGGCCAGAAGATAATACAGCCCAATCTGCAGAATCCTTTACAAATGCATTCTATGAGCACCTGCAGGAATGCATGGATCGTGCTATCACAAATAAAACCAAGACTCACTCCTCCAAAAACAGGAGACAGGTCTGGTGGACCCCGGCCATAAATAAGCTGTACAACAGAAGGAGGAAGCTACTACATGACAGAGCAAAATCCCAAAAAGGAAGGCATCTCTGATCAGTATTGGCAAGAAACTTCGATCCCTCATAAAATCATCAAAGGCCAGTTTCAAAAGAAAAATTTCCCTAGACACTAAAGATGATCACAAGGCCTTCTTTAGTTATGTCAGAAACATGGGCGGAAACTCCCAGATATACTCTGAATTGTTGCATAACGGTACAAAATATACCGAACCTACAGACATAGCCAACATCCTGGCAGACAGATTCAGCGCAAACCCCCCCCCCCCCAAAGTAGCAAACGCCTATCCCAACTGAATGTAACCTCCCTGACATCACAGATGCACAGGTGAAAGCTGCCCTCTCCAAAGCAAAAAACACAGCATCTATGGGACCGGACGGTGTTCCAGGCTGTCTCTTACATGAGCTCCAAGAAGAACTGAATCCTCATATTAAGTCACTGTTCAAACTTAGCCTTACTACAGGATATGTACCCAAAGAATGGCGTACAGCTACAGTGGTCCCACTCCACAAAGGTGGTGCCACAACAGACCCCGGAAACTATTGCCCCATAAGCCTGACTAGTCTGGTCTGTAAAGCTATGGATCGTATTATCATGGAACTCATAAACAAAGACATTGGGAGCCTCCAGACACTGGACCCTACCCAATTCGGCTTTAAGGGCAGATCTTGCCTCTTAAACCTAGTTGATTTCTTTGAAACAGTTACCAAAGCCATAGATGAGGGCAAAGTAGTCCACACAGCCTACCTGGACCTCGCAAAAGCCTTCGGCACAATACCCCACTCGGGCATCATAAATAAGCTTACCAGCTTAAATAACCCCTTTATCACAAGATGGGTTGCAAACTGGCTCAGAGATAGAACCCACATGGTCAGAATCGCAGGTGCCATGTCCGAATCCAAACCAGTTACAAGTGGCGTCCCACAGGGCTCAGTTCTGGGACCTCTCTTGTTCGGTATATACTTCTCTGAGGTTCAGGCTAACACGGGGGGATTATGGCTGACAAAGTTTGCAGATGACTGCAAACTGGGGACCATATTTGAATCTCCAGCTGACACAAGCATCCTCCAAAAGGGTCTCACAGAGACGGATGCTTAGTGTCAGAACCACGGCCTCAAGCTAAATGCTAAAAAGTGCAGTGTCATCCCCTTTGGGAAAAACAAGGTGCCCACAAATTACCACATAGGTGGTAATCCATTAAGTACAGAAAAAGTAATTAGAGATTTGGGGACCAACGTAAATAGTAATTTCTCCTTTGATAATCACGTTGCCAAAGTGGTTAGAAAGACCTTCTATATAGCCCACCTTATCACGAAAGGGTTCGCATCTAGATCGAGAGGTCATTGTGCCCCTCTACTCGTCACTCATCAGGCCCATAATTGAATACAATGCCCCTTTTGGGATGTACCTTACCCGACACCTGCAGCAACTGGAGAGACCCCAAAAGTGCCTCACCAAGAGGATCATGGGCTACAAACAGATGTCCTATGCAGCTCGACTAAAGAAACTCCAGCTCTACTCAGTTGCTTACCGCCTACTCAGAGGCGATCTATGCCTGATGACAAAGCCATGTCAAACCCAGAATTAATGGACATGCTCCACCTCAAAAAATCCAAGTCCCTTAGAGCTACACGCTCCAGGGACCTAAACCTCAGCACAAAAATAAATAGGACATGCTGGAGGGACAGATTCATTTCCCAGAGGCTCCCCTTACTCTGGAATAGAATCCCAATTCATGTTAGACACAGCCCCTCGCTGACCCTCTTCAAGCGAAATTTGGACGCGTGGATGGGAAATCGCAAATTCACCCCTGGGATCTCTCCTGTGTCCCTACTAGACAGAGGCACAGTAAACTAATCTTAAAAGGGTACCTTCTGTGACCTACTTTACAGAGGGCACAGTAGGCTAATCTAATAGGGAGGCGGAAGCCAAATACACTCTGGCTAGGCTTATAAATGCCCTAGGGCAGATAGCCTAGTATCTACCTATGAACGTGGTACAGTTTTGTACCTACCATAAATGTAGATGTTAGAGTATATACCCTGCTGCAGTCCAGGTTACCCTCCCTCCATCCCCTCTGACCTAACTAAAACTTTTCAATACCTTAAAATCTGATGCAACCTTTTTGGTGTATTTGCTTATAGCTGGAGGGATGTTTGTGCTAAACTTTTATTATTGGTACTATCTATTGACCTCCTTTTGGGGGGGGCACCTGAAATCTGGGGCAAGAAAAACTGAAGAAAATGGAGTTGGATGCCTCTTGTATACCCCTGGCGCACTGATGTCAGGGAAGAAGTGACAGCAACCGATGCCGGACCAAGACTTTGGAATTCAGGCTGACTGCGGGACCGCCTGACAGGATATCCCAAGTGTGATGACTGCAGCAGGGTATACACTCTAACATCTACATTTATGGTAGGTACAAAACTGTACTTTTAGCAAGAACTGGCCTTCTAAAACTTGGTCCTTTCCAGTCTCAGACAGACCACAAAGAGGCAGATACAGGCGTCCTACAAGCAGATCTCAGCCCCAAGGCTCATACAGGCCTAAACAATGGGGTGCTCCTAACTCCATAAGCAGAGAAGACCAAGCACAGTCTTACAGGAAACGGTCCCAATGACTTTCCTCTTCCAGTTCCAAGCAGTTTCCTTTTGACAGCCCCCTTAGGGGGAAAACTAGCACTTTTTCCATCAAATTGGCAAATGGTTACCCAAGACAAATGGGTTCTCAACATAGTGTCCCAAGGCTACAGGTTCCATTTCCACACCCTACCAAGGTCAATGGGCATGACCTGCCACACAATCAATGGGCAGAGGCACAAAAACAAATTACAGCCCTCATGGACATGAGGGCCATTCAGCAAGTACCACAACAAGAGCAGGGGCAAGGATTCTCCTGACTTTTTCTAGTGCCCAATAAGGACAAAACCTGGAGACCAATTCTGGACCTATCTATACTACATAAGTTTCTGGAAGTTCCAAAATTCAAGATGTTGACTCTTCAGCAGCTACTGCCCATGCTGGGCAAAAGGGCTTGGCTAGTAACTTTGGACCTAAAAGAGGCATACCTGCATGTCCCTATCAGACAATCTTGCAGAAGATACCTCAGATTCATAGCTGGCTCAATGCATTACCAATTCTCTGCACTGCCCTTTGGCTTATCTACTGCGCCCAGGGTCTTTACAAAATGCCTGGCACCAGTAATTGCATTTTGCAGACAAAAAGGAATTCAAATTTATCCCTAATTGGACGACTGCCTAATTCAAGCAGAGAACAAAGAACTCTTCTAAAGCATCTGGCGTTTGTAAAAAGATTACTAATTGGCCTAGGGTACACATTAAATGAAAAGAAATTAAAACTAGTGCCCTCTCAAGAGATAATATTCCTGGGCGCAAGCTTAAATACAACTGCCCAGATGGCTTATCTCACGCCAGACGAGCAAAAAACAACTGACTACTTACTTCAAGAAATTGGCAACAAAAATCCACTTATCTGCAAGGAAAATCCTGCAGGCCTTGGGTTTCGTGGCATCCTGCATTCTACTAATTCCATATGCCAGACTGCATATGAGGAAACTACAGTGGTATCTGAAAAGTGTTTGGACTCAGCATTGCCACAGCCTGGAGACAGTAATTGCACTCATTCCTTGCCTATAACAGGAGTTTCTATGGTGGGCAGATGCCTGTCACCACAACAAGGGTCTGCCATTCAGATTACCCACAGACAGACACCGACAGCGTATGCATCAGATTATGCCTGGGGGGGCCCATGTGGCAGGAAAATGTATTCAGGGCACATGGCCTGCAAAACAGATGCATCTTCACATCAATCAAAAAGAGATGCTAGCTGTTCAAAATGCCCTGACAGTTTTCAAGGACCTGCTTTACCCAGGACAATTACTAATAAAGACAGACAACACTCCGGTCATGTGGTACATAAACACGCAGGGAGGTACTCATTCCTACCCCCTTTGCAGACAAGCAATGACCTTATGGGACACAGCATTGGCCTTTCAACTTCACCTGCAAGTTCCATTCCTGCCACGAAAAACAAATACTCTGGCAGACGAATCAGGGCTATTCAACCTGTGCCAACAGAGCGAAGGGGACAGGGTTTCTACTCAAGGCTGTTCCTGGTGCCCAGGAAAGAGAACTCGTGGCGCCCTATTCTGGATCTGTCAACCCTAAACACCTTCCTGGTGGTACCAAAATTCAAAATGCTTGCACTCCAGCAGCTCCTTCCTATGCTAGCCAGGACTCCTGGCTAGTCCCCCTATCTGCACACCTGGCTAGTCCCCCTATCTGCACATCCCTGTAAGGGAATCTTGCAGGAAATATCTACATTTCAGGGCAGGCTCTATGCACTTCCCTTTGGCTTATCTACTGCGCCCAGCTTATTCACAAAGTGCCTGGCTTCAGCCATTGCTTACTGCAGGCAGAGAAATATTCAAATTTACCCATACTTGGGCGATTGCCTGATTCAGGCAGACAGTCGGGAATTGCTGCTTTAGCACCTGACGTTTGTAAAGAGACTCCTAACTTCTCTGGGGTATACCATCAACGAAAATAAATCACATCTGGTACCCAGCCAAAAGATTGTATTCCTGGGAGCAAGCTTGAACACAACTTCCCAGATGGCATTCCTCAATCCAGAAAAGCAGGTTTATTTGACAATTTATTTCAAACAACTGGCCACCCAAACCCAGCTATCTGCAAGAAAAATACTGCAAGCCCTAGGGTTTATGGCCTCCTGTATTCTACTGATTCCATATGCAAGACTGCATATGAGGAAACTTCAGTGGTACTTAAGTCTCTGGTGTCAACATTTCCAGGACCTGGAAACAGTGATTCCTATCATTTCTTGCCTAAGGACAGTGTTCCTTTGGTGGGCAGAGGCTTGCAACCACAAGAAAGGATTCCCTTTCTCACAACACCCCTGCTGTCCAAACTCTGACAACAGACTCATCAGACTATGCATGGGGGACTCGCATGGCAGGCAAATGCATTCAAGACAAATGGAGCCCAGGACAAATTCACCTGCATATCAATCAAAAAGAAATGTTAGCTGTACAGAATGCACTGACAGCCTTCAAATACCTTATCCTGCCAGGACAACTGTTAGACAGCACCACAGTTATGTGGTACATAAGCAAGCATGGGAGAACTCACTCCTACTCACTCTGCAGGTTAGCCATGGCTCTGTGGAATACAGCCTTAAGCAACCAAGTGTACCTGCAAGCTCAATTCCTGCCAGGCAAACAAAATTCACTGGCAGATGATTTAAGTAGAAATCTAATGGACCCACACAAGTGGAAACTGGAACCAAACTCATTCAAACTTGTAATACACAAGTGGGGGACACCAGAGGTGGACCTCTTTGCACCCCCCCCTCCAAAACCATCAACTAAACAAATTTTGCACCAGAATTCCCCACAGCCAAGCTTGGAAAGCCCTATCCTTCACATGGGAAAACCTCTCAATCTATGCCTTTCCCCGTCTGCTCCTCCATCTAAACGTACTCCTCAAGATCAAACCGGACAGGCCAAGGACAATCCTTATTGCACCAGACTGGCCACGCTAGCACTGGTACCCACTCCTACGCAGTCTGACTGCAGTGCCACCCTGGCACCTACATCAGACCCCTCTCTGCTGTCCCAGCAGGAGGGACAGATTTTGCATACTCAAGTGCAAACCCTGAACTTGGCAGCCTGGCTTATTCCCTGAATACATTACCAAGAACCCTCCGCAAACAGGTGCTGGATGTTATCCTTGAGGCCAGGAGGCCCAGTACTAGGAAATTCTATTCAGAAAAGTGGAATAGATACTGTTCTTGGAGCCAGTCTCAAGGTAAGGACACAGCCGTGCCCTCCTTGCCTCAAATCCTAGGTTACCTAGCAGAGCTGCTCCACAAAGGCCTATCCTTCTCATCAGCTAAAGATTCATGCCTCTGCCATGCCCGCTCATTGCAATACTGAGCCCACCCCTCTTCTCTCACCCTCTGATCAAACCATTTCCTGAGAGGAGCTAACCATTTAAGACCCCCCCCAAGGAGAGCTCCCACTCCTGCCTGGGACTTTCTCTTTGTACTAGAGAAGCTCACGCTTTCCCCTTTTTGAGCCTGCTGCTACAGCAGAGTTAAAATTCCACTCTTGGCAAACAGCCTTACTGTTGGCCATCACTTCAGCAAGAAGAGTGTCTGAGTTGCAGGCCCTTATGGCTGTGGAACCCTTCATTATCTTCCATGCGGACAGGGTTTCCCCTCAAGACTAACCCATCGTTTATGCTCAAGGTGGTATCCAGTATGGCGTTAAACCAATCCATCCATTTGCCAACCTTTTTTTCCTAATCCTCAGAATAAAGGGGAAAGTATCCTGCACTCCTTGGATGTTCACAGACAGCTCAGGTTCTACCTTGACAGGAATAAACCTTTCAGAAAATCTGACCAGCTGCTAGTCAGCTTTGCTACAGGGCAGACTGCAAGGCCATTTCGAAACAAACCATTTCTAAATGGATAACACACTGCATCCATTTCTGCTACAGACACCATAGAAAACCTACCCCACAGGGGATCAGGCCTCATTCCACTAGGGCTACCTCAACCTCTACAGCTTTTTTCAGGGGAGTCTCTACCAGGGACTTCCTGGAAGCTGCAACCTGGAGTTCTGTGCACACCTTCACCATCACCAAGCATTACCACTTGCCTATCTTTTCTAAATCCAGAGCTGGATTTGCCACAGCAGTCTTACAAGGCCTGCTAGCCGGCGCTGCTACTACTTGACTGCCTCCACCCTTCCTCAGCTTTGGGAATCAACCCAAGTGTGATGACTGCAACAGTGGAACACGAAGAACATAGTGCAGTTGTGTACACTTACCATAAATGTAAATGTTTGAGTGTATTCACTGTTGGAGTCCTGGCTACCCTCCTTCCAGCCCCCTGTCTTTCTGTACTTTGTACCTGTCCTCTTTTTTTTTTTTTTGGCCATGTCTTATGGAAATGGTATTTACTTTTTACTGGAGGTGTTCCTCACCATTTGATTGCTTCCTATTTTGGGCGATCCTGACCTCTGGGGCAAGACAGTGATGTAATGGTTTTGGCTGCATGTTTTATACCCCTGACGACCTGATGTCATGGATGAGGCAGCATCCGAGACAGAAATCCCAAGACTCTGGTATTAGTGCCGACTGAGGGCTACCTGTGGCAGATAACCCCAAGTGTGATGACTGAAACAGTGAATACACACTTAACATCTACATTTATGGTAAGTGTACACAACTGCACGAAGACTGTTGCTAAATTCAGTCCAGATTGAGATCCGGTTGTATCTCCAGACCATGTAACAGATGCACCGTAATTTGGACATGAACATTGTTTCTAATATCTATAATAATGCATGTCTAATTCTAATGTTTTTACTAAGGGCAATCTTTTTAAGAGGGAGTGTGTAGATCAGTGTGTGTATCTTTAAGAAGCTATCCAAGGGCTTGTACAAGTGTATAAATACTGAGCACATACGAGCCTGATTGCCATTTTGTAGTAAGCTGTTGAGATGTAAGCATGTATGTACGTTGGGTCTGTTTAATCAGTTCATTTATATTTTTTGATGCTGCTATCCATCCTGATGTGTTTCTATGTATTAAAGCATCTAAACAGACTACCCTGCCTGTTTGTCATCTATGTTAGAGAGGGATGAGCAACACCTTTTGGCTGTCCAGATTTAGCCTAATAGTTTGTTTCTCATAAAATTTTGTGGTTTTTCTGGCAATTCGTGGGGATTGAAGTCCACTAAATGACACACAAGTTTCAGACTTCATATCTTTGAGAAAAATGCATGCCAACACAAATCCTGCTGAAGTTAAAAAGCAGTATTTAAAATCTATTGCTAATTTTGGGCAATTGTATCTCCATTATTTTAGGCTTTATCCAGATTTTTTGCACTAAGAGGTTGAGAGGTATGCATACCTCTCAACTGTCCAGGTTTTTGCCTCGTATTTTTGGCCCTTTCCTCATAAAATTTGTGGTTTTCTAGCAAATCACTGAAGATTGAAATAACTAAATGTCTTGCATTTGAGTTTCATACTTCATTTTCTTCAGAAAATGCATGCCAAGGCAATTCTGTTATTCTAGCAACTTTCTAAGTCCATACATGCAATATTTAAAATCTGGCCCAATTTTTCAGCCTATGTCCCTCCGTTATTTTAGGCTTTGAGATATCTTGTGCTAAGAGGTTGAGAGGTATGGTATGGAATGCCCTAACTGGGTGTGTGTGTGTGTGTGTGTGTGTGTGTGTGTGTGTGTGTGTGTGGGGGGTCAGGTTAGTCAATTAACTTGATCAGGCTTGACCTTGTAACTTGGTTACAGGAGGCAAGAGCCTGAATCTTCCACCAAGTACCAGAATGCTGACGGAATTGAGAGTTTTAATTTCATTACATTTCAGGGAATTAAGATTTTCAATGTATTTTCAAGGGATTGAGTTTTGGCACATTTTCATAGAATTGAGTTTCAAGGGAAGCAAAGTTCACTGTTACTTATGCTAAGTTTAATTTCAATGTGCAACAGTTTTGTTTAGCAAATGGCAATAGCTGTTTATGCTGTACAATTTGAAAGCAGTGTTAGTAGCCTTTGGTGCAGAAGGCTGTGGATTCTACTCGCACACCATGTAGATAGAGTGCTGTATTTGCAGTGCCCTTTCGATTTGGGGATTACTTGGTGCGTTTTAAGGGGGATAGGGGTTCTGCACTCCTGTGCATGTCCTCCTTTGTATGAGATGCCTAGTAACTATGAACTTGTCAGTTTGTCAGGCATTCCGTATTGCAATATTACCAGCTTTTTTCTTTTTTTAATGCTGCATAAACAATTCATTTTTCAAGGGCAGCAGGCACTGAATTTGCAGATGAAACGCTGAAACTTAGAGGTTGCCAGAAGCAACCTTTTCTAGTTACAGATCTCTCTAATGTGGAATTATTTGGATAACGTTTTTACTTTTATAGAGATTGTGTTTAGTGACTTGATATTTGTGGATTGTAATGACAGCTGTCAGAATGGCCTTTTATGGTTGAAATTTTCTGAAATGGGTAGTTTTGTCATTATTGGTTCATGCGTTTTGTTTCATTGCTTATTGGAAAAATGTTTAAAACTACAAATTTAAAACGCATTCTAACAAGTGGTGCTGCATTATACAAGGAATATAATTTAATACAACCAGGAAGGTAAATCAAATGAGACACACATGTATGTGTGGCCCTAAAAATGTGTGCAAGGAGCCTATGGTTTAAAAATGGCCCAAAGGTAAACTTAATCCTCCACTGGCCAGATGTGTTTTCTTTTAAATGTGGGTTTTAATGCCTTTTCAATGAATGGGAGTTTAAAGGCAGAGAAGTTTACTGCTCATGCCAAGTCTGTTTTCATTGTGAGAGTGTATTGCTTGTTTAGCAAATGGCTGTTAGTGCTTGTGCTATTTTATTTCAATATCTGTAATCATTGTAACATTAAATGAGAAAGCAGTGTACACTGACTGGTTTGAACAGTGTTTATGGTAACTGGAGAGAAATAGCAAAGTAGTGGAACACGAATGGCTGAGAGGGGGCTGCTTCGTGGGGTGGTAGGGGGTTGACACAGGAAGGGCTGCTGTGGGGGGCCCCAATTTTATTACCCTGCTTAAGGCCCCATTTGACCTTGATTCAGCTTTGGATACATTTTACCTCTTGCTGGTTAAAGTTGGTTACTGCTAAAAATCAGTCTAATTTAGGAACCAAGAAAGACCAGTTCTGCTAGAAGCCCTAAAATGTGACCTGAAGATTGCCACAAACACTCTTCCCTCTGAGAAACAGCTTCCCAAGGATGGTGCAGCTGTTGATTTCACTGTCACCTCTGGAACATAAGAAATAGTAATACTGTATTTCATTCCCAAATCACTGGCTAATCTGAGCAAAGTGGATTCAGTCCTCTTGTACTCTGATGTGATATCAAATCTTCAGTAGGAAAAGTAAAGCTCTTTCTTAAGAGAGTAGCTAACCTGGAAGCAATGGTTGAATCTTTTGATTTATGTAAACTAATTTCAAGGTCAGAGCCGAAAGGAAGAACAAACTTGTGGGATTTCCTAAACTGATTGAGGGCTATGATTGTTCCTCACTGGGCTCCATGGCATTTGATGCAGTAGTCGGATCTGTCATACTATGACGCAAGAGTGGTGAGAATGCATAAAAACCATGCCAAATGCTCCCTGATTGAACTGAGCTGGTTGAGATCCTTTGTAGTTGAATTGAAGACCTGTTCTGTTAAGGACAAGCAGCTGTTTTCTATGTGGTAACCAGGTGTGGACTGTGTGTTTAGGGTTGTGCATGTCTTCATGCAGCAGGTTAATAAGCAATGACAAAAGCAGCTGGCGTCCACATCAGTGATCTGCGAGTATCGCATAAAGAAGATCAGGTTTTGCTTGTTTTATCCTGCATCCATGAAGCTGCAGTTGTTTTTAAAATGCCAAAAAGTTTTTAGAACATAGTCAGCATTTGTAAGTAGCCCAGTCTGCTGGTGTTGAGCACCTTTTTATATTTCAAGCTTCAGATTGAGAGGAACAGTGGCATTTTGTCCTTTGAGGATAGCTCTACACTGATCAACCCGACATCCCCATCACCTTAAAAACCAAACAACATTTACATTCTTAAGCAAACCATATTACAATAGACAACAATTCCATAATGGGTTTAAATGGCTGCAGTCATTTTTTTGTCTGTTAGTGTAACCTTTACTGCTCATCAGTGAAGATGTGTAGAAGGCAGGGCAGCCTGGAGACCTTGCTGAGTAAACCTTTCTTGAATGCTACAGAGCCACAGCACTAGCAATATCCAACCTTTTCACCAATCATTTTGCTAGAATTAGCACCCCCTATTGCCATTTGTTCAAATGTATCAAGATAGGCCACATTACAGTAGGATCCGACTGAGAAGTCAGATCTCCCTTTGGAGTTTCCAGCTCTGTGGGAGGACAAACGATGTTGCACCCCCCACTCACATTTGGTTTCTTTTTACCAGTCCAACCTTCTGCCTCTGAATAGGGAGGGGGAAGATGTCTCCTGTACATAAGCCAGACCTGCCTTCTAACCAGTCCAGGTAATAGCCATCCCCTTCTCTGATAAATGAACCCCATATTGTAAATATAGCTGCATCTACGTTATGTACTATATACTCCTCTGCCACTAAGTTGGCTGTACAATTTTTAATTCTGTGCCTAACCTTTCTTCTGTTTGAAAAGACTTGGCTCCTTGCCAGCTCAACCTCTGCACCAACTGAGACAAAACATTTCATGCTTGAGGCCATTTCTGCTAAAAGGAACTCTCACCTTGTAAGCTGTACTAACTGTCCGATTAACATTTTGGCATGTATCACCCCCTCCTCCCACCTAAATACAGCAGGATTCTGACGTGTCTCAAAACAAGCACAGTGCTGTACATTTTTATACCAAAGTTGGCTGTCAACCCACCACACGTAACCATCTGCGTTTGTAGGCGCACTCATTGCATTAATACTTTTTGCATCCAACACCTTCATTTTTAGTAAAAGAATGACCCACAATTTGTTTCCATTGATGTATAATTCACATTAAACACTGTAATTATTACATTTGTAATTTTGTAAACAACTTGCAATATCTCGGCAACCACTTAATTGCACACATTTAGTCGGCAACATTTTATTCATGTAGCTGAGAGCTTTCATATGAGGCTAAGGAGTTTTGTCTGGGTTATTTGGTTGCTGAGATATTTAGAAAAATGTGAACATTTTATCTATATAAATTAATATAAAAACAGTTTACCTGCAGTAGACAGAGGTCAAATATGAATGTAGTTGTGTGCCATTGTGTAAGCTTTAAGATGAAATCTTTTAAAACCTTGTACATAGCATGGTTTTGGAATTATTGATGAAAATATGAACGAGCAATATTTGATACCTAGAGGCATCTGGAGGATTTAACTGCAGATGCACCTGGAGGCGTCACTCTGATGCAATATGAGGTATGGTACCAAATCCAGTTTGAGTGCCTTTTGTGTCCTTTAGTGCAGTCCACTGCCCCTTTGCTCCTTGGTCTGCTTTTGACCTTCCTCCCTGGATACGGACTTATTAGTCTGAAATTTCACGTCTGGCAATGCAAGCATTGCATCACTGTTGGGCCAAGTATCTAGAGCGGGTACTTTCTTGATCACCGTTTTTTAAATCTGAAATGTTGCTAGCCCTCCCCATGATTTTATGTAGCTAGTTTAAGGCTGATTTAAATGACCTGCTATCTTTCCTCTGCTGTATTCTGTATAAAGTAGTGCAAGAACATATGACCTCAAATGTTTTTTTACTGGCACTGGCCAACCTTCTGCCTTTCTTGTTTGTGTGAAGTGTTGTAGCCTTCCTTTTGAAAGCTACTGTAGTACTCATACTGAGTAAGATAACTGTTAGCTGCCGTTCTTGCTTGTTCGTAACTTTAATTGATACCTGCTCTGGAGTTGCTGATGTCTCTGGTGCCAAACTCTTGAAGTGGGCCTACTGCTGATGAGTGGGAATCAGCCAGTGAGTTTTCAAGATCCTGCATGTGGTATGGTCTGTTACATTCCGTGCATTCCAAGCAAAGTAGTGTAAAATGTCTATTTCATCACCCCTTTTTCCTCCAAATTGGCTGTTTATTGTATGCACCCCCCACCTGATATTCTCTTTTGGCTATGTTTGGCTCTCTGGTCTCCTTTACACTTACCTTACCCCCCTCATCCCCAAATTTCTTCAGAAAGCACTCTGGTTGAAAAGAGCAAGGTTATCCTTATTGCCCCTTTTGGCCTAGTCAGGTATGGTTCCCGTTCCTTTGGTGTCATCTGCTGTGTCCTGCTTGGACACTGGCTCCCTCTCCAGATTTTTTTTTTTTTTTTTTTAGTTTTTCTATAAAAAAAATCAGTTTGGTTTTCCTACTCTATTGGGGGCAAAGAAGACTCTCTAAAGTTACTTTAGCTAAATGGTTAGCTGATTTAATTTCATATGCTCATTTTCAATGAGGTTTACCTTTACAGAGACCTCCAAAAGCTCACGCCACTAGATTCATGGCTACTTTGCATGCCTTCTGTGCCAAAGCTTCTATTGATATTTGTGCTGCAGCCAGTTGGTCCAATTCTCATGCCTTTTATTGCTTATTACAAATTAGAGCTCATTTCCAGAAGCAGAGCTGCTTTTGGTTCTTGGGTACTCTGGAACATCCTTCCATGAGAGCCACCCAAGGTTGTTATAGTTGGGGACTCTGTCCCATTCCTTGAGGAAAGAATGAAAATGACAACATCGATATGAAAGTTATGTACTCACCATAACTATGCATCTGTGGTGCTCAATTTCATTATTTCTCAACTCCCCCCTCCTTCCCACTCTCATTTTCTTTTGGGAGTAATCTGCTAGAGATATTGGAACCACTGTTCCTATTTGAGCCTCTACTCTGTCTAACTTATGTGTGTGCTATATCCTGTTTTTTTCTGATTGAGCAACAAACTTGATGTAATACAGTGGTCTGGGACATTATGGGTAAAGGGAAGGAGCTAGACGGTCAGAAAGAAATGTGTCTAAGCCAGGTCCGAGACCCATGCATTGAGGAAGAATGAAAATTAACACCACAGATGCATCATTATAGTCAGTACATAACTTTGCATTTCTTGTAAATGCACAGCTTTGGTATATTTAATCTTGATGCTTTCTTTTCATAAATTGTGGACAACTCCCTAATATTTAAAGATTAATAGCCAATGTGACTCTTCTTGTTACTGATACATGAGCTATTTCTACCTTTTAATCTGAACCACAAACTGTGAGTGAGTAGCTTCCAGGTATGAGGTGGTTGTGCTTGGAGAAATGATCTTCCTCTTTAACTATTAAAATGATCAGGTTGCTTTCAACTCTGACTTTTGTCCTGTATCCTGTGCAGTGACTTGTTACTAAATATTGGACATGCCTCAATGTGGAAATTTAAGCAGTTTTAGCAGTCTGGTATTGCCGGTCTCATGAAAAATAAGAGGAGGAGGAAGTATTGACTACTTCATAGAATTACTTTGTCGCTTGAGGCCATACCTTCTCAGCTGTCCTCTGTAGTAATTGCAGCTTAGGAGAGGGAGGAGTTGACTACTCGGAGAGAAGAAACACAAGATCATTAATTTTGTACTAGTAGAAATCTGCATATTTCCTGCATGCATATTCCATGCAAGGAAGAGGAAACTATTCCACCATTTAAGAAAAAGGGAACAGCATAATCCTACTTGTAAGATAATTGGGTTGGAGACTGATATCAGGCGTAAAAGTGATTTGCTTCCATTTTCACATAAGCTTAAAAAGCTAGCATTAAGACTGTATTATAAATTTATTTCTTCTTGCACATTATTAGAGTTGGACACCTACATCTGGTGGTTGACAACAGACATGATTTAGCTCCTAACAAATCCAGTGAATAGTTATCCTACTGTCTTGTCTTTCATTTTTTCACATTCTCATCCCCTTTCTTCTCCCTTGTCTCTCCCTCAATTTTAACAAGAACTTCACTTTATGGGACTTTCTTCCTCTGTTTAAACAAAGACTTCTGTTTGTGGCTGGCCACAAAAAGGAGAGGATCTGTATTCTTCCAGTAAAACTGCTATTTCTACACAAGAGTAGTTTATAAATTTGAGTGAACAAGAATACTAATATTTTTAGTCTGGTCATTCATTAAACAAGTTGAATCCTTTTCTGTACAGTGCATTTAATGATGGTTTGTCGTCATGCCATGAAGCTTCAATGGTTTCCACTTCACAGAAGATATGAATTTTGCCTGGGTGTAAATTGAAGTTTCTTGTGTTCTCTCCTTTACTAGTCATATTAGCAAGGGGTGAGCATTTATTAGATGTCAGAATGGGAAGTGAGTTGGTGCTGTCCTTTTGTTTTGATATTGGAAAGGATGTTGCTTTTCTTATGTTCTCATTAAAGCTGGTACACTCCTTAGTGGAGGATGGACTGTTGTGTTGGTCTCCTTGCTTTTGCTCATAGTTTGTGCTCCTTTAGTTCCATGTTCCTGTGACCTAGGAAAAAGCCACTTCTTAGAAAATGCCCAACTACATACTAGATTTTCTTTCTTCCACAGAGGTAAATTTACTGATATGACCACTCTTTGCCGCCAGAAGTGTTATTTGGGCCATATATCCTTTCCCCCTTTTCTTCCCTTACCATAAAAGTAAGCACAGCTATAGTGGTAGGGCTTTTCTCTAAAATATTTTTACTCTAGTCCTGAAACAAGCAAATGTGTGCACCTACTGTTTTGAGGTCTGTACCCATTGTCTGAGCTTTGAGAATAGTTTATATAATTAAGATACTTTTTAAAGATGAATTTTTGGGGGTGTTTGGCATTTCTTGAAATAAGGTTGAATCTGTGGTCCCTCTCAATGAAAGGACTACTCCCATCCCATAATTTTTTTTACCACTTGTAGTGAAGGTTCCTTGGGCACTCACCTTGCCATTCTCTGGCAAGACCAAAACATGTATATTGTTTCTTTGAGCCTTCACCTTAAGCTGCTGGATACACTCCTTTTTGAAACTGCTGTCTGAGCTGAGCTGAAAAAAGCATATGTAAGTGCGACAACTGTTGCCTCATGGTTAGATGTGTTGCAGGTTATATGTGCTTTGTTGAAGATTGCTTGAATCCTCTTTGTTAGGTTATGTGTAGTGGCTTGCACTTGCCTGGAAAACACCCCGATAGCCACCTTGATGATGTCCAGTTGCTTCTTTTCATTGTGTGGATTGCAGGGGGGAAAAAGAGTATTTTCATAATTTTCCTGCAAATTGATGGCACGTTACATGGATCCACATCATCAGACCTGTCAAAGTGATGATGTGAAGTCAGGGTCTCATGCTTCTCTGGTCTGGTGGGACCTGAAATGAAAAATGGCCAGTATTTATTAAGTAAATGGCAGTGTCAGCAAATGGCCACTTGGAAGTTCCAAATATGTAAAATATGCAATGCTGTGTTCATTAAGTATTATCCAAGTGGATGCTGCCATCACTTGCATATTGCCACATGAGTCTCCAGTTGTTAAAATATAGCAGGGAAAGAATGTGTAGAAAAATACATTGGGGTAAGAAAAAGATGTACCCATTTCTCCTTACAAACTACCATTTCTACATAACAGGGAAAATGGATATGTCTCTCTAAAGTTGCCAGCAGCATAAAACAAAAGTATATAACCTTTGCATTTTCATGGGCAGAAGCAGAGACAGGAAAGCTTCCATCCCCTACTGCATGTCATAATGGACTGCCCATCACAGCTTGTAACTACAGTAAACTGACTGCGCTGCTTGTGATGATGCTCTATTTCAGTAGTCATGTTTTTACATAATTATTTTATGTGAGAATAGGATTAAACTAGCCACCAGTGAACTTTACTAAAAGGTGAAAACTAAATGCAGTTGCTGCAGTTTCATCAAGACACCTATGATCTTTTTTGTCTTTTATAGCTTTGCTGCTACCAGATTGTTTAGATAGGCTACCATCTTTTTCTGACTTGCTTTTGTTGTGGGTAATTTCCAATTATTTAACCACACTTATGCTGCTACTCTAATCAAGTTGAGATATTAAATCTAAATGAGAATTTCTTGTACTTTACTGTTAACGTGATGAAGAGATGAGTTTATTAACCGCTGCCATTAGGGCATACATGTGTATGTCCCCGCCATGTATTTTATGCACCCTAATGTGTGCACAGTCTGTGAATAAATGGAGGTGTTAGAAGTGATGTGTAAAACCATTTAGTAAACTGCCCAAGGAAGGACTCGTGCCACAGTGGTGCTAGCACTTGTAATTCCTCTTAAAGGCACAGCTGCCATGTAATTGCTGTATACTTCATGTACATCTGTGATATAGGTTCATAGGTAGATACTAGGCCATTGGCCCTAGGGCCTATATAAGCCTAGCCAAAAAGTACCCTGGCTTTCGCCACCCAAGAAGATGATTCTCCTGTGTCACTGTCGAGCAGAGCCACAGAAGTGATCCCGGGGTGAATTTCCTATCTCCCATCCAATCATCAAGGTGACAAGGTTTAGGTCCCTAGAGCGTGTAGCTCGGAGGGATTGAAATTTCTTTAAGTGGAGCATGTCCAAAAGCTCTGGGTTTGACAGGTTTATGTGTGAAGCAGAAATTGCTTCTGAGTAGGCAATATGCGACTGAGTAAAGCTGCAGTTTTTTGAGACTGTCTACGTAGGGCATCTGTTTGAGGCCGGTAATCCTCTTTGTGAGGTATTTCTGCGGCCTTTCCAGTTGTTGTAGATGTCTTGTGAAAATACATACCAAAAGGGGCGTTATACTCCTATAATGGGTCTGAGTGACTAGTAGAGGGGAGCAATAACTTTTTTTCCTGGATGAGAAACCTTTTGTGATGAGGTGTGCTACGTAGAAGGATTTCCGGACTACTGTGGCGATGTGATTATCAAAGGAGAGACTACTGTCCACCGGTGTCCCAAGGTCTCTTATCACACTTTCGGTGTTAAGTAGACTACCGCCTGTGGTAGTTCATGGATGCAGAGTTTTTTCCAAAAAGGATGACAATGCACTTTTTGGCATTGAACTTGAGACCATGGCTTTGACACCAGGCATCTGTCTCAGCGAGGCCCTTTTGGAGTTTTGATTAGGGCTCCAAGTTTGCAGTCATCTGCGAACTTAGTTAGCCAAAGACCTTCTGTGTTAGCCTGTGCTTCAGGGAAGTAGATACCAAACAGGAGAAGACCCAGGACTGAACCCTGTGGTACTTCACTTGTCACTGCTCTGAAGTTGGATTTAGAGTCTGCTACTTTCACAGTGTGGGTTCTGTCAGTCAGCCAGTTGTCAACCCATCTTGTGACATAGGGATTTATACCTAGTTTAGTGAGTTTATCTATAATTCCAGAGTGGGGGATGGTGATCGAAAGCCTTGGCGAGATCTAGATAGGCTGTGTGAGCAACTTTACCCTCATCTACGGTTTTGGTTGCTTCAATGAAGTCGGTCAGGTTTAGGAGACATGATCTGCGTTTTGCAAACCCGAACTGGGTGGGGTCCTGAGTTTGGAGATTACCAATGTCATTGTTTATAAGTTCCATAGCTTTGCAGACCAAGCTCGTCAGGCTAATGTGGCAGTAGTTTCCGGGGTCCATGGTGGCTCCCCCTGTGTGGAGTGGGACAACAGTCGCTGTGTGCCATTCAGTGGGCACATAGTCTGAGGTGAGGCTATGATTGAACATGGTACTTTTGTTCTGTAGTTCATGTAGAACGCAGCCTGGGATGTTGTCAGGTCCCAGGGATGCTGTGTTCTTGGCTTTGGAGAGTGTTTTTTTACCTTTGCAGCCGTGATTACAGGAACGTTGCATTCCTCCGGTATAGAGATGGGCCCTGTTGGCAATATCAGTTTGTTCTGTATATTTAGTGCCATTGTGCTGTACCTTGGAGCAGATCTGAATGTTGCCATTGAGATTCTTGACGTAGTTATAAAATGCTTTGTGGTTGTCTTTAGAGTCAGTGGCGATTTTGTTTTCGTAACTAGCTTTGGAGGATTTTGAGGGATCTCAGCCTCTTACTTAGGCTGACCAGGGAGTTCCTCCAATCATGGGATTTTACTCTTTTTTTGCAACAGTTTCTTTCTGTTGTAGAGTTTGTTTATGGCAGGGGACCACCAGATTGGCTTCCTTTATTTGGAGGATAGCATCTTGGTTCTGTTAGGGATTGCACAATCCAAGCACTCGTAAGTGCTTTATAAAGTGTATTTGTGTAGGTTTCAGCAGTCATACCTCTATTGTCCGTCAGCATGGGTGTCGTGAAGTTTGCCACTTCTGTCTTAAGTATGAAGTTGGCTTTGGAGACATTTTTTACGGTGGTTTCCCTAATGGGTGGGGGAGGGAGGTGGATGTCTAGGGTGATTTAGTTTGTGGTGTGATGTGACCAACGAGGAATTGATCTCTGATGTGGAGCACCGGTTGCCCATGTTGGTAATAACCAGGTCTAGGATATTGCTGCCTCTGGTGGGGGTGTGAATAAGTTGATCCAAGGCATTGGAATTTATGAATTTCAGAAAACGTTGAGCACAAGAGTTGGTACATGAGTAGTTTTCACAAGTTAAAGGTGGGGTAATTGAAATCGCCCATTATTAGGGTGTTGGGTTGTACCCTAATATTTTCCAGTGCATCAAGAAATGAGTGGGAATCCTGGGGCATGGTGAGGGATCTGTAGCAAGCTAAAGTTTGGACTGTGGTCTTGCCCAGAGTTAGTTGCACTTGGGTAATCTCGGATGCATTATGCTGAGCAACTAGCCTGGAGGTGTGGATATCTTTAATGAATATGGACACGCCTCCGCCTTTAGTGTTTCGGTCCAGGTTAGAGGGCCGAAAGGTGTGGTATGAATTATAGCCTGGTAATGCAGGGGTACTCTCTGGAGCCTTGAACCAGGCCTCTGTCACTGCACAGATGTCTATGTTCTCCATTTTGAGTGCCTCGAGTGAGTGCATTTTGAGGTTTAGACTTCTAGCATTGAGTAGCAGTACCCTCAGATTCTGCTTGCTTGTACCTGTTACATGGTGAATTTGTCATTTGAACCTTGCCTAAAAACGGCACTAATAGGGGTGGCTAGAGCCTTGGCCAGTATCTGGAATCCCATGGGCAACAGGTGCAGACCATCTCTGGCAAAGCATCGTGGTTTGTCGATAGTCACCCCAGGCAGACAGGTACTGGATCCCCTTAGAATGACACCAGAAGCTTAGCCAATTGTTGAAGTCAATCATTTTGTCCTTGTACTGTGGTATCATTCTGGGTGATGGCAGGATGCTACTCAGGGCTAGGGTCATACCTGCCTGGGCTCAAACAGCTCCTCCATGTCCCTTTTCTTGTAGTCCAGGGAGGTACGTCTCAGGTCATTCACACCAACATGGTCAATGACAGTCATATTTGTACTTGTGGAGTGACCTGCGTGCATACGTTATGTGGCGGATCCTAGCACCCGACAGGCAGTTGACAGTACCTTTCTCCTTGTTTAGCCTAGTGGGTGGAACATCAGTGTGCCCGACTGTGGAGTCACCTGTGACTAGAGTGTTGGATATGTTATGCCTTATGGGCTGTGGTTGAGTGGCACACTGAGTTTGTGGGCTATGTGTCATTTGGGTTGTGTTGGGGGGGGGTGGAGGTTGCTTGTGTTTCTGCCTTGGAGGTCCCTGTTGCTTGGGCAAGGTTTTTCTGAGAACCTCCACAAATGTAGGTGTGTGTTTTGGTCATGTAGATTTTGAGGGACTATGTGATGAGTGTGGTGTGGTGCAAGTGTTTACCTTCTCCTCTTGACTGTCTAGTCCAGTCTTGGGTGAAGAGAGCTTTGCTTTCAGTTTGGCTATATAAGTGCATCTCTCACAGGTTGTAGTGTTGGGTGGTAGGGTTGTCTGTGTACATGAGGCAATTGCTGCATTGCCTCAAGATGCCCAGATTCATCAGGTAAACAGGAGAACACCGGGAGCTGACCCTTAGACATGTCTAGTCCACCTTCACCATCCTTGCTCACTGTGGAGGTTGTCTATGTTGTTTTCATCAGCTGATTAACATGGCTAGCCTTTTCTGTTGTAATCTATAACCGTTTTTACCATAGGTACTACTGTATTTCAGTATTGTTTTTGAATCAGTCAGTTACTACTGTATTTGATTACTGTTGAATCGGTTGGTTAGCCTACTTGGGATGCCTCTAGTTTAGTTTTGTTTGCTGAGGTCATATTCAAACATTTTCAGGCCTGATCCAGGGTATGCAAGCAAAAGTGAAGACAAAGGTTTGAGGCAGATGAAGCTCAACAATTAATAGTCCGGATAGGACAAAATGAGATATGAAGAATCATTGATATATAATCAAAATAGGAAATTTCCAGAAACAGAAGGTATTTGTCTGAAATTTGGGGGTGAAGGAGATGCAGATTTGGAAGGCTTTAACAATACGCTAAGGGGACAGTACCAGCATCTTGTAAGTAAAGGCTCTTCAGACCCACCTTCATGTAGATCCATTTTAATTTTAAACCAGGATTATAAAATGTTTTTGTTAGCTAAAAAATGGCAAAGGTGTTGCCAAAACTGAGAGGTGCGGATCTTGGTGGTTTTGTGGAGAAGCAAACATTTAATTAATAGAGCAATGCTGATACAGATGGAAGCACAGTGTAAGAGAGTGTCAGTATTGTTGGTGGGTCTTGATACAGAGAAGGCATTTGGTAGTCATCTGAGATTTTTTGAGTAATGTAATCATAGCACTCCCGTTCCTTGATAAAATTAGGAGGACATATGAAGGGTCGGAGGAAGAATTAAGGTGGGAGGGTTCCTCACAGGTAATGGGAGTTTGAACAGAAGAACTAGGCAGAGGGTGCCCTCTTTCCTCTTTGTCAGCAGCTGTGAATATAAAGCAAATAAAAATAAGTGAGACACTTACAAATTCAGAATATAATTGATACAGTAATGAAACAGCTTTGTTTGCAGTTGATATTTTGTACTTAATTGGGAAAATGACATTTCAGTTTTGTGGAACATTCTGCGACAATTTCAGGCCTTTTCAGGTTATAAAATAAATGAAGCTAAAAAAAAGAAGTTATGTACTCACCATAACATTCCATCTGAGTAGTTCTACTTCATTTGTCTTCAACCTGTGGGTATCTGATCCAAGCCGACAAATTCACTAGCATCTGTTCTGAGCTCCTCCCCTTACCCATAATGCACCTTCACTACCTTCCAACCCCCCCGATCGAGTTTGCTGACCCTTATACTGAGAACCCGACCTGATGAATACTTTGACCTAAAGCTGCAGCCAACAGGCTGTTCATTTGTCTTAAACTGTCCCTCCCTCCTTCCCCCTGACCTTATATGAAGTAGAACTACTCAGATGGAACGTTATGGTGAGTACATAACTTATCTGAAGTAGTTTACTTCATTTGGTCTTCAACCTGTGGGACAGAGTCCCCAGCTACAAAACTCGTGGGTGGCCCTCATGGAGGATATTCCGGAGCACCGTGGAACCAAAGGATGCTCTCCTCCTAGAAGTCAAATCCAATTTGTAGTGAGAAATAAATGTATGATATGAGGACTAAGTAGCTGCTGAACAAATATCATCCAGTGAGAGACTAGACCAAAAGGCCGCAGAAGTAGCCATTGACCTTGTGGAATGAGCTTTAATCTGATGCAGAGGGGAAACTTCCTTATCCTTATTGACCTGAAGGATGCACAAGGAAATCCATCTAGCAATAGTGACCTTGGAGATAGGTTTACCAAAAAAGGGTTTAGAGAAGGACACAAACAGTTGACCAGATTTACGAAAGTTTTTAGTCCTGTGTAAATAAAATCGTAACTGTCTGTGAACATCCAACAAGCTGAGTTTGTATTCCATTTTGTTAGCAAAATTTGGAAAGAAAACAAGTAAGTTAATGGTTTGATAACTTGTGATGTAACCTTAGGAAGAAAGGATGGGTTGGTCCGAAGGGAAACCTATCTTTATGGAAAGTCATATATGGAACTTTAATAGACAAAGCTTGCAGTTCTGAAACCCTTTTAGCAGAAGTGATAGCTGCCAGGAATGCTGATGTTCTTCATCTCACATTGCTGCAGTCCTTACACTTGGGTAGTCCGCTGTCCTCGGTCGGCCCGAATATCAAAGTATTAGGCTGACGTCGGTCAAGGCGCTTAAGACTGACATCAGGACGTCAGGGTACAAATGCGCATGACCAACGTCATATCCTCAGTCTTTTTTGCCGCATGGTCCGATGCAGAAGCAGCGTTGCAAGTGCCGCTCGCGTCTGAAATTTTTCAATTCGGAGTTTCAGACCGAGTCAAAGTTGGCTAAGTACCCGCTAGAATATTTTAGTTTTTTCTTGCCTCAGTGGTTTACTGGATGTCAGAAAAAGTGAATAACTGTATTTCTTGTGGGAAACAGATACCGCATAGAGATTATCATACTTTGTGTATTCCTTGTTTGGGGCCTGAGAACGACGTTGTTGGGTGTCGCTTTTGTGCTAGGTTCAATAAGCGCACTATTAAGCGAAGGTTAGATTGTGCCAGGTTGGTCTTCGGGAAGCGGTGCAATTATAATATGCCGTCGGATGCTCCGACGCCCGCTTCTTCGAAGAAGCGCAAAGACAAAGCAGCTAAACCCAGGCAAGAAGAGTCGTCCATACCGGACGCCGGTTCTTTAGAGGCGTCAGTGGAACCGTGGTTCCGGAGGCTTCTCTGGAGTCCCAGGGGGAGACTTTGATATTGCAGGATGTGGCCTCTCAGGAGGTAGGTCAGGCTGAAGGGGCTTCTCAGGTTACTGTACTCCCCTCCCTTCCTAGGGTGGTTAGGCCCTCTCCTTCTGTTTCCAAGGCTTCTCCCAGAGGCAGGCCAGGTTTAGCTTCTGTTGGTGTCACTCCTAGTTCATCAGGATCTGTGCCCAAGAAGCACATGCTTAAAATGGCAGAAGATTTAATTACTTTGATTAGAGGTTCTTTGCCCCCTCCTGATAAGAGGCCTAGGGTGGAATCAGAGTTGGGGAGTTTTGAGCAGGCTTCGGATGTTTGAGTCTTCGGCTGAAGACTTGCAGGAGTATTCTCCTTATTCTGATTCTGATGGGGATGATTCTACTCCTTCTGCTTCTCCTCCAGAGGATTTTTCTTTTTCAGAGACTCTTCATTCCATGAGGGAACATTTTAAGTGGGAAGGTCAGGACTTCTCTGATTCCAGGAAAAGGCTTAGGGAATTTTTGCTTTTACCCCAGCATAGGCCTTTGGCTATACCACCTGTTCTGGATGTTGTGGAAGATGTGTTTGCAGAGGCTTCACTTAATCCTGATTCTTTGCCTCCTGCTCCTGTTAAACCGGACAGGTATTACAGGGTGCCTGAAGCTCATAAATATCTTTATAAGAGTCCTAGGGCGGACCCAGAAACTGTTAGTCAGGGACCTAAGGGCCAAGGCCTCTGTTGTAAAAATCCGGTTCCTCCAGATAAAGAGGCCAGAGCTTTGGATAGATGGGGAAAGAAAGTCTATACTTCTTCCACCTTAGCTATGAGGGCTTTGAATTGCCAGTTTCACATGTTGAAATATCAAAACTATCTTCTTGCTCAACTGAAGTCTAAGGTAGATGCTCTGGCGGAAGGCATTGAGTGTAAAGAATTACAAGATTTGGTACATGTTTCTGAACAGGTGGGTAAGCATTCTTTACAATGTGGTTTTGATGCTGTACAGGCCTCGTCTAGGGTGGCTGCCACTGGGTCAGTTCTTCGCAGGCACGCCTGGCTGAGGGATCAGAATTTATCTGACCATGTTAAGACAAGGATTTTGGATGCTCCTTTACAGTCTGATGTGCTGTTTGGTTCACCTGTGGAGGCAGTCTTAAAGAAAATGGAAGACAAGGCTAAGTCTATGCAGGCTGTTAAAGATTTTTTGCAAGTTCAGCCTCCGAAATTTAGTAGGAATTGGCCTGCTAAGGGGTGGACGTACCCTTCTTATGATTCACAGTCTAGGGGAGGATCTAGACGTGGTAGGGGCAGAGCTCAGGGCTCTTTCAGACCTAGAACAGGGAGTTCACCTGCACAGTCTTCGGGTGAGGGCAGGGACCAGTCCTTTCGTAAACAGGCCCAATGACCTACCTTTTCAGCTGCCAGAGCCTTCTTGTCTGGCAGCACCTTTGGGAGGAAGGTTGGCACTCTTCAAGGAAAATTGGAGTTTAATTACCCAAGACAGATGGGTATTGGATATCATACACCAAGGTTACAAGTTTTATTTCCATACCTTGCCTCCTTTCAAAGGCATGCCAGACGTTCCTCCTCAGCAAAGAATAGAGGCTCACAAACAAATTTCTATGCTGCTTCAAATAGGGGCCATACAGCCGGTCCCTCTGCCAGAAGTGGGCCTAGGATTTTATTCTCGCCTGTTCCTAGTACCAAAGAAGGGGAACACGTGGAGACCAATTTTGGATTTATCTATCCTCAACACTTATCTGGACATTCCCAAGTTCAAAATGTTGACGTTACAACAGCTTTTACCTCTGCTGGGCAAAGATCACTGGATGGTGACTCTGGATCTCAAGGAGGCTTACCTTCATGTTCCTATCAGGCTAAGTTGCAGGAAGTATCTGCGTTTTCGGGCTGGGACATCTCATTATCAGTTCTCTGCATTGCCCTTTGGCTTATCTACTGCGCCCAGAGTGTTCACGAAGGTTCTGGCTCCAGTGATAGCTTTCTTCAGGCTAAAAGGAATACAGATCTATCCTTATTTGGACGATTGCCTGATTCTGGCCCAAGGAAGGGATGAACTTCTTCATCATTTGCAATATGTGATAGCAGTGCTAAGATGCCTGGGGTATTCTGTGAACGAAATAAAGTCCAGTCTAGTACCCTCTCAGGACATGTGCTTTCTGGGTGTGAGACTGAATACAGCATCCCAGATGGCCTTTTTACCCCGGACAAACAAAAGAATCTTTCCCTTTACTTCCATCAATTGTCTCATCAGTCCAGGCTGACTGCAAGGACAGTCCTTCAAGCCTTGGGGTTCATGGCATCTTGTATTCTGGTGCTTCCCAATGCCAAACTGCATATGAGGAAGCTACAATGGTATCTCAAAATGTATGGACACAGCACTGCCAAGATATGGACACTGTCATTCAGATAATACCTTGCATTCAAAAGGAATTTTTGTGGTGGGCTCAGGAATGTCACCTAAACAAGGGACTCTCTGTGACCCGCCAGAGGCGAGTCAGATTCTAACGACAGATGCCTCAGACAAAGCTTGGGGAGCTCATCTAAATGGAAAGTGGATACAAGACACGTGGCCTGCCAGACTACAACATCTACATATCAACTTGAAGGAGATGTTAGCAGTCCAATTTGCATTAATAGCTTTCAAGGATTTACTTCTTCCAGGGCAGGTGTTGGTTCTAACAGACAACACAACTGTCATGTGGTACATCAACAAGCAAGGGGGAACACATTCTTATCCTCTATGCAGACAAGCAATGATTTTGTGGGAGGCTGCTCTCAGTTTACAGCTAAATCTTCAGGCAAGGTTTCTGCCGGGAGCACAGAACCCCTTAGCAGATGTGTTGAGCAGACGAATTATGGATCCCCACGAGTGGAAATTGGATCCTCATGTATTTCAGAAATTGACAGTGTCATGGGGAACTCCAGACATAGATCTGTTCGCTTCTCCACTAAACTACCAGCTGCCAAAGTTTTGCACAAAAAGGTTTCATCCCACAGCTTGGAAAGTGGATGCTCTTTCTTTCAATTGGAGCAATCTTCATGTGTATGCCTTTCCACCTCTGCCTCTCCTCCCAAAGGTACTCCTAAAGGTCAGACAGGACAAGCCAAAGATGATTTTAATAGCTCCAGATTGGCCTCGACAGCACTGGTACCCATTACTGAGAAGTCTGGTACGGGAGCCTCCATGGCCTTTGCCTTCGATTCCACACCTGCTGCCTCAGGAGAACAGTCATTTACTCAATGTCAAACTTCACTCTCTTCACCTAACAGCCTGGCATATTCTGTTTTAAACCCTGGAGGGTCTCAGCTTCCACAGCAAGTTTTGAATGTTATTTTGGAGGCCAGAACGCCTAGTACAAGGAAAGTGTACGCAGATAAATGGAAGAGATTTTTATTTTGGAGTGCAGCAAAGGAATTTGATGTTTCTAAGCCTAATTTAAGTGTGGCTCTTCAATATCTTGCTGAGTTACTGGACAAAGGTTTGTCCTTCTCTTCTATTAAGGTTCATGCTGCGGCAATTTCTGCTCACTATGACTGTGACCCACCATTGTTTTCTCATCCTTTGTTTAAGCAATTCCTTAGAGGGGCAAAGAATATAAGATCCCACAGAGAGCTCCTACTCCTGCTTGGGATCTCAATTTTGTGTTGGAGAAACTCACTCTACAACCTTTTGAGCCTGCAGCTACTGCAGAGTTGAAATATTTATCATGGAAGACTGCTTTTTTGTTGGCCATTACCTCTGCGAGAAGGGTTTCTGAATTACAGGCCCTTATGGCGGTTGAGCCTTTCTTAATTTTCCATAAGGATAGGGTATCTTTACTACTAATCCTTCCTTTATGCCTAAAGTGGTTTCTAGTGTGGCTTTAAACCAAACTATTCATTTGCCTACTTTTATGCAAACCCCCAAAATAAAGGGGAAAGATTTTGCACACCTTGGATATACACAGGCAGTTGCGATATTATTTGAGCAGAACTAAAGGGTTCAGGCAGTCTCAGCAGTTATTTGTTTCATTTGCTTTGGGTTCTCAGGGCAAGCCTGTGTCAAAACAAACTATTTCTAAGTGGATTGGGTTTTGTATTGCTTTCTGTTATTCCCATCATGGTAAGGAGATTCCTGCTGGGATTAGGCCTCATTCCACTAGGGCTACTGCCACTTCTACAGCTTTTTTAAGGGGGGTGGCAACTAAAGATATTTTGGAGGCAGCTACTTGGAGTTCAGTGCATACTTTCTCTAAGCATTACCACCTTCCACTTTACTCTAAATCTAGGGCTGGTTTTGCCACTGCAATTTTACAGGGCATTTTGGCAGCTCCTACTGCTTTATAGTTTTGCCATCCTCCCTTACCTCTGCTTTGGGATTCTACCCAAGTGTAAGGACTGCAGCAATGTGAGATGAAGAACATAGTACAGTTTTGTACCTACCATAACTGTAGATATCCGGAGATCCACATTGCTGCAGACCAATTTACCCTCCCTCCTTCCCCTCTGTAGTTAGAGGCGGTTGTGTGGTTTGGGTGGTAAATATTGTGGATATTGTATATATTGTACATATGATTAGTGCAAGGGTGGTTGGTTGTTTTTGCTGTCTTTTGGTTTTGACCTTTCTGTTTAGGGTCTTCTGACATCTGGGGCAAGAAAAGACTGAGGATATGACGTCGGTCATGCGCATTTGTACCCTGACGTCCTGATGTCAGTCTTAAGCGCCTTGACCGACGTCAGCCTAATACTTTGATATTCGGGCCGACCGAGGACAGCGGACTACCCAAGTGTAAGGACTGCAGCAATGTGGATCTTCGAACATCTACATTTATGGTAGGTACAAAACTGTACTTTTTTCAAGATAAGAACTTAAGAGTCGTAATTGCAACAGGTTCAAAAGACGGAGCGACCAAAGCTTGAAGAACCATAGCAAGGTCCCATGGAGGAACAGGATCCTTGACTGGGGGGCTTTACACAGTCTGGAAGAGGCCAGGGAGGCAGAATTCTCACCCACGTGAAAATGAGAGATGGCAGCTAATTGAACTTTGATAGAAGAAGAGCTTGCACCTTGTTGAAAAATATTGGCTAGGAAGTCAAGAATGGCAGAAGTAGGAGCCGGGAAAGGATCTAAGCTCCTGTGAGAAGCCCAAAAGCAAAAAATGTTTCCAATTGCTGCAGTAGAAGACTTATGAGCTGCCACCAGACAAGACCCAACTGAAGAGGATCATCTAGGAGTCCTAGCAATCATGGGAACTGGAGCAGCCAAAGCCGTGAGCTTCAAACTGTAGGATCGGATGAGGAACCCCCGATGGGTGTGAAATGGGATCCAAGGCGGAGCCAGAAGATGAGATCAAAGGAAGGGAAACCATACCTGGTGAGGCCAAAATGGGACAATGAGGATCACTTTGCTCCCCAGTCGACTAGCTCTCTGTAGAAGCCTCGGAATAAGAGATACTGGAGGGTAAGCATATAGAAGACCGGGAGGCCAAGCATGGACTAGAGCATCTCTGGGGGACTCCGGCAGGGGGTTCAGAGTGAAAAACTTGCTGGACTTCGCATTGGAAGGAGATGCAAAGAGATCGCAGCAAGGCTGACCCCACTCCAAAAAGATCTGCTCCACTACTGAATGATTCAGAGACCACTCATAAGGCGTCAGAATAGTCTGACTTAACCTGTCAGCTAGAATGTTGAACCTTCCCAGAATATGCATTGCCAAACGAAAGTGACCGGTGAAGATCGCCCATTCTCACGCACTCATGGCCTCGCGACAAAGGGGATAAGATCTGGTCCCTCCCTGTTTGTTGATGTACCAGATCACTGACGTGTCTGATTTGAATTGCAATTGTTCCCAGAGGAAGAAAGGCAAGAAGGGCCTGCAACGCCAAAATGACCGCCCTCATCTCCAGAATGTTTATGTGCAAACTGGTCTCTACAGGGGACCACAGGCCTTGGACCGTCCTGCCCAAACAATGCCCCCCCCCCCAAGTTGGGAAGCATCCATGGTCACCGTGGCTTGGACAGTGGCTTGAACAAAAGGTCGTCCCGCCAAGATTTTCGGCGAGCACATCCACCACAGAAGGGATGACCAGCAGACTCAACTGAGGTGTATTGGATACAGTAATGGAAGTTCCAACAGGGACCATTGTACCGCTGTGTCAACTGTAGTACTCGCGTGTGTAAACCGGGCACACGGAAGAAGCGTTATGGTTGCTGCCACTGATCCCAAGGCCCCTCAACACTGTTTCTGCCGAGGGAAGATGAGAACGGTAGATCAGGGTGACATGCATCCTCAGGTTTCATACTCTATGGTCAGGACAATTTTGCACTGTAGTATGTCTGTCCTTGCCCCAATGTAGTCTATCACTTGGACAGGATTTAGAAGCGATTTGGATGCATTGATTGTAATCCCCAATTGAAGAGCAAGCTTTAAGAAATGATCCCTGGTTTGAGAAAGTAGATGTCTGGTGGGAGCAGTGAGGAGCCAATCGTCCAGGCACAGATAAACCTGAATCCCCTGAAGCCCCGGTGATCCGCTACTACCACCATCACTTTGAGCACTCTGGGGGCTGTGGTGAGACCAAAGGATAGGGCTTGAAATTGGTAATGATTGACTCCTAGCTGAAAGTGGAGGAACCTTCTGGAGCTTCTGTACATCTTTGTGATGATAGGCATCCTGGAGGTCTAACTAGCACATCCGGTCGATATCTTGCAGGTACAGCATGATGGACTATAGTGTGACCATCCGGTATTTTTCTTTGGCAACTGACAGGTTCAGGGTAGTTAGGTCCAGAATGGTCCCCAAGTCCCCCGTTTTCTTTGGCACCAAAAAGAACCTGGATTAGATGCCCGATCCGGACTGATCTGGTGGGACAGTTTCGATGGCTTGTTTTTGTAGCAGCTTGGAGATTTCCAGTGCTGCTCCCTCCCTATGCGTGGGTGGTACATGTGGGAGGTGTTTGGGAGTTTTGGGAGGAACCGCAAAGGGGCTAGAGTATCCTCTGGATATGATCTGAAGCACCCAGCCGTCTGATGTTATGGACTTCCATGCCACCAGGTGCAATGACACTTGTTCCCGACTGCCTCTAGAGTAGAGCAGTCGGGCAATCTCTCAGGGTTGCTGTCCAGTCCTGTCTGAGAGAGGTTCTCGAGACCCAAATTCCTCGGACCCCCTCTGCCTCTGGTATGGCATCTATCCTGTCCCCCTCTGCCTCTGGGGGAAGAAGAGCCCTGAGTGTCCAGGGAATACTGCAACTTCCGGAACCACATCATCTTTTGCCCGCTCTGATTCCGGGGAAAAAGTTCTTTGAGGGTTCAAGAAGCGGATTCCGACAGCAGTGTCTTCCCGTCCTTCTCATTCTGGGCCAAAGTCTCTGACGGTCGTACTAAAAAGAGTAGAGCTGTCATAAGAGTCGTTGGCAAAAGACTCCTTGAAAGGTTCTGGAAACTAATAGTCTGAACCAGGTGTTGCGCCTCATGGACACGGACCCAGCAGCCCTAGCCGCTCCTTCAGTAGCATGTGAGAGGAGTTGCATGGACGTGTTGGAGACTGCTTTTAAAGTGGCCATCCTCTCTGAGAATGTTTCTCTGTCCTCTTGCGACATGGACTTTGAGTTAGACTCTGCCAGTTCCTTGACCAGGTCATGCTGGAGCCTCATGACATGGACCAGGTAGTTCAGCTCCCTGATGGAAAAGGTTGCTGACCCATAAACCCGCTTCCCTAAGTGGTCCATTATCCGAGGCTCTGAGTCGGGGATGAGCTGAGGAACTCTCTTGGACTAGTTCCCTTTTTGTGACTGTTGCTACCACCATAGCGTCTACGGGGGGAGCCCTTGTTCCACACTGGTCTCTCTGATGGTGGACTCCTATCTGGACATTGAGGGATTATTTCCACGGTGTCTGGCTCCTTCCAGGCCTGCGAGGTGACCAGGTCCACCAGGGGGATCTGCGGTGGGGGGGGGGCGACACCCAGGAAGTAGATGGGCCCGTGCCGAAAGCTCTAGGAACACGGATTTGTCAGAAGGTTTGGGGGCGGACCAACCTCATCGCTGGCATAGGATTTCCATGATGTTGCTAACGGAAACATCCTCGGGAGGTGACCTGGGGGAACCTTCCCCATCATCCAAATCTGTGTCCTCGATGAGGGACTCTGGGGGAGTCCAAGTGCCTCCTCCTTACATGTATGCTTGCGAGGGGCTCTCCAGGGGGGACTTGCAAGCCACTTGTTCCTCAGGGGGAACCGCCTGGGACTCTTCAAGCACGGACTGTCCCTTTGGTAAAATGATGGAATTCGTAGACAGAGCCGAGGGAGTTGGGGCGGAATCAGATGAAATAGTCAAGGGTCTCGATCCAGTGGAGAGAACCCTTTCAACCACTCCGAACGCCGAGGGAGAACGAGCCTCCTGGGGTACCAATAAGGAAGTCGCTCTCCCTGGATCTGAAGTGAGAGTCTGAGCCAGGCCCGAAGTGGACGGAGCTCCGAGGGAGGAAACTTGGCCCGACAACGCCGGAGCTGATGAAAAAGTTCCACTCCATCTGGTCTGACACCCAAGCTCCAGCTCCGAGAGCCACACTGATCCGACCTGGTCAGATCAGACATGCTCCAGGCAGCTGCCAGCGTCGGGGAGACTGGTACCATCGGCGCTAACCCCCTGACTAAGGCCATCCTTGGATCTGAGTACTTTGAACCTGGTGGACGGATCGGAGAAGAAATTGGTGTGAAAAAAGGAAGTGAGCTCTCCTCTCCAGAGGGAGAAGGGGGCTGGTAAGACTCCCATCTGGATCGGAGTACGAATAAACCTCCTCATAATTTTATCCATATCAACTTCTGATAAGCTACACGTGGATCTCGACGAGGCCACGGACTCCGACCTGGCAGGTCGAGGAACCGAGGCACTAGATGGAGTATGCGTCTCCTCCGGCTCTGGGGAAAATCTCTGAGATTGGAGCCGAGAGGAGTCACGGATCCTAGCCTGACTTTTGATGGGAGTAGAAGGAAGGTCCGGAGACCTCTTGCATTTCTCTGGTTTGTGATTGTCAGATTTTGTGCTCTCTCTCCTTCTCTCTGCCCCTTCTCCGCTCCACTTCTACAGGCTTAGAAACGGGAAGTTGAGTCCCAGCCTGGGAGGGAGGAGAAGCAAGGGCAAGAGGAAGGAGAGTCTGTTACAGCAGCCGCTGTGACAGAAGCAGTGGATGAGGAAGCGCCTCAGAAGTGGGTAGAAGGCCTTTTAGGGGAAACTTAGCCTTCCTGTCTTAATAGTGCCGTGGGTTAAAACCCGCGCAAATATTAGTCAGTGCTCAAATGGGCATTGCCCAAACACACAAAACAGTGTGTGGCTATCTGCAGGAGGCAATTGGTGGCCACACTCAGTGCACCTTTTGAAAACAGGCTTGGGGTCAGCCATGTCTCTACACTAGAAAGAAAAAATCACAGAGAGAAGGAAAAAAGTTAAAAATACCTATTCCCCACTCAGACCCACTCGCCACACACTCAAGGGGAGGGGAAGCAATACACTCAAACACACGAACACTGAAACTACTAGGAAATTTTTCTACTACATGATGCACCAGTAAGGGGAGGAAGAGAGGGAACCTACGCTAAACAAGTAACATGCACAAAATTTAAGAAAAAGCTGCTTAAGCAGAAACCCAGTCACTAAATCTGAGACTATTCTTCAGGCAAGCCGTGGCAAACGAGATCTGGGGGTTGGAATTTAGTGGATGTGTATTATGGGTAAGGGGAGGAGCTTGGAGCTCTGAGCAGATGCTAGTGTATTTGCCGGCTTGGATCTGGTACCCACAGGTTGAAGACCAAATTAAGTAAACTACTACAGATCACAAGTTAGAGTGAAGCGGTTTACTCGCACGTGAAATGGTTCAGCAATACTCACATGTATGAGAGCATAATAAGATGAAGTATTTGGGAGCATGATTAACAGGGGATTCTACTATGGCAACCAAGTATATGTGGGGGAAAAAATTAAAATGATAGAAAAGGTGAGAAGCTGAAACTCGTATGGATAGTAAGATGCGAGCAGTGGAAATATTTTGTCCTTTATTTTATATATGGATCAGGTGCATATTTGTCAACCAGAGGAGAAAGTGTGGACCTTAAGAGTTGAAAGAATTTGAGAGAAGCTGACTCCATCCCCATAGAACAGTGTAGTTTAGTATTACCTGATTTGAAGAATAGTTTAGAGCTGTGCGTTTAAGGGTCATATACCTAACACAAGCCGAAGGTTATGGGATGATGGAGTCAGTAATGTTTTGGATGCAGGTTTTTAAGGAGAATAACAAGACTCGTACAACACATTATATTCATTAAGTGGCAGAAAGTCTTTTAAGCACTAAGCACTGGAATAGAGAGGAGATTTTGCAGTAGGAATGATAGCAAGCAGAGCTAAGAAGGGATTGGAATTTACTGGAGAGAATTAGTAAGGTAATCAAGGTATTGGGAGCATACAATTAGAGAGGGAAGGGTAATAGAGTGGTAAAAGGCTTAGCAGAAGTTTAGACTGCAGGGTCAACACTGCCTTCTACCAGGGATTGATAAGAGTATGGGCAAAAAGAAAGGGCTAGGGGAATACTAAGTGAAACATCAGCTTTGGTGTAAGATTTTATTGGGTATACAACAGATCTGATTGTCAATTTTCATTCATTCCTTAACTAATGGGATCCGATCTTTGAATCTGGCATTTTACTGGCTAGTAGCCGCCAACAAACTCTTGAGCTGCTTCCCTACCCGTAACAGCCCCCCCAGAACTCATTTGCCACTTTAGATTTTAGATGTGGTCGCCTTCAGCTCTTGAGTCTTCTGAGAGAGAAGTCAATTTTTCATCTTTTCTTTTATAACAATGTGAGGTATTGCCAGCTAGTCCAGGAGAGGTAAGACAGTGGATTTGTAACAGCATATGCCAGCATAGCTAGCTAGAGGTTTTGTAAAGAATTGTCATTTGCATATCAAACTGATTTGTGCAGGTGCTTGTGTATAACAAATGTTTGTCAAGCTGCTTGTGTAGAACAAATGTTTGTCAAGCTACTTGTGTAGAGAAAGTGCTTGTCAAGCTGCTTATGTAGCGAAAGTGCTTCTCAAGTTGCTTGTGTTAATGTACCAACAGTGGGTCCAGCTGGAGAGAGAAGAAACACACTTGTATGTCAAACTGTATTATAACTGTTAAAATTTAGTATATTGTAAAGAGGATACTGGAAGAGGACGTTAATCTCAGTCCAGCTAACTTTGAAAAAGTCTGAAATTAAATTACATGGTGTAGGCTATAAAGATTGTGCCTTACAGTTCTGATTGCAGCCAGAAATGAAATGTCTGTGAAAACCAGGACTAGGAATCCTACCGTATTGTCCTTAGGGGCGAAACTAGTTGGTACTCTGGAAGGGTGGAAGTTTTTGAAATGGTTTTATAGCTTCCAGATGCTATAGCACATCTTTGTAAAGCTGTGTGTGTGTGTATTATGACACACGTGCTACATTCTGGTTCAGGTGCTAGTAAAGAGGGTAGTGTGGGAACCAGAAGTCAGATAACCAGATGTGTGCGATGTCATTCTGTAAGCCAGCACTAAAATGATGCTTTAATACTAGCTGAGAAGTCTTAGTGCAGTCTGTTTTTGAAACCTGACAAACAAGGATCACTCACTTCATCTTGTCTTGCTTTAGTAAGTAACCAGGGAATAGTAATGGTTTATATCAGTTGGGAAAATATAGTAAGATTAGTTAATTAGTGTTTTTCTGTATCTGTGTGAATCTATCCATCTGTGTTATTTTTAATATTTTCTGTGATTAATTTGCAGCAAACGCCAAGAGTTTGTTTTTATGTTCTTTTATTTATTAAATATATTTAAGCATTTCATTGTTGCTGGTCTCTTACAGAATATTTTAACCTTTGAGTACTTGTATATATGTGGTGACACTGTCCACTTCTGAAAGCCTTGTTGCATTGGTCAAACACTATTTGTATTGGTATTAACTTTACTCAGTATAATTGGGTACCCTTGTAAGAGCCTTGGAGTAGCTGGCTTTGGAGTGTTCTGGTGACAGTATCTACCTCATAGTCTGGGCAGAGGGGGCATAGCTGGTAAATCTGTGCCAGCCTTTCCAGTGTGTGTGTGAAAATCAAATGAGTGTGTGTCTCAGCTACTTGGAGCAGGGACTCGCAGCACTGGTTTCATAGAGGGAGGACTGTCTGTGATGAGGATTGGGGCTCCTTGATTACTTGGCCCAGAAGAGGGGCATTACATATTTGTGAGCAGTGGTGTGGTTATTAATTGAACTTCTGTAGCCTGTAGGCATTTGTGACTGAAGGTGTGTGTACATAGTTTCATTTTCACAACAGTTTTATTTATTTTTTGTTTAGTCAAGGAAAGCAGGCAAAGGTGTCAGCAGAGGATTATGGCAAGCTGACAAAGAACCATTTGTCCAGGGTGTATGAAGCCAAAGGACTGGTGCATGCCAACCTGACTAAAGTGGAAATTATTTCAGCCTTGGTCGCAGCTGCAGCCTAGACCCAACAAATAGGTGGATAACCAGTTTGGTGATGGGGATTTGCAGCCTTCAGAATCTGGGATAGTTCACCTTTACCTCAGATGACTTAACCAACCTGGAGTTAGAGACTTGAACTGGAAGCCAAACGTTTGGAATTAGAATCACTGGAGAGACTGCAACAGGCAAAACAGATGGAATTAAAATCGGCAGAGACACTGTGGCATTTGGAGGTTGATGAAAATGAGAGACTGTGGCATTGGGAGACTGAAAAAAATGAGGGGGAGATGCTGACTCTTCGTCGAGATCTTGGTGGTAATGGGGAAGGGAATAACCGAATCCCAGAAGCAATAAAAAGGTCAGTAAATTTCTTCCACAATTTACAGAGGGTGATAAATTTTTGTAATTTTATTCATATGTTTGAAAGAGTATATAAACAGTATGTTGACCAAGGGCTCTGGGTATGGTTCCTGACCCCCTTACTCCATGGTAAAGCTGTAACTGCTGTTTCTAAATTGTCTAATACTGATCATCATTGTTTAAACAAAGTTAAACAATGTTTATTAGAATGTTTTAAGTTAACACCTGACGCTTACAGGAAATAAGTTTTGTGAACATAGATGCAAGGCAGATGTGTGTGTGATTTTATATTGCTGAGTTAAGCACTTAATGTTAACTTGTCAATCTCGCCTTCATTCTTGCTGGATGGGTTAGCTCCGACTCGGCCAATACTAAAGCTCGAGAGCTAATTCCACCGGCTCAAGGCTCCCCTATATCCCACAATGCTAGGTGGTAACTACTCGGATCTCGTTTGCCGCTTAGCTGACTAGGTGCTTCTTCTACAGGCTCTGGCAGGTTAGTAAGTTTTCTTGTTCAGAAACTTCAATTTCAACCCCTATTTTTTTCCATTTAGTATAGTTTTTATTTAAAGTATCTTAAGTGTCTGTGTGTTGTGTTTGTGTTTTTCTTCACTCTGCTTTCAGGATGTCTAAAGACTCCAAGGTCTCAGGCTTCAAGAAGTGTGATTCGTGCTGTCAGAAAATGTCTCTGACAGACTGTCACATTTGTGTATATTGCCTGGGACCTTTGCACCTGCAGGACTCATGTGCTGTGTGCCATGCATTCAGCCCTAGAGTCCTGCAGGAACGCAAAAATAAATTAATTCTATGTGGCTTGTTAAAGCCTGAAGGCCCCCCGACCCAGTCTGTGTCGGGGAAGCCTTCTAAGGCTTCCAGACCGTCGGCTCCAGTTTCAGAGCCGTCCCCTGGAAGCATTAAAACGGCTCCGACTGGAGCCGATGTTTCCAAATCTCATACCATCATCTCAGCTCCGGCGGGAGCCGAGGTTGACAAGACTCAGTTGGCTCCGATAGGCTTATCGGAGCCACCTTCAAAGAAGAGGTCTAGGTCCCCTTCCATCGGCTCCATCCCTTCGGCTCTGGGATCTCCTCTTCTATCGGAACGGAGCCATAGGTCTCATTCCTCTCGGTCCTCCAGGCTGTCGACCATGATTTACAAAGGGTGGTGAGTAGACTTCTCAAGTCCGAGGCACTGGCACAAATGCTGCATAGCCCTACTCAACTGTCAGCGGCTATTTCCATCCCTGATTTTCGGAGCTGGGGCTCATCGGAGCCGTGGCTGTCGGTGCTTCGGAGCCGATACCTTCCCTTTCGGCTCTGTCATCTGCTCAGATTTCCTCATTGGAGGGATCTCTGCACCGAGCTTCCCTCGTTGGCTCCGAGGGGGCGAGTGGCTTCGGACCCTTGTCCGACCCCATTCTCCCCCTCGGAGCGTTGGCGCTGGTGAGTTTGGTTCTGACATTGGCCTCGGAGCCGTCCCTGTCGGTGCTGGGGGGGGGGGGTCCTTGTCTCCTCGGAGCGGGAACCTCCGGCCTTGCCTGATAGGGGCGCCTTCATGGTTATGCGGAGCATGCTAGACCCAGTGTCTACCCCACAGTCGGCTCCGTCAGCTCCTCCCTCTTCAGTGCCTGCGGTGATTTCTACTCATCCCCTGGTATCAGAACGCAGAGCGCCAGCTCCTCAGGTTTCCCCATTGGGAATTTCCTCCTCTTTCGAGGACTCTCCTGATCCGGTAGGAGAACCCCCTCGGAAGAGACAGTGCAAGAGGAAGCACATTGACTCCACTGAGTCTATCACCTCTGACACTGACTTGGAGGAATCTGAAGGTTCCCCTCGGTCCCCCTCTGAGGATGTCTCCTTTGCTGACATCCTTGAAATCCTGAAACAGAGGGGGAACTGGCCCACCCCTTAACCCTTCAGAGGACGAGTCAGTTTACCTTGAGACGTTTGGCTCTCGCCCTTCCACCTCCTGGGTGTCCTCTCCCTCTGACCCCCTTATGGAAGTGGTGGCATGGAAGGCTTGGACAGCCCCTGATTCAGTGGAACCTACCCCAAGGAGGCCGTCAAAATTTATTACTGCCCCTAAGGAGAAAGAGTTTCTATCTAAAGGTGTCTCTGTTGATGCCATGGTGGTGGCCGCAGCCACTAAGGAGTTAGCCGATCCTTCTGTACCTGTCCATCCTCCTAATGAGGAGTCTGGGACCATGGACAGGTATGGTAAGCGGATGTTTTCATCAGCGACCTTTTCAATGCGGTCGCTGAACTACTTGTGTCACTTCACCCGTCTCCAGAGAGATTTGCTCAAAGATATGGGTGAGGCTATACAGGATCCAACAGCTGAGGGGTTCCAAGACAAAATGAACTCCCAGTTGGCAACCCTGAATTTGATTGTTAACTCCTCCACGCGGCTTCTCATATGCTGCTGATGGGGCGAGTAGGGCCGCAGGCACAGGTGTAGCTTTACGTCATGCCTGGATGCGGCTTTGCAATTTTGCGGACCCTTTCAAGGCGTCCTTCAACAATTCCCCCTTTGATGGCTCAACATTGTTTGGTCCTCAGGTGAAGGATACATTGACTAGGTGTGAGGTGGAAGGTAAGACTCTCTCTGCCGTGGGAGTCTGTTTTTCTACCCCTTCTAGACCTTATCCAAAAGGTCAGAGGGGAGGAAAAATGTGGTTCCGCAAACCTCAGGGAGTCTCATCTGACGCACAAGGTTGATTCCCCTCTAGAGGCAGAGGGGGGAATAACAATAGACCCCGCCCTAGAGGCAGAGGAGGTCTGCAAAACCAGGGTAGCAGAGAAACTTTGTCTGAAACCCTTTCAGCATCCCTGAGGAGCTGCCCACCTTCGGAGTTAGTCGGGGGAAGATTATCACTGTACCCAAAAGCCTGGCTTTCCCTCACCCAAGACAAATGGGTACAGTCAATCATATCCGAGGGTTACAAAATTCCCTTTATTCACATCCCATCCCAACCCAAAGGATCCCTTCCAGACGTTTCACCCAGTCTAAGGGAACAAGCAGCACTAGAAATATCAAAGCTGCTATCAAAAAGAGCTATCCAGTCAGTCCCAGCAGACCAGCAAGGATCCGGAATCTACTCCAAATTCTTTTTGGTACCAAAAAAAACGGGACTGAAGACCTATACTGGATCTCAGCAAGTTAAACAATTATATCAAAAAAACAAAATTCCGGATGGTCACGCTACAGTCCATTCTACCCTTCTTGGGTCAGGACAATTGGATGTGCTCGATAGACCTTCAGGATGCGCACTACCATATCAAAATGCACAGAAGCTCCAGGAGGTTTCTCCACTTCGGGCTGGGAGCCAGTCACTACCAGTTCAGAGCCCTGCCCTTTGGTCTCACTACAGCCCCCCCGAGTGTTTACCAAATGCATGGCAGTGGTCGCGGCTCACTTGAGACATCAAGGATTCCAGGTGTTTTCATATTTAGACTGGCTCCTTAACGCCACCACCAGACATCAACTGCTTCTGTCCAGAGACTTTACCATCCAAACTTGCCAAGCTCTAGGCATTTCAATAAATTTCAAAAAATCTGCCTTGTCGCCTTGTCAATCTATTACCTTTATAGGCGCCACCTTAGACGCACTCAATCTTTCCGCCAGACTTACAGAGCAAAGAGTGTTAGATATCCACAAACAAGTTTACCTTCTATTACAATGCAACAAGGTCAAAGCCAGGGTAGTCTTGAAGGTATTAGGACTCATGGCAGCTACTATCACTGTTCTCCCCTTAGCTCGTTTCCACATGAGGATCCTCCAATGGATGCTGTTTACTCAATGGTCCTGACAACAGCTCCCGATGACTCGCATCATATTAATAACGCAATCATGCAAGAATCACTTGTCTTGGTGGATCACATCACCTCAAGTTCTTCAGAGCAGACCTTTCACCCCCCCCCCCCAGTCGCCACGGTGACAACGGACGCCTCCCTGATCAGGTGGGGGGGGGGCATTATCAGGGCAGGACAGTCCAGGGCACGTGGCAACCTTTCGAGTGCCACTTGCACATAAATGTCTTAGAGATGAGAGCAGTGCTTTTAGTGTTGCAAGCCCTTCAGGACTCTCTTCCCACAGGGACTATTGCAATTCAGACGGACAACATGTCTGTAGTGTGGTACATCAACAAACAGGGCGGAACCAGATCCTACCCCTTATGTCGAGAGGCACTCAGACTTTGGCAGTGGGCGATTTCTTCTCAGCGTTTTCTGATAGCAATGCACATTCCCGGGAAGTCCAACGTGATTGCGGACAAGTTGAGCAGGGCCATTCTCATGCCCCACGAGTGGTCTCTAAAGAAATCAGTGCTGGAAGAAGTCTTCCAAAGATGGGGCCAGCCTTGCTGCGATCTTTTTGCTACTCCCCAAAACAGCAAGTGTCACGACTTCTTCACTCTTACCGTTACCAGGCCATCCCACCAGAGATGCTCTAGTCCACGATTGGCCCCGGGGACTTCTGTATGCTTTTCCCCCTTTTCCACCGATATCTCAATTAATTCAGAAAGCTATCGCCTTGAGAGTTACAATGATCCTCATTGCCCCTTACTGGCCTCGACAGATATGGTTTCCGTTCCTCCATCATTACCTGTTGGAGCAGCCTTGGCATCTGGACCCGGTGCCAGATCTGTTGACCCACCAGTCGGGCCAGCTGCACCACTCCCTTCATTCTCTCAACCTCACTGCGTGGTTTCTCCAATTCCTACCCTAGCCAGGCTTCCCTTAATCTCTCATTCGGTCCGAAACATCCTGATAGCCTCTCACAAATCTTCTACCAGGAAGATTTATAATAGTAAGTGGAAACGTTTTTCCTTCTGGGCAGCATCAAAAAATATAGACCCCTTCACTGCACCTATCCAGTCTATCCTAGACTTTCTGACAGAGCTCTTTCATTTAGGCTCTTCTTCATCTACCATTAGAGTACAACTAGCTGCTATATCTAATTTTCATGTAGGTGTCTCAGACTCCAGTATCATGTCCCATAAGCTCTGCAAAGCCTTTTTAAGAGGTGTTTTTCTGCTCAAGCCCCCAATCAAAGATCCCCCACCTCAGTGGGACTTGAATTTGGTTCTGGCATCCTTGATTCTCCCCCCCTTCGAACCAGCGGCTTCATGCCCTCTTAAGTTGCTCTCATAGAAAACACTTTTTCTAGTAGCCATAACTTCAGCTAGAAGGGTATCTGAACTTCATGCTCTGTGCAGTCGTCCTCCTTACTTAGTTTTCCACAAAGATAGTGTCCCTCCGGACTAATCTGTCCTTCTTACCTAAGGTTTCCTCTGAGACGAACCTGAACCAAAATAGTCTTCTTCCCTGACTATTCCAACAGGTCGGAACAAAAGTTACATTTTCAAGATGTTCACCGCCAACTTAGATATTATTTAGACAGGACTAAACAGTTCAGGAAATCTGATCAGCTTTTTCTGTCTTATGCGGAGGGGAAATTGGGCCTTCCAGTTACTAAAGTGTCCATTTCAAGATGGCTTACCTCTATAATTACCTTCATCTATGAAATCAGACATCAAAAACTGCCTTCAAGACCTAGAGCTCATTCAACTAGGGCATTAGCTACATCTGTAGCTTTTCAGGACAGGCTGCCAATAGATTCCATTTGTGCAGCAGCCACTTGGCCTTCTCCTCATACCTTCATTTTACATTACAAATTGGATATGGCCTCCAGAAACCGTGCCGACTTTGGTTCCACTGTTCTCAAGAGTCTGTTCCGATAGGCCACCCGGAATAAGGTGCTAGGGACGCGGTCCCATCCAGCAAGAATGAAGGCAAGATTGACAACTTAACATTAAGAAGTTATGTACCTACCATAACGTTCCATGTTAGTTGTCTTCTTCTCGCCTTCTTTCTTGCGTCCCACCCTCCTTCCCCCTAGCCTGGACAGACAGATAGGAAATTTTGGGATCTTCCTTTGGAGTTTTCCTTCCCACATGTTCTACCATCTCTATTCCCCCTTTTGTGTTTGTGGTAGCTTACATTCAGGTTTATATAGAGGTGTGTTCTTTTTTCTCCATACTGTGGAGACCAGAACTGCTTGGTTTAGCTATCAAATGAGATCTGAGTAGTTACCGCCTAGCATTGTGGGATATAGGGGAGCCTCGAGCCGGTGGAATTAGCTCTCGAGCTTTAGTATTGGCCGAGTCGGAGCCGAGGATTGGCTCCGAACCCATCCAGCAAGAAAGAAGGCGAGAAGAAGACAACTAACATGGAACGTTATGGTAGGTACATAACTTCTTATTTTCATAGATGGGTGATTGGGTGACAAGTCACCACTTTTGAAAGACTGGCAGACCTTTTAGTGAGAACAAGTCCTTGGCACTTTGCCTGAGGACATGAGAATCTGGTTGGCAGTCTGGGAGTGTAACTCTGCAGATGAGCTGTGGAAAAAAGGGGAACTGTATTTGGCAAGTAGGGCATCACTGCACAAGAAGGGGATACCCAGTGCTGCACATGGATACAAGGGATCCCATAGTGGGCAGCCTAAACCACCCCAACAGAGTCCACCAGTAACCGGGGAAGCCACTAGTTCATGTACACAGTCAGGATCAAGGTTTAGATGTTTTAAATGCAATCAGTGGAGCCGTGTATCATACAAATGTCCACGGAAGCAAGGTAGGGAGAAAAAGGTGAGAGCCAGCAAGTGGGAATAACAGAATGCCAGTGATAGGTCACAGGGGTACCAGACTATCACTGGAGTTTTATATCCTATCTTAGTGGATGGAAAACCGTTCACTGCTGAGAAGACGGCCTCTGGCGTAATCATTGTAAAGCCTGCATTGGGTAAAGAGGAGGAATACTTGCTTGGGCAGTCCACAGTCAGAGCTTTAGGTGGGACCCCATTCCAAATACCTTTGGCCAGGGTTCACCTTGACTGGGTGGGTGGAAAAGGAAGCAAGCTAGTAGGTGTGTTTTGAGGATATCTCTGCCGATGTCTTGATGGGGCATGATTTTGATAATGCAGTACCTTGTGGGCATGCAGTGACATGCAGTCAGGCTTGGTGACAGGCATATGGGTCTGGTAGCCTTGGGGAGACGGACCCCACACCTGAAACCGGGACTGGTGATGTGGCTGTTTCAGGGAAGGACCTCTCTGTAGCAGTGAACCTGAAGGTGAGCCACAGATGCTTGTGGGTACTGATGTTCCCTTGGACAGGGTGACTGCAAGGGCAGATATGAGTGGTAGTACCTAGGCTGACAGCGAGGCACTGCTGTCAGAAGATAGCAGTCTTCCTGTGGAAGGGGAGCTGGGAAGGGTCACAGAGAGTTGAGACAGGCTCGGCTCTTGGACCCTACACTAAGAGGCTTGAGGGAGGTAGCTAGGGAAGGCACTTGATCATCGAGGAAAAAGGGAGTTTCTATACAGTAACCCTTTGTTCCAGTATACAGAGTGGACACCTGAGGGAGGGCTAGAGGGTGAGGTAATACAGCAGTTGGTATTCCCCAGAGCATACTGTCTGGCACTTCTAGCCATAGCCCATGACATTCCTTTTGCAGGTCATATGGGCATGAAGCGTACCAAGAGATGTATTGCACAAAACTTTTATTGACTTGGGATTGCAAGGGAAGTAACAGGGTTCCACAGGACCTGTGAGCAGTGCCAAAAAGTAGGCAAGGTCAAAGCTCCTTTGATGCTCTTTGCCTGTGATTGAGGAGCCGTTTCAGAGGATAGGTATGGATATTGCGGGGCCTCTGGGTACTCAAAGCTCCACAGGGAAGAAGTATATTCTGGTGGTAGAGTATGCTACTAGATACCCTGAGGCAGTGGCTCTGATGATGTCCTTCAAGAATGCAACTGCAGTCATAACATGTGGGTTGTCCTGCCTCAGGCAGCCCTCGGTCGGCTGGATTCCAAAGTCTGGGTCCGACGTCGGCTGATGTCGCATTTCTCTCCGTCAGAGCGGCTGGAGTATATAAGCATCAGCCGACGCCATTTTCTTCAGTCTTTCTTGCCGCGCGGTGCCCGAAGCAGAAGCGGTTCGCAAGTGCCGGTCGGTCAGCTCCTGTATTCTACGATACCGAAGTCATCAAAAAACCTAAGTACCCCGTTGGGGACCTTTTCTTGTCTCAGACGATGTCAGAAATTACTGAAAAAGTTAACAATTGTCTTTTTTGTGGTAAACAAATACCTCATAAGGATTTCCACTCTTACTGCCTCCCTTGGCTGGGCCCAGACCATGACGTCTCGGCCTGTGTAGCCTGTGCTCGCTTTAACAAGCGCACTCTCAGGCGCCGGGCGGAGTTCGCTGAAGATTTTTTCGGTGATAAATTTGCTTACACCATGCCGTCGGATCTTCCGACATCGCAAACTCCTAAAAAGCGAAAAGACCGGGACTGACATTCTCGGCCCACGTCTACCACCGACTCCACGCCAAAACCTAGCGCGAGTGCTCCGGTTCCCGCTGAGACGGTCTCTCCACCGCTCCGAACCGAAGACACCGCATTACCGACGACTCCGATTCCAGACATTACTCAGACGCCAGTTATAGATTTTCCTCCGGATACCGAAACCGAGGAAATGCCCGAGACCATTGCTGTGGACAAGGTCACTCCGGCACGTGGAGCTGCCAGGCCTCCTATGGCCATGTCTATTAAGGCCTACACTAGGGCTAAGGCAGCCAGCAAAACAAAGCATATTACTGCTAAGTCCTTACCTCAGCTGACTCCGGAGACACAAATTATGTCCATGGCTGCTGATTTAATTTCCATGATTAGAGGTTCACAGGCCCATCCTGAGAGAGCATCCCAGCCTCCTCCTGATAAAAGGCCCCGGGTTGAACCCTCTGACCCTACTCCTTCAGATGAAGACTCTGAGGGCTCTGTCCACTCTGATAGCCAGGAAGATCTCTTCCAGACCTATGAGGACTCGGATGCAGAAGATTCCATCCCTTCGGCCTCCCCTCCTGAGGATATTTCTTTTGGGAAAGTTCTGCACACCATGAGGGAACATTTCAAGTGGCAAGGACAGGAATATTCTGATTCTAGGAAACGCCTTAGGACTTTCCTTAAGAAGCCTCAGCACAGGCCCTTAGCTATTCCTCCTGTACTTGATGTTCTGGATGATTTGTATTCTGACTCTAGTGCTACCCCTGATTCTCTTCCTCCTGCTCCAGCCAAGCCAGACAGGTATTACAGGGTCCCTGAAACTCATTCCCATTTATTCAGGGCCCATGCTGCTGATTTGGAAACTATTTCACAGGGGCCTAAGGGAGTTTCAGCCTCCACCTCAAAAAATCCTTTGCCCTCCAACAGGGAAGCAAGGTCATTAGAGAGATGGGGTAAAAACCTTATCTATGAGAGCTTTAAATTGCCTTTTTCATATGTTACAATATCAGGATTATCTCTTAGAAGATTTACAAAAAACATTAGCTTCTCCTGATCCTTTAGACAGGAAGACCTTGCAGGAAGCGGTACATAACACTCGGCAAGTAAGCAATCACTTCCTGCAGTATGGATATGATGCACTGGAGGCTTCATGTAGGGCAGCTATGACAGGGGCAGTGATTCGTAGACATGCTTGGTTAAAAGATCAACCTCTACCAGATCATGTAAAAGCAAAGCTTCTGGATGCTCCTTTGGAAAAGAACAAGCTTTTTGGTGCAAATGCTAAGGATGTCTTAAAGACCATCGAAGAAAAAGCAAAATCAGTTCAGACTGTGAAAGATTTCCTCCAGGTTCAACAGGAATTGGCCTTCAAAAAACTGGTCCTTTCCTAATCCAGAAAAGTTTCAAAGGGGTAAGAACAGACGTGGCCGTGGAAGAGGCCAATACAGAGGCCCTTACAGGGGACGACAATGGCAGCCAGGAAACCAAAGAAGTGATGCAGGGGTTTCACCTGCCCAACAACCACAAACTCAATGACTTTCCTCTACTACCGCCTACCATGGAACAACTAGAAGCTCCCTTGGGCGGGAAATTATCTCTGTTTGCAGAAAACTGGCACAGACTGACAAAGGACAAATGGATTTTGGACATTATAGACAGAGGGTACAGGTTTCATTTTCATACCTTACCAAGAAAACAAGGCATGCCAAACCTACCACAAAATCAGAGGGCAGAGGCTATCAAGCAAATCACTCTGCTGACTCGAATGAAAGCAATAGAAAGAGTTCCACAACAAGAACAAGACCAAGGGTTTTACTCAAGACTGTTCCTTGTTCCAAGAAAAGAATCTCAATGGAGACCAATACTGGACTTGTCCGCATTAAACACCTTTCTCATAGTACCAAAGTTCAAAATGCTGACTCTACAGCAGCTCCTTCCCATGCTGGGCAAGGAGTCGTGGCTGATTACTCTGGACCTCAAGGAGGCATACCTGCATGTCCCTATCAGACACAGCTGCAGAAGATACCTCAGATTTCTTGCAGGGCCAGAGCATTATCAATTCTCAGCATTGCCATTTGGCTTATCTACTGCCCAGAGTATTTACAAAATGCCTGGCTTCAGTGATTGCTCATTGCAGGCTCCAGGGAATACAAATTTACCCGTACCTGGACGACTGCCTCATACAAGCGGACGACAAATTGATGTTGACAAAAAACCTGGATTATGTCATACGATCACTTCAAGCTCTGGGATACACAGTCAACTTCCAAAAGTCAAGACTGCAGCCATCCCAGCAAATAATCTTCTTAGGAGCCAAACTAGACACAGCTTCTCAGATGGCTTACCTGACAGAAGACAAGCAAGAGAAATTAACTCATTACTTCAAAGGTCTAGCAAAACTCACCCAGATGACTGCAAGGAGATTCCTACAGGCCCTGGGTTACATGGCATCCTGCATTCTACTGGTTCCATTAGCAAAACTACACATGAGAAAGCTTCAATGGTACCTAAAAAGCATTTGGTCTCAACACAGCAACAACTTGGAGACCATCATACCACTCATTCCATGCCTACAAAAGGAATTCCTATGGTGGGCCTCGGTGAGCCACGAAAACACAGGTATGTCATTCAAAAAAACACAGATAACACAGACCATGACTACAGACGCCTCAGACCGTGGATGGGGGGGGCGCACATGGAGGGCAGGTGTATACAAGGACAATGGTCTCCAAAGGAAACACATCTGCATATAAACCAAAAGGAAATGCTGGCAGTGATGCATGCCATCGAGGCTTTTCAACACCAACTCCAGCAAGGCCATTTAATGATACGGACAGACAACACCACTGTAATGTGGTACATAAACAAGCAGGGGGGCACCCACTCTTATCCCCTTTGCAGACTGACAATGCAGCTTTGGGAGAAATCACTGAGCCTAAACATCCAGTTACAATCCCAGTTTGTTCCAGGAAAAGACAATGTGTTGGCGGACAGCCTAAGCAGGAATTTCACAGATCCACACGAGTGGAGGTTACATCCGAAGGCCTTCAGACAACTCACTTCAACATGGGGCAAGCCAGAAGTGGACCTATTTGCCTCTCACCTCAACAATCTTCTACCAAAATTTTGCACAAGGACATATCATCCAAAAGCTTGGAAAATAGATGCCCTCTCATTCAACTGGAACTGCCTAGCAATCTATGCATTCCCACCTCTACCACTGATGACCTCAGTATTACTAAAGATCAAAGCAGAGAAGCCCAAGGGGAATCATAATAGCTCCGGATTGGCCAAGACAACACTGGTACCCACTACTACGGAGCATATGTCACACCAGGAGGCGGGCCCTCCCTCAGTGGCCTCTACTTTTGACTCAACACAATTTCGAAACGCTGCATCCAAATCTTCAGACATTACAACTAACAGCCTGGGAGATCCCATAAACAACTTCAGCTTATCTCTCTCCAAGGAAGTTCAGCGGATACTAGCAGAGGCTCGAAGACCATCCACCAGAAAGGTTTACTTAGCAAAATGGAAAAGATTTAGCAATTGGAATACCAGCAAGGGACATGATGCATCATTGTTGAACATCCCACTCATCTTGGAATATTTGGCAGATATGTTAAAGAACGGCCTCTCATATTCTTCCATAAAGATACATGCATCTGCTATTTCAGCTAGATACAACACTGATCCTCCTGTTTTCTCTCACCCCTTACTAAGACAATTCCTCAGGGGAATCAAGAACATTACGCCACCAAGAAAGGCCCCAGTGCCAGCCTGGGACCTCAATTTTGTCTTAGAAAAACTGACTCTACCTCCTTTTGAGCCAGCAGCTTCAGTTGACTTGCAATTTCTCTCATGGAAGACAGCTTTCCTGTTGGCAATTACCTCAGCAAGAAGGGTTTCTGAGCTACAAGCCCTAATGGCAATACCACCCTTTATTATTTTTCACAGAGACAGGGTTTCATTAAGGACCAACCCTACTTTTATGCCAAAGGTGGTATCTAGGGTTTCTCTAAATCAAGCCATTCATCTGCCTGCTTTCTTCCCCAATCCTGAGAATAAGGGGGAAAGACTTTTGCATACCTTGGACATTCACAGACAACTTCGATACTACCTGGACAGAACCAAGGCCAGTAGGAAGTCTGAACAACTTTTGTAGCTTACGCCCCTGCAGTCCAAGGAAAAGCAATTTCAAAACAGACTATTTCTAAATGGATTGGACATTGCATCAGATTCTGTTATTCCTTTCATGGAAAGACTGTTCCAGCCAATGTCAGACCACATTCCACCAGAGCTACAGCCACCTCTACAGCATTCTTAAGAGGGGTGCCTACCAAGGACATTCTAGAAGCTGCTACATGAAGCTCCGTGCATACATTCTCCAAACACTACAATCTCCCTCTATATTCCAGATCCAGAGCAGGCTTTGCTTCGGCAGTCCTGCAGGGTTTGATTGCCACACCATCACTTTCCTAGAGCATTCCTCCTCCCCCAGCTAAGCTATGGTATTCTGCCCACATGTTATGACTGCAGTTGCATTCTTGAAGGACATAGTACAGTTTTGTACCTACCATAAATGTAGATGTCCGATAGACATGCAACTGCAGTCGGATTTTCCCTCCCTCCATACCCCTCTATGCCTAGGGCCCACTCCTATCCCTGTTATTCTTAGCTGGGGATATCTGTTATGGTGTATTTGTTTTATTGCTCATTTATTTGTTTGGAATCCTGTTTTTGTCTTCCAATTTGATTACAGCCTTCCTTGGAGGGCACCTGGCATCTGGGGCAAGAAACACTGAAGAAAATGGCGTCGGCTGATGCTTATATACTCCAGCTGCTCTAACGTCGGAGAGAAATGCGACATCAGCCGACGTCGGACCCAGACTTTGGAATCCGGCCGACCGAGGGCTGCCTGAGGCAGGACAAACCCACATGTTATGACTGCAGTTGCATGTCTATCGGACATCTACATTTATGGTAGGTACAAAACTGTACTTTCTCCGTATTTCACTGTTGCAGTCATCACACTTGGGTTATCTGCTTGCAGGTAGCCCTCAGTCGGCCCAAATACCAGAGTCGTAGGATTTTTGCATCGGATGCTGTGGCCTCTTCCATGGCATCAGGTCATCAAGGGTACAAAACAGGCAGCCGATGCCATTACATCAGTCTTTCTTGCTGAGAAGGAGCCCGAAGCAGTTGCAAGTGCCAGTCTGGCACTACCTGAAATTTTTGTTTTTCGAGTTTCAAACCTGAAGTCTTCTAAAGCGAAGTACCCCATTGGGGATCCTTTTTTCTTGCTCTAAAGATGTCAGAAAAAGTCAACAATTGTCTTGCCTGTGGAAAGTAAATACCTCCGAGATTTTCATTCATACTGCGTCACCTGTTTAGGCCCAGACCACGACATTCCTCGCTGTTGGTTTTGTGCCTTGTTTTAATGCCCAAACCATTCGCAGTCGGGCTATCTTTGTCACTAAATTCTTTCACTCTCATTCTCCATATTCAGAAATGGCTTCGATAAGCCATCCGACTACCGATCTTCCAAAAATACATAGGGACACAGACCGCATAGGTCCAAAACTGCCGACTATGTTTCCGTTAAGCTAGTTGCAAGTCAGCCTGTACTCAGTGAGGCGCCTTTGCAGCCCCTGATGCCTGCTTCTACAGATTCGCAGGCATCTGCCAAGACCCCATTCGGAGTCCGGTATGCCGCGAGATGCTTCTTTGACTATAGAACCTGCTGATGTCTTTACCTTGGATGGGTCTGGAGCCGCTGTGCAGACACCTGCTTCTGAGGGTGTATTCTGTCCTACCGATGTTCGAATTAAACTGGCGACTTCGTTTTTAGCTAAAAATACCAAGTTTCTCAGGCCTAGAGTATACACTGCAGCTAGAAAACAGATGACCAAAGTACATGCTCAAGCTCCCATGCCGCAAAAACAAATGTTTAGAATGGCTGAAGACCTTGTTACCCTAATTAGTGGAAGCCAGTCTTCCCCTGCAAAGCGACAAAGAATTGAGTTTCATTCTGATTCTACAGACCAGGAGTCCCAATGACTTTGACCCTTCTGATTATCAGGACATGCCCTTATCAGCCTATGAGGATTCAGATGCGGTGGAATCCATTTCCCTCTGCCTTCGCTCAAGAGGATTTTTCTTTTGGTGAAACCTTGCATACTTTAAGAGCATTTCCGCTGGGAATGCTAGGACTACCCTTAGTCCAAAAAGACTCAGAATTTTTAGATTTGCCTTAGCTCTGGCCTCTATCTATACCCCATGTCCTGGATGTTGTAGAAGAGGTCTTCATGGAATCCAGTCTTACTGCAGATACTTTACCCCAGCCCCTAGAAAACCTGACCAGTACTACAGAGTACCTGATTTTTACAAATTTCTCTCTAAGAATCCTACTGCAGATCCAGAGACCATTTCCCAGGGACCTAAAGTGATTAAGGCTACTGCAGCCAAAAACCCTACCCCTTCAGACAGGGATTCCAGAGCTGTAGACAGATGGGGGGTAAGAAGGTATATACTTCTGCAACTGTTGCCATCAGGGCAATTAATTGCCATTTTCACATGTTGAAGTACCAGCAACATATTATGGAACTAAAACAAAAAATGGTGTTACTCCCAGATTGTGCAGCAAAAAAGATTTACAAGAGTTGATGCATTCTGCAAACCAAGTTAGTAAGCATACTTTGCAGTGTGGTTTTGATGCCCTAGAAACATCTTGCAGGGCTGCAGTCACGGTGTCTGTACTGAGGAGGCATGCTTGGCTGAAGGAACAAACCTTGCAAGATCATGAATCAAAATTACTAGATGCTCCTTTAAACAAGGACTGTTTGTTTGGCACCAAAGCAGAAGTTGTAATTAAAAAGATGGACGAAAAAGCTAAATCTATGCAAACTGTTAAAGAAGTCTTACAAGTGCAGCCACCTAGATTCAGTAGACATTGGCCTTCTAAAAATTGGTCCTTTCCTGCCCCTTCCAGGCCTTCTCACTCCAAACCCAGGGGAAACAGGCCACCCAAACTGCAGTCTCAGGGTATGCAGAGATCTAAACAATGGAGTGGCTCCCACCTCAAAAACAGGGAGTAGTAAGCTGCCCCCTTATGGAAAGAGTTCACAATGACTTTTCAATTATCCTTCCCAGCCCTGCCCAATTACTTGTGCCCCGAGGAGGAAAACTTGCCCTTCATGCAAAAAAAAATGGATGTCCATTACTCAGGATCAATGGGTCCTAAACATTGTATCCCAGGGGTACAGATTCTACTTCCATTAACTGCCAGCCCCAGATGGGTTTCCAGACCTTCCTCCAAACCGGTGGGCAGAGGCTAAAAAGCAAGTACTTTCCCTTCTCAATGTCAGAGCTATTCAACCTGTTCCAGTAGAGCAAAGAGGACAGGCTTTCTACTCCAGACTTTTCCTGGTGCCCAGAAAAGAGGGTTCTTGGCACCCAGTCCTGAATCTATCAATTCTCAACATCTTTCTGGTGGACCCAAAATTCAAAATGCTTACTCTGCAACAGCTTCTCCCTATGCTAGCCAAGGATGCCTCGTTAGTCAGCCTAGACTTAAAAGAAGCTTATCTGCACATCCCCATAAGGGAGTATTGCAGGAAATATCTACACTTCAGGGCAGGCTCTATGCACTGTCAATTCTCTGCACTTCCCTTTGGCTTATCTACTGCGCCCAGAGTATTCACAAAGTGCCTGGCTCCAGCCATTGCATACTGCAGGCAGAGAAATGTCCAAATTTTCCCATACTTGGACGATTGCCTGTTTCAGGCGGACAGTCAGGAATTGCTTCTTCAGCACCTGACATTTGTAAAAAGCCTCCTCACTTCATTAGGGTACACCATCAATGAAAAGAAATCACAACTGGTGCCCAGTCAAAAAATGGTATTCCTGGGAGCAAGCTTGAACACAACTTCCCAGATGGCATTTCTCACTCCAGAAAAACAGGTCTATTTGACCAACTACTTCAAACAAATGGCCACCAAAACCCAGCTATCTGCAAGGAAAATACTGCAAGCCCTAGGGTTCATGGCTTCATGTATTCTGCTAATTCCATATGCAAGACTGCATATGAGGAAACTTCAGTGGTACTTATTCTTTGGTGCCAACATTCTCAGGACCTGGAAACAGTCATTCCAATCATACCTTGCCTAAGGGCAGAGTTCCTTTGGTGGGCAGAAGCATGCAACCACAACAAGGGACTGCCTTTCATTCAACGCCTCACCGCCCAAACCCTGACAACAGATGCATCAGACTATGCATGGGGGCCTCACATGGCAGGCAAATGCATTTCGGGCATGTAGAGCCCAGGCCAAATTCTCCTCACATCAAAAAGAGATGCTAGCTGTACAGAATGCTCCGACAGCCTTCAAATACCTAATCCTTCCAGTACAGCTGCTGATAAAAACAGACAACACTACAGTTATGTGGTACATAAACAAATGGGGGAACCCATTCTTACCCACTCTGCAGGTTAGCCATGGCCCTGTGGAACACAGCCTTGAGCAACCAAGTGCCTCTACAAGCTCAGTTCCTGCCAGGCAAACAATATTCACTGGCAGACTTGAGCAGAAATCTCGTAGACCCCAACACCTTCAACCTTCTAATTCAGAGGTGGGGGACACCGGAGGTGAACCTCTTTGCCTCTGCCGAAAACCACCAGTTGATCAAATTTTGCACCAGAAACCCTCACATCAGGGCCTGAAAGGTGGATGCCCTATCCTTCCAGTGGGAAAACCTCTCAATTTATGCCTTTCCCCCTCTGCCCTTCCTCTCAAAAGTACTACTCAAGCTAAAACAGGACAGACCAAGTACAATTCTCATTGCCCTAGACTGGCCACACCAGCACTGGTACCCACTCTTACACACACCAGTGACACCCTGGCACCTTCATCAGGCCCCTACCCTGCTGTCTCAGCAGGAGGGACAGATGTTGCATCCACAGTTACAAAACCCCAAACCTTGCAGCCTGGCTTATCCCCTGAAAACACCACCAGCAACCCTCAGCAAACAGGTGCTGAACGTCATTTCTGAAGCCAGAAGGCCTAGTACTAGGAAATCCTATGCTGAAAAGATATTGATGGCTTATTACCTAATTTGTTGATGATAGGGTAATCATGTTTTATGAAAATCCATTTTTTTTTTACAATACTACAAATCATGTTAGTTTCTTTAGAATATTCTGTAAAAAAACTAGTAACAAATAGTCTGAACTGCTTCCACATCATGTACTTGCGTGTTTGTATTTAAAGTTCTGTCATCACATTCAATATTATGACCTTTAAATAAAATAGATTTAAAATGACCTGTATTCCTTTTGCGTCTAACTTCATTTTGAAACTTTTCTATATAATGTTGTGGGTATGCTCTATTAAGAAACATCTGTTGTAAATTATTACATTCAACTTCAAAATCAATGTCAGAAGAAATCATTCTAGAAGCCCTCACCAATTATAACTGCCTTCTTTTTATGCAAGGGGTGGTTACTTAAATGTAAAAAAGAATTTGAGTAGGTAGGCTTTCTATAAATCTTTGCTGAATATCTATTAAAATTCCTATCTTTGATAAGCAAAATATCCAAAAAATCAAACACAATCGTGCCAACAGAGGAAGAAATACAACAAACGCAGGAGATAGTTGTGGATACAGCCTCAGAAGGTTGTGAATTTCTTTTAAGCCAACAAGGTGACTTTAAAATTAAAAATTTTTCTACCATGTACATTCCGCAAGAAATTACAGTCTTTTGCAAAAGGACTTAATTTTGTTCCTTCTGCCCGTTTTAACCTTGCCAAAACGTGTGATTTAAAACTGTATTAGTAAGCTTAATTTAAAACTTTTGCTAGGCAGTAATTCGAATGTAATTGATCCTTGTAGAATTCCTTTATTCCCCCACTGCATCCTACTCTAGTTTTATATGAAACACGGATCAGGTTCATGGCAAACGAAAAACACAAAGTGAAGTGTTAGTAATATTTCCGAATATGAAAAAGAATTTTTAAATCAAATAAGACATCATAACCGTGTTCGTGTAATGAAACCAGATAAAGGCGGTGGGGTAATATTTATGGATGAAATTGATTATATTAATAGGATGAACTCTATTTTGAATACTACTATGAGAGTTTCTGTTAACCAATTTAATCAGGCCTATCAGCATGTCTGTCAAGAGTGTTTTAAGTGATTTATTCGAGAATTCTATTTCACTTGAAATTTACCACTTTTAACTATGCCAGCACCAATAACTCCAGTCATGTTTGGTATGCCCAAATTACATAATTTAAATAATCCACCATTCCGTCCTATTATTGATGGACGGAAATCAATAACATATGCTTGTGCGAAATGGGTGGACAACAAGTTGAAACCATTACTGGCTATTGAATATCAAATCTGCAAGGACTCTCTGGGTTTCTTGGGAAGTATTAACACTCTAGAATTTTGTGAGTATGCTAACTTCCTTACCATAGACATCAAGGACCTGTATACGGTTATACCACAAACTATAGGGCTTGAATGGGTAAGGGAGTTCACAAGAATAAAAGGTCTGGAATGTACAACTATCAGTGTGCTAGTAACTGTTTTAGAACTAGTGCTTAATAATTATTTTCTTTTCAACAATGACATCTACCTTCAGAAATCAGGTATAGCTATGGGGTCGCCTTGCGGAGGTAGTTTTGCCAACGCAGTAATGGCATATTGGGAAAGATGTTTTTTGTTCAAAAATCAATTGTTTATGGAGAAAGTTACCTGGTATACGAGATACCAGGATGATATGTTTTTCATTTTCAAGGGTGAATTTGAAGAAGCTCGACATTTTGTGGAAACAATTAAGTCATTTACATCATTTTTAGATTTCACCTTTGAATTCAATATGGAATGTATCAATTTTTTTGATATTTTGCTTATCAAAGATAGGAATTTTAATAAATATTCAGCAAAGATTTATAGAAAGCCTACCTACTCCAGTTCTTTTTTACTTTTCTTATGTAACCATCTCTTGCATCAAAAGAAGGCTGTTATTAAAGGCCAATTGGTGAGGGCTTCTAGAATGATTTCTTCCGACATTGATTTTGAAGTTGAATATGATAATTTACAACAGCTGTTTCTTAATAGAGCATACCCACAACATTGTATAGAAAAGTTTCGAACTGAAGTTGGACACAAAAGGAATATAGGTCATTTTAAACCTATTTTATTTAAAGGTCATAATATTGAATGTGATGATAGAACTTCTTTAAATACAAACATGCAAGTACATGATGTGGAAGCAGCTCAGACTCCATTTGTTACTAGTTTTTGTACAGAATATTCCAATGAAACTGACATGATTTGTAGTATTGTAAAAAATAACTGGATTTTCATAACACACGATTACCCTATTATCAACAAATTAGGTAATAAGCCATTAATATCATACAGAAGAGGGCCTAATTTAAAATGTCTTTTAGAAATGCCTTTAAAGTTAAACAATGAAATTAATGGAATGTTCAGATGTGGGCATTGTCATTATTGTAAACGCATTTTAGTAGGCAAGTCTTTTAACATCAAGGACACTTTTTGTATAAAGTTATAGGTAAATATAACAGAATCCAAAGGTGTAATATACCTTGCTGTTTTAAGTTGTCATTCTTGCCTGCATTCTTGCTGGATGGGTTTGGAGCCGATCCTCTGCTCCAACTCTGCCTATATTATAGCTCGAGAGCTATTTTTACCGGCTCGAGGCAGCCCTATATCCCACAATACCATGCGCTAACTCCCCAGATCTCGTTTACCGCTTCGCTACGAGGTTGTCTTTTTTACCGGCTCAGGTTAGTAAGGAGTTTTACTTAATTGATCTAGTTTTCAGGTAGTTTTTTCCCCAGTAGTTATCTTTGTCTAGGTCCCTACTGATTACCTTATTCTCGGGTCCCTTTCTCTTGTAGCCCTTCTTCCCTTATTTAAATTTTTTATCTTGGGCCTACCGGCTTTACCTTAGTTTCCCCACCCCTTACAGTGTCTGTGTGTGTGGGTTTAGTCAGTACCCTTAACTTTTCTAATTTTAAGTTGTGTGTGTGGACTGACTGTGTTTTTACTGTGCTTAGGATTATGTCCAAAGACACTAAGGTCTCGGGATTCAAGAAGTGTGACTCGTGCTGTCAGAAAATGTCTCTGACAGACGGTCACACTTCTTGTGTCTATTGCTTGGGGCCTTTACACCTGCAGGACTCTTGTTCTGTTTGTCACGGATTTAGTTCGAGTCCTGCAGGAGAGGCGTAACAAGCTTATTCTTAAGGGCTTGTTAAAGCCTGATGACTCCCCGTCCAAGTCTGGTTCAGGGAAGTCATCAAAAACCGCCAAACCCTCGGCTCCAGCTTCTGAGTCGAGGGCTGGTGTTGAGATGGCTCCGACCTCTGTTCTGGCTGGCTCCGAGGCGAGCAAAGCGGTTTCCGCTCCGAAACCATCATCGGAGCTGACCCCAGCGCGCACGCGCTCTAGGTCCCCCTCCCTAGAGTCCGTTAGATCGGCTCCGAAATCCCCTCTCTTGTCGGAGCGGAGTCGTAGGACTCATTCATCGAGGTCATCTAGGCTTTCTGACCATGACATCGAGAGGGTGGTCAGTAGACTCATAAAATCTCAGGCACTGGCCCAAATGCTCCAGAGCCCATCTCACCAGACTGCTGCTCCTTCGATACAATTATCTATTCCTCCTCCGACTCATCACTCGAGCTCGGAGCTGGAGTTTCTCGGAACCATGACCTTGCCTACGTCGGAGCAGATACTTCCTCCTTCGGCTCCGGTGTCGTCGGCTCCGACCTCTTCATTGGTTCCGTCCGTGGAGAGGTCCGGGCGCCGAGACTTCATTGTCGGCTCCGAGGGGGCGAGTGGCATCGGACCCTTGTCCGACCCTGCTCTCCCTCTCGGAGCTTCGGCTCTGGTTAGTTCGGCCCCGACATCATTCTCGGAGCCCTCTGTCTGCTGCGGGGGTGGTCCCGGTCTCTTCGGAGCCGGTGCTACCTTTGGTGTCTGATAGGGGAGCCTTCAAGGTGATGAGGAGTGTGCTGGACCCAGTGTCCACTCCAAGGTTAAGTTCTGCGGCTCCTCCCTCCATAGTGCCTGTTAAGGTCTCTGGCCATTCTCTTGCACCTGTCAGCAGAGATCCACAGCGTGGGGTACCCACTTTGGGTGTCTCCTTCTCTTCCGAGGTCTCCCCTGAAGTTTCAGGGGAACCCCCTAGGAAAAGAAAGTGCAAGAGGAAGCACATGGACTCACCCAAGTCTGTCACGTCGGACACCGACTTGGATGAGTCGGAAGGTTCCCCCAGATCCCCCTCTGAGGATGTCTCCTTTTCAGACATCCTGGAAATCCTAAGACAGAGGGGGAATTGGTCCACTCTTAAACCTTCCGAGGACGAGTCTGTTTACCGTGACGCTTTTGGATCTCGCCCTTCCACCTCCTGGGTGTCTCCCCCTTTCGACCCACTAATGGAGGTAGTGGCTAGAAAGGCGTGGGCAGCTGCTGATTCAATGGAACCTACCCCTAGGAGGCCTTCTAAATTTATTTCTGCACCAGATAAATCCTTTCTCACCAAAGGCGTTTCAGTTGATGCTATGGTGGTAGCAGCAGCCACTAAGAAGGAATTGGGTGATCCTTCTGTATCTGTTCATCCTCCTAACAAGGAGTCTAGGACCATGGACAGGTATGGCAAGCGGACCTTTGCTTCAGCGACCTTTTCTATGCGATCGCTGAACTATTTGTCATTTCACCCGCCTTCAAAGAGACTTGCTCAAAGAGCTGGGTGAAACGCTACAGGATCCTTCTGCTGCGGGGTTTAAGGACAAAATAAACTCTCAGCTGGCTACCCTGAATTCCATTGTTAACTCCTCCATGCGGCTAATTTCTTATTGCAGCCGATGGAGCGAGTAGGGCCGCTGGTACAGGCGTTGCGTTAAGACGTCACGCTTGGATGCGGCTCTGTAACTCTGCTGATCCCTTCAAGGCGTCCTTCACTAACACCCCCTTTGATGGTTCGGAATTGTTCGGACCTCAAGTGAAGAATACCCTCACCAGGTGCGAGCAAGACGGTAAAACTCTCTGCCGTGGGAGTCCGGTTTTCCACGCCTTCTAGACCTTATCCTAAGGGACAGAAGGGGGGAAAGATGCGGTTCCGCAAACCACAGGGAGTCGCACCTGCCGCACGCGGTGATTTTCCCCCTAGAGGCAGAGGGGGAAATAACAGATGCCGCCCCAGGGGCAGAGGGGGTCCTCAGAACCAGGGTTCTAGGGAATCTTTTCCTGATCAACCCTTTCAGCATCCCTGAGAAGCTGCCTGACTGTCCACCTTCGGAGGCAGTCGGGGGAAGATTATCTCTGCACCCGGAAGCCTGGCAATCCCTCTCCCAAGACACATGGGTACAGATCATCATATCCGAGGGTTACAAAATCCCCTTTACTATCCCCCCGGTACAACCGCCAAAACCCCTACCAGATGTACCACCCGCACAAAGGGGTCAGGCTCAGCTAGAAATAGAAAAGCTATTAGCAAAAAGAGTCATCCAGGCAGTCCCAGCAGATCAGCTAGGGTCCGGAATTTACTCCAGGTTCTTTTTGGTACAAAAAAGACAGGAGACTGGAGACCTATTTTGGATCTCAGCAGGTTAAACAAATCTGTGCTAAAGACAAAATTTCGGATGGTAACACTGCAGTCCATTCTACCCTTTTTGGGCAGAGACAACTGGATGTGCTAGTTAGACCTCCAGGATGCGTACTACCATATAAAGATATACAGACGCTCCAGGAGGTTTCTCCGCTTCCTGCTGGGAGTCAGTCATTTTCAATTCAGAGCCCTGCCCTTTGGTCTCACCACAGCCCCCCAGGTGTTCACCAAATGTTTGGCAGTGGTCACGGCTCACCTGAGACGGAAAGGATTCCAGGTGTTTCCATACTTAGACGACTGGCTCATTTCCACTACCACCAAACAGGATCTCATAATGGCCAGGGATTACACTATTCAGCTTTGCAACAGTTGGGTATTTTTATAAATTTTGCAAAGTCCTCCTTGTTGCCTTGTCAATGTATAAACTTTATAGGCGCCGTATTAAACACCACAGAAATGTCTGCAACACTACCACCCCAGAGAGTGGCAGACATAAGGTGGAATGTTCAGACCCTGTTTCAGCCCAACAAAGTCCAGGTCAACCGAGTATTGAAAGTATTAGGCCTCATGGCGGTGGCGATTCTTCTACTTCCATTAGCCCGCTTCCACATGAGGCTCCTTCAGTGGATGCTCTTTTCTCGGTGGTCTTTTCAACAGCTACCAATGACCCACAACATTTGGATAACCCCATCTTGCAAGAAACATCTCTCCTGGTGGATGGTTTCCCCTCAGCTTTTTCAGGGCAGACCCTTTGTTCTCCTCCTTCCAGTTGCCACTCACAACGGATGCCTCCCTGATCGGGTGGGGCATTATCACGGCAGGACGGTTCAGGGCACTTGGCAACAGTCAGAATGCCACCTGCACATAAATGTCCTGGAGATGAGGGCGGTGCTTTTGACGTTGCAAGCCCTTCAGAGCTGTCTTCCCACGGGGACTATAGCAATTCAGATGGACAATATGTCTGTGGTGTGGTACATAAACAAGCAGGGCGGAACAAAGTCCTATCCCCTCTGTCGGGAAGCACTCAGACTTTGGCAATGGGCGATTTCATCTCAATGGTTTCTGATAGCAACGCACATCCCCGGGAAGTCCAACGTCATAGCAGACCGATTGAGCAGAACTATCCTCATGCCTCACGAGTGGTCTCTAAATCAAGCGGTAGCAGACGGAATCTTTCGGAAGTGGGGCCAGCCTTGCTGCGACCTTTTCGCAACTCCCAAAACAGCAAGTGCCTCGACTTCTTCACACTTTTTCCTCTACCAGGCCAACCCCTCAGAGACGCTCTTGTTCACGTTTGGCCCCGGGGTCTTCTCTATGCTTTTCCTCCTTTTCCGTTGATCCCACAATTAATTCAGAAAGCAATCGCATTGAGATCCAAAATGATCCTCATTGCCCCTTTTTGGCCTCGACAAGTTTGGTTCCCGTTCCTGCACAAATACCTACTGGAACAGCCTTGGCATCTGGAACCCCTTCCAGATCTAGTGACCCACCTCACGGGCAAGCTGCATCAGTCTCTATATTCCACCAACCTCACAGCTTGGTTGCTCCACTTCCAGCCATAGCCAGGCTTCCCCTCATCTCTCCTCCTGTCCGTTATATCATTCTGGCCTCCCATAAGTCCAATACTAGGAAGACTTATGCTTGTAAATGGAAGCATTTTTCATTCTGGGCGCAAAATAGGTCCTTAGATCCTTTTCATGCACCCATTCATGAGGTTCTGGACTTTCTGGCGGAGCTTTTTCATTCTGGATCTTCATTGGCCACTATCAGAGTACAATTAGCGGCCATTGCTAATTTTCATGTTGGACTCTCAGAAGCAAATATTATGTCCCACAAACTCTGTAAAGCTTTTCTCAAGGGCATCTTTTTGCTCAGACCTCCAGTAAAAGATCCACCTCCACAATGGGACTTGAATTTAGTTCTATCCTCACTAATTCTGTCCCCTTTTGAACCTGCAGCTTCTTGTTCCCTCAAACTACTTTCTTGGAAAACGCTGTTTTTAGTAGCTATAACATCTGCCAGAGGGGTCTCGGAACTCCAAGCCTTGTCTGTCCGTCCTCCTCATTTGGTTTTCCATAAAGACAGGGTAACGCTCAGAACAAACACTTCCTTCCTTCCAAAAGTGCTATCGGAAGCAAATTTAAATCATTCTATTGATTTACCTGTCTTTTTCCCAGACTATACCAACAGAGCTGAACAAAAATTACATTCATTAGATGTTCATTGCCAATTACGGTATTACCTAGACAGGACAAAACAATTCAGAAAATCAGATCAGCTCTTTATCTCTTATGCGGCAGGCAAGAAAGGGCTTCCGGTTTCGAAAGTTACTCTTTCCAGATGGCTGACATCTATTATTACCTTGGTCTATGAGTTGAGGCACAGACAACTTCCCTCTAGGCCTAAGGCTCATTCAACTAGGACTCTATCAACTTCAACAGCTTTTCAAGCAAGGTTACCACTAGATGCCATTTGTGCAGCGGTTACATGGGCTTCCAAACATACTTTTATTGCTCATTACTAACTTGACTTAGCCTCCAGAAATAGAGCTGATTTTGATTCCACTGTACTCGGGAGTCTGTTCAATTGAGCCACCCAGGACTAAGATGCTAGGGACGCTGTCCCATCCAGCAAGAATGAAGGCGAGAATGACAACTTAACATTAAGAAGTTATGTCTTACCATAACGTTCCATGTTAGTTGTCGTCTTCTCGCCTTCTTTCTTGCTTCCCTCCCTCCTGCCCCCTAGCCTGGACAGACTCGAGATTGAGTCCTTCCTTTTTGGGGATACTATATGTTGCGTCTTTTCTTGGTATCCTTAGTGTTACTATCAGGTAATCTTCTAATAAAGAGGATTATAATTTTTATATTATAAGGTTGTTGTTTATACTATGCCTTTGGGAGTTAGAGCATGGTATTGTGGGATATAGGGCTGCCTCGAGCCGGTAAAAATAGCTCTCGAGCTATAGTATAGGCCGAGTCTGAGCCGAGGATCAGCTCCGAATCCATCCAGCAAGAAAGAAGGCGAGAAGAAGACAACTAACATGGAATGTTATGGTAAGACATATCTTCTTATGTCAATTTTGCCCAGGGTTCTATGTAGAGAAATCTGAGAGAAAGTTAAAAAAATAGAATCTATGAACACTTTTATAGTATTGGTAAGAGTGACTTAAATAATGCCTTAGCAAAACATGTCAAAGATAATCCAACACATTTTCAAATGTGTAGTTATAGAACAAATGAAGAAGAATGTTCGGGGTGGACCATGGCATTTGAAATTAGAAGAAAGGGTGTTGTTATGGCAACTTCATACTAGTGCGAATATTTTTCCAGGGCTTAATGAATATTGCTCTGTCAAATGCTTATTAAAATTAAAAGCCTTGGAAAGATGAAATAAACATTTTATTTTTTAATTCAATATGAAATATGTTTACATTTTATCAACATGTTGGTTACAACATACTCTAGTTTGATTACATACATTCTTTTTGGTATTTTTATTGATGTCATGTAAATTACTGGTTCAAAAGTTTTTTATAAAAAGCTGGTTTCTTTAAATATTTTTAAATAGAGTGATGTAATAGATATGTTATTTAAGAAGGATTTTGGAGGGAATTTTTTGTCTGAGGAAGTGCAGCAAATTGGGTTGTACGAAAGCGCTTACAATAAATTGGTGTTTTTACGAACTGTGCCATCCCTTTCTTGTATTCAATAGTTGGTTATTTTTCTTTAAGTTTGTTGCATTGACTTACTGTTCAACATAGTTGTCTGCATCCTCTGAAGGGGCGGTGGTGTGAAGCTGCTGATACCCTCCCTTAGGAGGTTGTAGTCAGCTTTTGAGAAGTTTTTTAGCCAGATTACAGCTGGGGGGGGGTTGGGTAGAATAGAAACTTCGAATGAGACAGACCAATGATCTGATCTTACAAGGGAAGAACATACTGTGTGGGAGTGGTACAGTGGTCGCCACTGTTGGTGAGAACAGAGTCCAAAATGTTATCTCCTCTTGTGGGAATGAGACGAGCTGGTCTAGTGCATTAGAACTGATGAAGTCAAGGAATTGTTGGTGAGTGCATTAGTGCAGGAACATTTCACCCAGTCTATGGTGGGATTGTTGAAGTCACCAAATATCAGGTTGTTAGGGGGTACCTTGATGGAGTCAAGTTGATCCAGGTAGGAGGAGTGGGTGTCCTGAGTCATGGAGGGGTGGTCTATAGCTGGCTATAACTTGGATGGGTGCATTGCCAACTGTCAGTTGCACCTGGAGTTAGTACCAGTGCGTCTTGCTAGCAAACCAGTCTAGAGAAGTTCCTGTCCTTAATGAAGATAGACTCCCTTAGTCTTCCCGTCCTCATTTTGTGGTCAGAATGTGTGGAATGAGGTATAACCTGGTAAGGCAGGGGTGCTGTTTGCAGCCCTTTACCAAGTTTCTGTGACCGCATGGATGTCTGCATCTTCCAGTGCAAGGAGAGCCTCCAGTGAGTGCATTTTGGGCACAATAGAGGAGGCACGAGCATTGGCCAGGATCTGGAATCCCAGGGATGACAGATGGAGGCCATCTCTGTCAAAGCATTGAGGCCCATCAACCATGTCATCCCTGGTATACAGATACTGCATCCCCTTGGAGTAACAGTAGAAGCTAAGCCAGTTGTTGAAGTCAACTATTTTTTTGTTGGTGGTATTGTATCATTCTTGGTGAAGGTAGGGTGCTGCTCAGGGCTAGGGTCCTACCTGCCTGGAACACATAATCAGAGCTCAATTGTCTCTCTTCATGTGGTCCATGGAGGTACGTCTGAAGTCGCTCACACCAACATGGACAGTGATAAGAGTCCATACTTGTAATTGTGGTGAGACTTGCATGCGTGATGTGATGGATTCTGGCACCAGACAGACAAGACATCCTTGTCGAGCCTGGTGAGGGGGACATCGGTGTGTCTCACAGTTGATTCGCCAATGACTAGTATGTTTGGTTTATTGTTATGCCGTGTGGGCTGTGTTGGTTTATTGTTTTGTCAGACACTGGTGTGTTGTCTGCTGTATGTGATGTTTGGTGTTGTGTGTGGAATGTTTGTGAGTGTGTTTTGGAGGTCTCTGCTATTTAGGTAAATTTTTATTGAGGACCCCTGCATAGGTGTGTGTGTGTTGTACTTGCCTATGTGATGTTTGTTTGTGCTAGCAGTCTTCTCTTTTAGGAGTAGTGACTAACGTGAAAGAGCATGGATTCCAGGTTACTGATGTAGATGCATTTCTCGCACGTAGAAGAATTATGTGCTAGGAGAAGAGGGCTGTCCGTAAACATGAGGCAGTTGCTGCACTATCTCAGTATGCCCATGTCGACCAGGCTGGCAGGAGAAACTGATGGGAATTGTCTAGACATGGTCATCCCAGTACTTGTGCAGGCTTGTGGAGAGAGGCCATTGATAGGGATTTGTCCACAAGCGAGTAGACCGCAAAAACCTTTTAAATGTAAAGTAACTGGCCTGAAGCCCAAGTGCTAAACCAGAACTACGATGCTTAGAATAACAGATAAATTTAATCAGGCTACTAACAAGCAGTAATAAATGCAGTAGAATAAAAGCACTTGAACACTTAGCACGCAGCAAAACAAAAATAAGGTAAAGTAGGTAGAACACACAGTAAAAGCAGCTGAATAAAGTGCAATTGTATGTGTGTGCAGGAAGGAAACAGAAGATAGTTGATTAAGAAACTAAGGGGGTTAGCCTTCCCAAATGCTCTCTGTACTCAGTAGACTGAGCTGATGAGACAGGGAGGAGTGTCCAAAATCAAAGAAGAAAGGAGGGTAGTCCTTCCCATATGATCTCACTGTACTCAGTTGAGTCGGCAAATAAGATGGGAATAGGAGGAGTGACCAAATTCAAATTTACAGCAGGAGCAGGCAATTCCAAGGCCACCAAGTTTGAGTAAAACACTTGTGTGGGAAACAAAATGCAGACAAGAGGCCAGCAATACAGTGAAGCAAATTCAGTACAGTTTTAAGTATCACTGAAACAAATCCAGTGCAGAAAAGTATACTTGTATCAGCTTGGTATATCCAGATGGTTACAGAATCAAGTACAGCCAGCTACTTTGCTCTGCTATATCAGCTCTGCTACTGAGGTCATTCAATTCAGATTCCTTTAGGCACATTTTTCATGAGGACGTGTAGCAGAGTTGTTTTTGCATCCTATACTACTGGAAAATCTTGTGTTGGCAAGTGGCAAATATTTTCTAGTTGGTGCCTAGCCAATAACAAGGATCCCATCAGAGATTGTGTACTACTGGTTCTGAAACACTTTTGAGAGTCCTGTTAAGATGCATGTTGTGGCCAATTTCAGTATGTCCGGCCATGGATCCTCCTCTCTCCATTTTTGGTAAAACTGTTTAAGGGGGTTTTACATCTTCAGCCTCCTAGAAAGCAGATGGCTGCAATGGGATCTTAACTTTGTGGAAAATGTAACTTTGTCACCCTTTAAACCAGGTCATCAGGCTGATTTAAGGTTCATTACATGGAAGACTGTACTCCTTACTGCTCTGATATCTTCAAGAAGTCTCTCTGAATGGAAGGCTGTTATGGTGGGTGAATATTATCTGGCCTTCCATAGAGAGAGGGTTTAATTAAGAACAAATCCCTCATTTATGCCAAAGTTCTTTCAGAATGTGCTTTGAATCCAGACACTAATCTCCCTGATTCTTGGAACCAGTGAGACTGGATTCTACATGTTCAGGACATGAGTAGGCAGCTCAGGTACTATCATGACAGAACAATCCTTTAGAAGGGCTGATCAGCTGTTTTTCTTATAGGTTCATAGGTTCATACTAGGCTATCTGCCCTAGGGCATTTATAAGCCTAGCCAGAGTGTGTTTGGCTTTCGCCACCCATTTTAAATTAATTTTGCTATGCCCTTTTTCGAGGTTAGTATACTGTGCCTCTAACAGTGACACAGAAGTGATACCCGGGGTAAACCTACGATCCCCCATCCACTCATCAAAATTCCTCTTGAAGAGAGTCAGAGGGACTCTGCCTAACCTGGACTGGGATTTTATTCCAGAGTGAAGGGAGCCTCTGGGTTATGAATCTGTCCCTCCAGCATGTCCTATTTATTTCAGTGCTGAGGTTCAAGTCTCTCGAGCGCGTAGCACGATGGGATTTGGATTTTCTGAGGTGCAGCATATCCATTAATTCCGGGTTGGACATGGCTTTATACATCAGGTACAGATCGCCTCTGAGCAGGCAGTATGCCACTGAGTAGAGCTGGAGTTTCTTTAACCGGGCAGCATATGGCATCTGTTTGAGACCTTTGATCCTCTTGGTGAGGTACTTTTGGGGTCTTTCCAGTTGCTGCAGGTATCTGTAAGGTACATCCCAAAAGGGGCATTCTTCTCAATTATGGGCCTGATGAGGGATGAGTAAAGCGGCACGATGACCTCCCCTGATCTAGATGTGAATCCCTTCATGATTAGGTGGGCTATATAAAATGTTTTTCTAACCACTTTGGCCACGTGGTTGTCAAATGAGAGATTGCTATCAACTTGGGTCCCTAATTACTACTTCCGTACTTAATGGATTACCACTTATGTGGTAATTTGTGGGCACTTTGTTTTTGCCAAAGGGGATGACTATACACTTTTTGGCGTTTAGCTTGAGGCCATGGCTCTGGCACCAGTTGTCTGTTTCTATGAGGCCCTTTTGGAGGATGCTTGTGTCGGCTGGAGAGTTGATTATGGTGCCCAGTTTGCAGTCATCTGTGAACTTGGTCAGCCACAGTCCTTCCATGTTGGCCTGTACCTCTGAGAAATATATACTGAACAAGAGAGGTCCCAGGACTGAGCCTTGTGGGCCGCCACTTGTAACTGGTTTGGAGTCTGACATGGCTCCAGCAATTCTAACCATGTGGGTTCTGTCCTTGAGCCAGTTTGCAACCCATCTAGTGACATAGGGGTTTATATTTAAGCTGGTGAGCTTATCTATAATGCCCGAGTGGGGTATTGTATTGAAGGCTTTTGCGAGGTCCAGGTAGGCTGTGTGGACCACCTTCCCCTCATCAATGACCTTGGTGACTGTTTCAAAGAAATCGACCAGGTTTAAGAGGCAGGATCTGCCCTTAAAGTCGAACTGGGTAGGATCCAGTGTCTGTAGGTCCCCAATATCTTTATAAGGTCCATGATGATCCTTTCCATAGCTTTGCAGACCAAGCTAGTCAGGCTTATGGGGCGATAGTTTCTAGGATCCGTTGAGGCACCACCTTTGTGGAGAGGGGACCACTGTTGCTGTACGCCACTCTTTGGGTACATATCCTGTAGTAAGGCTGAGATTGAACAGTAGTTTTATGTTTGGGTTTAGCTCTTCTTGGAGTTCATGTAGGGTGCAGCCTGGGACACCGTCTGGTCCCATTGATGCTGTGTTTTTTGCTTTGGAGAGGGCGGCTCTTACCTGAGCATCTGAGATGTCAGGGGGGCAGCACTCTGCTGGGATAGATATTTGCCCTTTTGGTGGGGAGGGGGGGGTTTGCACTGAACCTGTCAGCTAGGATGTTGGCAATGTCTGTGGGTTGGTGTATTTTTTTGTCATTTTGGACTAATTCTGAGCATATCTGGGAATTCCCACCCAGGTTCCTAACATAACTAAAGAAAGCCTTGTGATTATCCTTAGTGTCCTGTGCCCGTAGTTTTTTGCTAATACTGATCAGAGATGCCTTCCCTTTTTGGGATTTTGCTCTATCATGTAGTAGCTTCCTCCTCCTATTGTTTAGTTTGTTTATGGCTGGGGTCCACCAGACAGGGCGTCTGCCTTTGGAGGATTGGGTCTTGGTTTTATTTGGGATTGCATGATCCATGCATTCCTGAAGGTGTTCATAGAATGCGTTTATAAAGGATTCTGCGGTCTGGGCCGTATTTTCTACAGGCCCGGGGGCTTTGAAGGATTCCACCTCGGTTTTGAGGAGTGTGAAATTTGCTTTAGAGAAGTTTTTTACTGTGGTTTTCTGGGCAGGGGCTGGGGTCGGGATGTGGATATCCAGTGAGATTAGTTTATGGTCTGATCTTACCAGTGAGGGATACACTTCTGGTCTGGAGCATAGAGTCCCCATGTTGGTGATGATCAGGTCCAGTATGTTTTCCCCTCTTGTGGGAGTGGTAACAAGTTGTTCCATAGCATTTGAGTTTATAAATTCTAGGAACCTTTGGGCTAGGGTGTTGGAGCTAGAGTAATGCTCCCAGTCTATGTTTGGGTAGTTGAAGTCGCCCAGTATAATGGTGTTTGGAGAGACCTTCATATTTTCCAGTGTTCTCAGGAAGGCCGAGTGGAGTTCCTGGGTTTGGGAGGGTGGTCTGTAGCAGGCTATAAACTGGAAGGCAGTTTTACCCACTGTTAGTTGCACATGGATAGTTTCTGATGTTTCGTACTGTGCCACCAACCTGGAGGTGTGGGTATCTTTGACGAATATTGATACTCCCCCTCCTTTTGTGGTTCGGTCCAAGTTTTGGGACCGAAAAGCATGGTATGAGGTATAACCTGGTAGTGCTGGGGTGCTCTCGGGAGCCTTGAACCAGGTTTCTGTTACTGCACAGATATCGATGTTCTCCATGCTAAGGAGAGTTTCGAGTGCATGCATCTTGAGGTTTAGACTTCTGGCGTTGAGTAGCACTACTCTTAGTTTCTTATCCCTTGTGATACCTATGGAGGTGGGTTTGTCTTTTGAGCCTTGCCTAAAAAGGCACTATGGCGGTAGCAAGAGCCTTTGCCAATATCCGAAAGCCCAGGGGTGATAGGTGCAAGCCGTCCCTAGCGAAGCATCGTGGCTTGTCGAGCATGTCATCCCAGGCTGACAGGCATTGGATCCCCTTTGAATGACACCAATACTTAAGCCAATTGTTGAAATTGATCATCTTGTCTTCATATTGTGGCATCATTCTTGGTGAGGGTAAGATGCTACTCAAGGTCAGGTTCATACCAGTCTGGGCTACATGCTCAGAGAGCTCCTCTGTCTCTCTTCATGTAGTCCAGGCAGGTGCGTCTCGGGTCATTCACACCAGCATGGACAATGACGGAGTCATATTTGTACTTGCCTTGGAGTGACCTGAGTGCTTGTGTTATGTGCCGGATCCTAGCGCCCGACAGGCAGCTCACCGTGACCTTCTCCTTGTTCAGCCTGGTGAGCGGGACGTCAGTGTGCCTGACTATAGTCACCTATTACAAGTGTATCAGGTGTGTTGTTTAGCCTTATGGGCTGTGACTGTTCAGCACACTGGCTTTGTGAGCTGTGTGTTGCACGTGTTTTGTTTTGGGGTAGCGGTTGCTTGGGTGTCTGCTTTGGAGGTCTCTGCTGCTTAGGCAGATTTTTATTTGGAGCCTCCGAGTATGTTTTTGTGTGTTTGGTTTGCTGTCGTGGTAGGTCTATGTGAGACTGGAATTGTAGTGAGTGTGGTTTCCTTTTCCTTCTGACTGGTTAAGCCAGTACTGAGTTGAGAGAGCTTAGCCTCCAGTTTGGCTATATGGTTGCATCTCTCACATGTGTTGGAATTTGTTGGGAGGAGAGGGTTGTCTGTGTACATGAGGCAGTTGTAACTGCCTCAAGATTCCCAGATTCACCAGCTGGACCGGAGAGGAGATTGACAACTGATCTTTGGACATGCTAGAATAGTATTGGGAATTCCTTTATAATTGAAAAAAAAAAAGGGCCAATGGGGAACAAGGTACTCAAGGGGAGTTTGTGAGGGTGTAGTGCTTTTAATTTTTTAGTGCTGACTTATATAATTGCTTTAGTGAGCAAGTGCTAGGTAACTTAAATGCAATGTGCTACAGGTAACTTAAATGCAAAAACGACAAACAGTAACTTTCATTCAAGTGAAACAAGGAAATAAGTGCAGTAAGCAATGCAGATATCACTAGGGATCCACAAGCGCTGAAAAGCCGCGTTTTAGGTGGAATTAGCATTTCAGGGAAGCAAGCATACAAGCAAAGCTAGATTCAGCAGGCCTGGATCTAGTCTATGCTACAGCAAACAAGGTGTACCAATTTCAGTAAGAAGCAGTTGAAATATGCAGGCACTATAAGCCTTTAACCAGAAATTCCCAGCTCAGAAGGGCAGAGTCCATTCTCTCCTCCCACAAGAGTGCAGACCACGAACCCTCTTAATGTAAAATAACTGGCCTGAAGCCCAAGTGCTTAAACAAGAATTAATATACTTTTAGAATAACAGACACTGAGCCCTCAATCAGCAGTTCCCAACTTAGAAGGATGTAAGCTGCCTGTCCTGCCACTACAGTGCAGACCACAAACCTTCTTAATGTAAAACTGGTCTGAAGCCCAAGTGCCTAAACTAAAAGGCTTAGAATGAGTTACACCAAGCAGTAATAAATACAACTGAGTACTTTTAAGATGACGCAAAAGCAAAATAAAGTAGGAAGAAACACAAATACAGTAAAAGCAGATATATATATTTTTTTTGAGTGAGCAAATGAGATGGGCCCAGGAGGAGTATCCAAGTGCAAATTTACAAGAGGGGCGGGCAGTTTCAAAGCCACCAAGATTAACACCAAGACAAAAACAGGGAGGGTGGGTGGTGACCTACTGAAAAACAGTCACATCTTCCAGCTAGATATTGCTCAATGCAACACAAACAAATTACTTTAAGTTGTGTACTATTTGATAAAAGTGCAGATAAAAATCTACTTAACTCCACTCATGCAGGTCTCAGTTGGCCAATGCTGGTACAAAGAAGGGACAGCCTGTGTCAAAACACTGTAGGTGAAGGTAGTTGTCCTCAGCTTTTGCCTTTTAATATCAACTATGGTTAATCTGTTCCAAGCAGTGTCTAGGCACATTTTGCTAAAGCTTTGACTTCTACTGTGGCATATTGAAAAGGGGTGTACTATAGAATAATTTTAGAGGCAGCAACCTGGTCCTTTGTACATTACAAAGCATTACAAACCTTTTCTCTTCCAGGTCAAGGACTGGCTTTGATAGGACCTCTCTCTAGGGGCTCCTAGATCCTTGTCTTTTCTTCTCTCTGGTTAGATAGGCTTTGGTAATCAACCCATAAAGCCAAAAGGCTACTGCAGCATTGAGAATGATAAACATAGTGCAGTTGTAAATTGTAGTTACCCATAACAGTAAATGTTTAAATTCTCCACTGCTGTAGTTGCCTGACCCACCAAGCCTCACCCACCTTCTTTTGTATATATTTAGTTGTTGGGATAAAACTTTTTTTTTTACTGTTCTATATTTGGAAGTCCAGGATGAATAAGCTCGCTCTATCATTATGGGCAAGAAAGTCCTGAAGTCTATTTCACTGTGACTGTGATTTCCTTCCAATGGACTTGACCAGTCAGCAGTCAGAATGAAGGTGGTGTTGGGGGTCAGAGCTTTCTGAAGCTTGCTGGTGCTTGTTTCCGGAGCAGGATGCCACCCATGTGTTCTTCATAGGTAAATACTAGGCTAGCTGCCTTTGTGGGCCATTTTAAGCCTAGCCAATTTTCCTTGGTGATAATCAAACCCTGCACCTCTTTCCTGTGAGGTAAACACCTTGACCATTCTGCCAGCCCTCAACACTAGGCTAACTACTCTTGCAGCCTTTTTATAACTAGCCAATTCATCACAAAGGTTAAGAATCAAACCCTGTACCTTGTGACCAGGAGGTAAACTCATTAACCATTATGCCAATCCCAAAGGCTACTGTAGCAGTGATGAATTCAAACATCTACTGTTATGGTAGGTGCAACTTGCACATCTGTGTTTTTTTTCTTTTTTCACCTTTTCCTGTAATATTCAAGATCATTCAGAAGGGCTACCAAGGATTATTGTGGTGAATTCCTTCTGGCCCAGGCAACAGTGGTACTTCATTCTTTCAAAAATGGCCAGTGGCAATTACAAGTTTTCTCAGAGTGGAATTACTCGCACAAGCCCATTGATACATCCCGACTCCAAACAACTACAACTGACTGTCAGGATAATAGAATTCTAATTCCTTTCAAGCTCCTTTTTAATCTGAGAATATGTTTAATGGTGGAAATAAAACTTGTTACTAGAAAGTTGTGCATTAGTAAATGAAAGATTTTCTTGTTTGTGCCAAGAAAAGAATCCGCAGCTTTTCAGGCAAGAGTTTCTCTGGTTCTACATGATCTGTGAGTTACTGTCCTATGGCTTATCTTGCTCCTTAGTCAAGGTTAATTTGTAGACCATTTCAGCATGTCTGATTGTGGATCCCCCTTCTTGTAAAGCAATCTGCTTTGATACCTCTCAAATGTCGTTGGCTAAGGTAATCTACCCATATAGCTAAGGTTACTGTAACAGTGTTAAGTACAGTGAATATAGTACAGTTGTGTAAAGTGAGCTTGCTGTAACAGTAGATATTCGAATGATCATTGCAGTAGACGCTCACTCCCTCCATCCCTCTTGTTTTTTAGTGTATTTTTTATGCCAGGATGTGGACATTTCATTTTTTATGTAGTGTTCGTAACATTTTCCTTTCAGGGTTCGGCCTCCTCCTCTCTGTTGGCAGAACAGCTCTGAAGACTTTCGTGCCCAAACTTGTCTTTTAGTCCTCTCAGCTTGAGCCACCTGACAATTTGGTTGCGTGGAAGGTGGACACGTTGCATCCTTGGTAGAACATAACCCATATAGCTAAGGCCACTGCTGGTGTAATCATTCGAACATCCACTGTTAAGTTCAACTTGTACAGCTGTGCTTTCTTCTGATGTCACATGTAAGATACTTCACTGTATGAGTGCTAAGGCTGTCATCTTAGGACTCTTGACATGTTGCTGGTGGTTGTATAGATTCTATTTAGATTTTTAATGTTAATGTGGGGACAGATTGGGTAGTGTCCAGTCGTCCATTAATAATAAAAGTATATGGCTGACGGGGGTCATAGACTGGACGCCGACGCCCCAGGGTACTAACTAGCATGACCGACCATATATCCTCAGTCTTTTTGGTTTTTCTTGCCTCAGTATTTAACCGGATGTCGATGCTCTGGCTGGGGCTTCAAAAAAAAAAAGGACAAAACAACAAAACAGCAGGGAAGAAAGAACCGTCAGTCCCAGACGGTTCTTTAGGAGGGCTCAGTGGAGCCGGAGGTTTGCCTCCTTCTGTTTCCAAGGCTTCTTTTGAGGACAGGCCGAGTTTTGCTTCAGTGGGGTTTCTCCACTATGATAAGGGGTTATGCCCCTCCCTGATAAGAGGCCTAGGGTGGAACCTGAGAGCATGCTGCTCGGCTTCTGTCTCTAGGCTGAAGACTCTGCAGGAGTACCCTCCTTATTATGATTCTGCCCTTCAGCTTCCCTCCTGAGGATTTTTCATTTTCAGAGACTTGCCACTTTCTGTTCTCGTAGGCACGCCTGGTTGAGAGACTCAGAAGAATTAGCTGAGCATGTTAAGACACGGATTTGGATGCTCCCTTGCAGTCTGATGTAAGAATGGAGGACAAGGCTAAGTCTATGCAAACTGTTAAAGATTTTGCAGGTGCAGCCTCCCAGTTTAGTAGAAATTGGCCTGCTAAGGGATGGACTTATCCTGCTTATGATTCCCAGTCTAGGGTAGGTCTAGCCCAATGCCAAAGGATGAGGCTACAAAACTGTATCAGTATGTATCTGCCAGGATTTGGACACTGCCATTCAAATAATACAAATGCACCCAAAAAGGAAAAGGGTGGTGTGGTGTAGGGCTCAGGAATGTCACCTAAACAAAGGGACTCCTCTGTGACTATGAAGTCAAGTCAAATTCCGCGACAGATCAGACATTGCTTGGGCTTGGGATCTAAATGGAAATGGGATGAAGACACAAGGCCTGCCAGACTACAGCATCTACATATCAACATGAAGGGAGGATGTAGCAGTCCAGCTTGCATTAATGGCTTTCAAGGAGTTACTTCTTGGGCAGGTGTTGGATGATTCTAACAGACAACACAACTGTCATGTGGTACATCAACAAACAAGTGTCCGACATGAATCTCCATCCTTCCACCAGCTGCTCCCCAAGTTTACCAAAGAGGTTTCATCCCACAGCTTGGAAAGTGGATGCTCTTTTTCTTTCTTTGTAAAAAAAATCTTCATGTGTAGCTTCACCTCTTCCTCCTCTTCTTCAGGTGCTTCTAGCACACAAGAAGACAACAAGATGGATGATTTAGCTCCAGATTGGATTGGCAGCGGCAGCACTGGTACCCATTACTGAGGAGTTTTTGTGTTGGGGTTCATGCTCTTTTGAAGTGAAGCTGAGTATAGCTGTTGTCAGTGACTGCATTGCAGCCTGGGCTTTGGCTTTGCTTGAGTACTGGAACGTGACCTATCATGGGATATGACCTAAATGGTCACAAAGGTAATAATGCAGCTGAAAGCACATTTTTTAGGGACCTAATTCTTGTCATGGGAAAACTAACCCAAACCAGTATCTTGATACTTTTGTGCAAACTTTTTTGTCGGTAGTATGGCAACTAACAAGGGTTAAATTCCTTCAGCGTGCATTAGTATGGAAAGAGCACACACATTAATAAAGAGGTACTGTTACAGACCTTGTGTAATAGGAAAGCTGATAAAAATTATTGCTGAGAAGTCACTATGCACATTAATATTATAGTTTGAAATAGTGCGAGTATATCAAAATTGGCAAGTAATGAAGCCTTAAAACTGTTCCAAAAAAATAAATAAATAATGTTCATATCTGTTTTACAGCTCTGAAATCCCACTCCTGACCTTTTGTTGAGGTGTAGAGGAGGGGTACTTTCCAAACTTAGAAGACATTTTTAAACAGCAAATGTGAATTGAAAGAGTATTTGACTTGTTCATTGTTACTCTTCAGGGAGTTCAACACTGCACTTTACTGCTATCCTTTGTTGCCCTTCTGTCTATTAGTAGTGGTTATATCTTATTTTCTGAAGACATATGTTGATCACTTGAATTGCTGTCTGGATGGAAGTGATTATTTCTTGCCGTCTTTCGCCTCAACTACTCCAACACATGCTGCATTATTAGGCATTGGGAACCCTTTTAGTTTTTCCTGCTGATTTGTGATGCTTCTGCATATACAGTCCCAATCTTTCTATTTGGTACAACAGAAGATGAAATAAGATCTACAAAATGAAAGCTTTATCATGTTAAGTGTATTAAGCACAGGTATACAGAATCCAGCGGGGGTATTTCATATGTTGATATTTTAAAACCACTAACAGTTGCAGGTTAGCTACAGTAAACCTGGAGTTAATGACCTGAAGTCAAACTGGTAGCACAGGATCAGTTTGACCACATTCTTAGGACATTGGCAACATTCTTAAGAGCTTAATTTACTGATATAGTAGCATTTTCTTTGGGAGCTGTGGCAGCTGTCCTGAGAACCCAGCTTATTAAACTAAATGCCTTTCATGAATTTCTTACTGGGACATTGTCATTAACTTACCGTCACTGAAAATCAACAAAGTCCTACACTTTTATTTTTGGCAGAAAACTGTACAAAAGCAGTAAAGGTTTTTTTTTTTTTTTTCTACTGGTGTTTGCTCTTCATTTCTTAAGTGTGGCTATCATTTGGAAATGGTTTTATTTGAAGAGACTTGTTTGAGATTCATTACTGTCTGTGTGTTTTAACTGTTTGCTGATGCATGCTGTATCCACAGTTTTTTTAGGTTCACGGTTTGCTTGCTGACATTGATGCATGGCTGACAAGGACTGCTTGTCTGAATTAGCAATGCGGCATGCACTTTTATACTGCTGCCAAACTGTTTTTTTTTACTCCTTTCAGGCTTTACATTAGTTAAGCAGGTACTAGATGATAATGACATTAGCTCAGTGCTGAAACGTCCATTTTATTTTTAGACTGCCAGTTTATTTACTGTCTGTGGAGTAGAATTAGGATTTCTCGATTTATAGAAATGCTTAGGACAGCTAGAACTCCAGTAACCTTATTTGCTTTCTGTTCTCTTTTTTAACACAGCTTTGAAGACTACTACAGTAGCAGTGTCGCTATTTCTTAGGGAATACCATTCCATACAAGCCACAGTTTCAAAAACACTGTTGACATTTTCCTTCTGCTTTTATTGTCTGTCTTTTGTTTGCTATTGTGTGACCAGTTCTTCCATTGGTAGGTTGGTATTTGAAAATTCCTTTGCAGTACATTCTGCTGCCATTGTTGCAGCTTTCTTTTGTGCAAATAAACCCAGTAAAGATTTATGCTTTGCCATAAACATGTACAGCCATATATTGCCTTCATAATACTCTGTCCATTTAAGTACAAAAGTCTTACCTGCTGATTTTTGTGGCCTTTGTAAGTTAATGGAAGCTGTGCTGTTGTAAAGACTTTTGCAGTAATCTGGCACCCTCATTCTGACTTGATGGAACAATGGGAAAGCATTCTTCTATTTATGGTAATGTCTTCATGCCATACTCGTGGCTCTTCATTCTAAAGATTTCAGACTGTGCTTCGCTGTTGCATAGGTAGACTTAATTGCCCCCCGATCGAGTGCCACTGCATTACCTCTATTTGGATTAACTGGCTACCGCTTGCTTGGTACTTTGCTAATTTATTGTTTAAACTGTTCGGTCTGTAGTACTGTCTCCAATTTGTTTATACTTGGTTACATGCCCTCAGAACAGCAGTGTATTTTGTCTTTCCTCCCTGTAGAATAATTCATGCATTGATGCATATGATTCTGTTGTTTCTCCCTGTAGGTAGTACTTGTATCCTGTTCGGCTATGTGGGACAGCAGATTTTGATATATTTTTGGTGTGTGAGCATAGAAATTGTGCTATTGCTGTTCGTCCCAGTATAGCGGGTAGCTGATTTTGAGTTCATAGGGACATTTCAGATGTAGTAGTTTGAGGATTAGTGTGCTTAATAATTATAGATGTTCTTCTTGTTGCACAGTTGCAGTCATCACACTTGGGTTTATCTGCCTGCAGATAGCCCTCAGTCAGCCTGAATACCATTGACTTAGTATTTCTGCGTCAGTTGCTGTCGCTTCAGTACTGACGTCAGATCGGCAGGGGTATAAAAACAGGCAGCTGACACCATTACATCAGTCTTTCTTGCTGAGGAGCCAGAAGCAGTTCACACGAGTGCCGGTCAGCCGCTACCTCAGTTTTCGTTTCCGAATTGAATCATCCTGAAGTCTTCTAAAGCAAAGTACTCCGTTGGGGATCCTTTTTTCTTGCTCTAACCGATGTCAGAAAGTTAACAGTTGTCTCGCCTGTGCAAAGCAAATACCACACCAAGATTTTCATTCTTACTGCATCACCTGTTTAGGCCCAGACCACGATGTACATTGCTGTCGGTTTTGTGCCTTGTTCAACGACCGAACTCTTCATCATCGGGCCCTTATTGTCGCTATGTACTTTCGTGCTCGAAAAAACATAAGGATAAAGACAGACCGCACAGGTCCAAAACTGCCAATGATGCTTCTGTTAAGCTAGTCGACAGTTCGCCAGTCCTCAGTGAGGTGCTTTCTCAGCCCCCTGTTGCTCGCCTCTGTGGATTCGCAGGCTGCTACTGAGACCCGTTCGGAGTCCAGTATGCAGCGAGACTATGGAACCTGCGGATGTTTCTACCTTGGATGGGTCAGGAGCTGCTGTGCAGGCACTGGATTCCGAGGAAGTTCTTCGCATTACCGATGTTCAACACAAACCAAAGACTTCTTTCGTGTCTTCAGTTCTGACTAAAACTACTGAGTTTCTAAGGCCAAGAGTACGAGCTACGCCTAAAAAAAACCAACGACCCAATCTCATGCACCTGCTTCTCTGCCACAAAATCAAATGCTTAAAATGTCAGAAGACCTGATTTATGCTGATTAGGGGAAGCCAGCCTTCCCCTGCTAAGAGAAAGAGACCTGTCCCCAGCAGCTTTAACAGACTGAGTCTACCGACTCTGAGGTCTCTGATTATGAAGACATGCCTTTATCTGCTTATGAGGATTCAGATGCAGAGGAATCCATTTCCCTCTGCTTCCCCTCCAGAGGATTTTTCCTTTGGTGAAACCCTACATACTTTGAGAGCATTTCCACTGGGAATTCCAAGACACTGTCCTCAGTCCAAAAAGAGACTCAGAGAATTTTTAGATTTGCCACAACATAGACCTTTAGCAATAAATACTGCCAGTTCTGGAATTTGTGGATGATGTCTTTATAGGATCCAGTCTAACTCTGGATACTTTACCCCCCTGCTCCAAGGAAACCAGATGGGTGCTACAGAGTCCCTGACTCTCTCAAATTTCTTTTCAAAAAATCCTACTGCTGACCCAGAGGCCTAAAGGTATTAAAGCAACTACAGCTAAGAATCCCACTCCTTCAGACAGGGATTCCTGAGCTTTAGACAGATGGGATAAAAAAGTATGCACTTCTGCAACTCTCACCATTAGTGCATTGAATTGCCAGTTTCACATGCTGAAATACCAGCAACATATTGTTGAACTTATTAAGCAAAAATTAGCTACCTTAACAGACTGTGCAGAAAATAAAGAATTAAAAGAGCTTATGCATTCTGCTAGCCAAGTCAGTAGGCATACCTTACAATGTGGCTTTGATGCCCTAGAAGCATCTTGCAGGGCAGCAGTCACCAGTTCTGTACTGAGAAGGCTTGCTTGGCTTAAGGAGCAGACCTTGCCAGACCATGTCAAATCAAAATTACTAGACGCTCCTTTGAACAAGGAATATCTGTTCGGCACCAATGCAAAAGAGGTTCTAAAAAAGATGGAATAAAAAACTAAATCTATGCAGACAGATTTCTTGCAAGTGCAGCCTCCTAGATTCAGTAGGCATTGCCCCTCGAAACATTGGTCCTTTCCAGCCCCCTCAAGGCCATCTCAAACTAGACCCAAGGGAAACGGACCCCCCAGACTACAGTCTCAGGGTATGCAGAGATCTAAGCAATGGAGTGCCTCCACTTCAAAAACAGGGAGTGCTAAGCCACCCCTTATAGTTCACAATGACTTTTGAATTCCAATCCTCACCTCTGCCCAATTGCTCGTGCTTCTAGAAGGAAAACTTGCCCATCATGCAAAAAACTGGACCTCCGTCACCAAAGACTGATGGGTCCTCAACATTGTATCCCAGGGGTACAAATTTTACTTCCAGTCACTGCCAACCCCAAAAGGGTTCTCAGACCTTCCTCCACACCAGTGGGCAGTGGCACAAAGCCAAGTTAAATCCCTGCTCTCCATAAGGGCAATTCAGCCTGTTCCTGCAGAACAAATAGATCAAGGGTTTTATTCAAGACTTTCTGGTACCCAGAAAGAGGGCACTTTGGCATCCAATCCTAGATCTTTCCATTCTAAGCACCTTCTTGGTGGTACCAAAATTCAAAATGCTCACCCTTCAGCAGCTTCTTCCTATGCTGCCCAAAGGTGCCTGGTTAGCTACCCTAGACCTCAAAGAAAGCTGTCTGCACATCCTTAATCAGGGACTCATGCAGAAAATACCTATGTTTAAGGGCAGGATCTATGCATTATCAGTTCTGTGCACTTCCCTTTGGCTTCTCCACTGCTCCCAGAGTCTTCACAAAATGCCTGGCTCCAGCCAATTGCCTATTGCAGACAGAGAAAGATTCAAAGTTTTCCATACTTGGATGATTGCCTGATTCAGGCAGACAGGAAAAGCTTTTGCAGCACCTGACATTGGTAAAGAACAGTCTAACCTCTCTGGGGGTTACACTATCAACGAAAATAAATCAAAACTAGTCCAAGTCAAAAGATTGTATTCCTGGGAGAAAGCTTAGAGACAGCATCCCAGATGGCATTTCTGTACTCCAGAAAAACAAGCCTATCTGAAAGGCTACTTCTCTCAAATGGTCATCAGAACAGGCTGTTGGCAAAGAAAATACTGCAGGCCCTAGGGTTTATGGCCTCTTCCATTCTACTAATTCCATATGCCAGACTGCATATGTGGAAACTTCAGTGGTACTTAAGTCTTTGGTGCGAACATTCTAAGGATCTGGCAGCAGTCCTACCCATCATACCTTGTCTTAGGATAGAGTTTCTTTGGTGGGCAGCAGCATGCAACCACAACAAGGGATTTCCCTTTACTCAACCCTACGCCATTCAGACCTTAATCACAGACTCATCAGACTATGCCTGGGGGGCACATCTGGAAGACAGGTGCATTCAGAGCCACTGGAGCCCAAGTCAAATTCATCTGCACATCAACCAAAAAGAGATGCTAGCTATTCAGCATGCTGTGACAGCTTTCAAATCCTGACTCTCACCAGGACCTCTGCTGATAAAAACAGACAACACCACAGTAATGTGGTACATCAACAACAAGCAGGGGGGAACCCACTCTGCAGGCTAGCCATGGCTCTGTGGAACACGGCCTTGGGTATGCAGATTCATCTGCAAGCTCAGTTCCTGCCAGGCAAACAAAACTTTCTGGCAGACGACTTTAGCAGAAATCTACTGGACCCACACGATTGGCAATTAGACCCCAGCACCTTCAGCATCCTAACCCTGAAATGGGGAACCCCAGAGGTGGAACTTTTTGCCTCCCCCTACAATCACCATCTCAGCAAATTGTGCACCAGGGCACCTCACAGCAGGGCCTGGAAAGTCTATACCCTATCCTTCCAGTGGGTAAACTTCTCACTCTATGCGTTTCCCCCTCTGCCTCTTCGCACAAAAATATTACTCAAGATAAGCCAGGAAAAACGAAGGACAATCCTGATTTCCCCAGACTGGCCATGCCAGCACTGGTACCCACTACTGCTCAGCCTGTCACCAGTGCCACCCTGGCACCTACCCTAGATCCCAACCCTCCTCACCCAGCAGGAGGGACAGATCCTGCATCTGCAAACCATGAATCTTGCATCCTAGCTTATTCCTTGAATTCTCCTCCAGTGTCCAGTCTAAGCAAGCAGGTGCTGGACATCATTCTTGAAGCCAGAAGACTTAGTACAAGGAAATCCTGTGCTAAGTGGAAAATTTATTGTTCCTGGATTCAACCTAAAGGAGAGGACACAGCACTTACCCTCCTTACCTCTAATCCTGGATTACCTAGCAGATTTACTACACAGAGGCCTATCCTCCTCCATTAAGATCCATACCGCTGCCATCTCGGCTCATTACAGCACTGAGCCACCTCTCTTCTCTCGCCCTCTCATCAAGCGGTTCCTGAGGGAGACAAACAATCCAAAGCCACCAAGGAGAGCACCCACCCTGCTTGGGACATTGACTTTGTACTGGAAAGGCTCACGCTACCCCCCCTTTTGAGCCTGCAGTGTCAGTAGAGTGAAAATTCCTCTCTTGGAAATCAGCCTTGCTTTTGGCCATCACTTCAGCTAGAAGAGTGTCTGAGCTACAAGCACTTATGGCTGTGGAACCCTTCATTATTTTTCATGCTGACAGGGTCTCCCTCAGGAGTAACCCTTCATTTATCTCAAAGGTGGTGTTCAGTGTGGCTCTCAAACCAATCTATACATTTGCCAACCTTCTTCCCTAATCCTCAAAATAAAGGGGAAAGGATCCTGCACTCCTTGAATGTGCACAGGCAGCTCAGATTCTACCTGGATAGGACTAAAGCCTTCAGGAAATCTGACCAGTTACTAGTCCGTTTTGCTCCAAGGGCAGAGGGCAAGGCCATTTCAAAACAATTTCCAAATGGACAGGACACTGTCCATTTCTGCTACAGACACCATGGGAAACAAACCCCTCAGGGGGTCAGAACGCATTCCACCAGGGCTACTTCTACCTCTACAGCATTCTTCAGGGGAGTCCCTACCAGGGACATTCTGGAAGCTGCTACCTGGAGTTCTGTACACACCTTCACCAAGCATTGCCACCTATCTATCTTTTCCAAATCCAGAGCGGGTTTTGCAACAGCAGTCCTGCAGGGCATACTAGCCAGCCCCAACTCTTCTTGACTGCCTCCACCCTTTCTTCAGCTTTGTGTTTCTACCCAAGTGTGATGACTGCAACAGTGAAACATGAAGAACATAGTACAGTTGTGTACACTTACCATAAATGTAGATGCTTGAGTGTGTTCACTGTTGCAGTCCTGGTTTCCCACCCTCCAGCCCCCTTCTCTCTCTCCTCTCTATACTTATTACTCGCCCCTTACTGGGTTATTGGTATTTACTTTTTACTGGTGGTGTTTTCCCACCATAAATTTGCTTCCTATGTAGGGGGCTCCTGACATTTGGGGCAAGAAAAACTGATGTTATGGTGTCTGCTGCCTGTTTTTATACCCCTGACGTCAGTACTGAAGTGACAGCAACTGACACAGAAATACTAAGTCTGTGGTGTTCGGGCTGACTGAGGGCTACCTGCAGGCAGGTAACCCAAGTGTGATGACTGCAACAGTGAATAACACTTTAACATCTACATTTATGGTAAGTGTACACAACTGTACTTCCTAAGTTAGGTAGCTAATTAACGTTTGCAAGCATAAGCAGTAGTGCTCTGCAAAGTGAAAGTAACATTGTTCATTTTATTTGGTGGTTGTAGGAGCAGTTGAATATCTGTTGAGTAGTGAGAAGGAAGGTAGAAGTGAATGTCCATGCCTTGAAATGAATACATTGTCTGACTGCCCTATCCTTCTGTTTAAAGAACATGTACATATGATTTGTGGTAAAACTGTTTTTCCACAGTGTGCTTGTCAGCATGTTTTTCTAAGTGTGGAGATAGAGGAAAAAAAAAACTTTTGTTGAATGTGAAAGTGTCGTGGATCCACTACTGCTCTACAGTAATGTTCACATGTGATATTTGTTAGTGTCATTTCTTTTATTAGATTTGTCAACTAAATTCATTTTTTCAGTGTGCTGCCATTGTGCATAGTGCTCTGGAGGTTACAGTGAGAATAAGCATCTCCAAATTGCTTTGGACTCTGAAGACTTCCCAGTGGGAGTGCTTGTGCATCAGGGTTCAGCTCCGAACCACTGGTGTTTATACTGGTGATGGATTGTTAGCTAACATGTTGGAGAGGACAGTTCAACTAAGCCAATGACCTGGCGTTTACAAGCAGACTGTGAAAAACTTCAGCAAATTGTAGGGGAATGGTGCGCATAACCAAAGGCACTCTAAATGAAGCCAAATACAGACAAAACTGTTATGGCAACAAATGGAAAAGCTGGAGAAGCTGTAATTGGAGATAGAAGGGAAAATCGTGGGACAGGTTAACAACTTCAAGTTTATAGGAGTGGTGGTTGAGAGTAAGGGAAGTCTGAATGAGGTCCTCAAAGCTTGGATTTGAGGGCTGTTGCTAATTGGCAGAGTATGAGACAGAAGAATGCCAAAGAAGCTGAAAAGTAAGGTACACAAAACAGTGTTGTTCCATAGAGTAGTACTGGTAACAGTAACCTGTGCAGTGAAGGCAGAGCAGTTGAAGCTAGAGGTAATGGAGATAAGTGCGAGACAGGTGGTAGGATGCTCACTGAGGGACAGACTTAAGAAATTACTAAATCTGAGCAGAAACCAGAATGGCTCCAGTTGCCAACAAGATCAGAGAGAACAGTTTAAGGTAAACACTCATCTTATTGATCACTACTGTAGTACTCTTGGTTATATCCTGCCAAGGATATGACAGTCGGCCAGCTTTCACAGCTTCAGGGCATCTTCCACACACCCGAACTGTGAGGCAGCAGCTCAGACTGAGCTGACTAAAAGACAAGTTTGGGTGCAAGGCCCTTCCGAGCTTTCCTGCCAGAAGAGAGTGGGAGGGTGAGCTCTGAAACACCGACAACAAAAAAAAAAATGTCCACACACTGTGATTTTTAGGGAAGGGGGGGTGGAGGGAGGGAGTGGCTGCTGCAGCAGTGAAAATTTGAGCATCTGTCATTTTGATCACTGCTGCAGTAGCCTTAACTATATGGTTGGATTACCTTGGGCTAACTATATGGTGGAAGGAGAAGAGTCCAGGAGCCCCTGGAGAACTGTCTTAGCAAACCTCGATCTAGACCTAGGGAAGGAATCCTGCTTGTACTGCTTTTGTAAAAGTATGTACAGAGGACAAGGTAACAGCTTCTAGAATACTTCTAGAATCCAACCCTTTCCAGAAAGCCATAGATGAAGCCAAGGGGCCTAGTAGAGTGGGCATTGAGCCTGCCTTGGAATAGTTTTGTTATGGCGAGTATAACAGAAGGTTATAGCCTTAGACAACCATTTGGAACTGGTCTGGTATGACATAGGTTGTCTCTTCTTACCTTCACAAGAAATGAGTGATTGACTTGAAAGATTAAGTTCCGTCAAGATAGTACCAAAGTTGTCTGTGGGCATCCAATGTATCCTTTCTTCCTCATTTTTAGCTTCAGCATAGAAAACCGAGATGGGTAGTTTAGATTACATTTGATACTGCTTTAGGCATAAAGGAAGGATTAGTTCTCAAAGAAGCCCTTTCCCTGTGGAAAATGAGAGGGTAGGGTTGACTCATCATAACAGCTTGCAACTTGGATAGTTTTACTGATTTGCTCTGGCTTCTGCAAGAAAGGTGTCTTCCATGTTAAGAACCTAAAATCAGCTAGATTAACAGGTTTAATTGGTGCAAGTATTGACTTCTCTAACACAAAATTAAGATCCCAAGGAGGGGACCAGTGGTTTTCTTGGAGGCCTCTTATAGGTTCATAGGTAGGTACTAGGCTATTGGTCCTAGGGCCTATATATGCCTAGCCAGACCGTACCCTGGCTTTTGCCACCCAAGAAAATTATTTTCCTGTTCCCCAGTCAAGCAGAGCCACAGTGATCCCTGGGGTGAATTTTCCTATCTCCCATCCAATCATCAAGATTTTCTTGAGTGCTAATGAGGAGCTTTGTTTGGTATAGATGGGTAGTTTGTTCCAGAGTATGGGAAGTCTCTGGGACAGGAATCCATCCCTCCAGCATGTTCTGTTTATTGTGGTGACAAGGTTTAGGTCCCTAGAACGTGTAGCTCAGAGGGATTGGGATTTCTTTAAGTGGAGCATGTCCAACACATCTGGGTTTGACATAGCTTTGTATGCTCGGCAGAGATCGCCTCTGAGTAGGTGATATGCGACAGAGTAAAGCTGGTGTTTTTTGAGACTGTCTGCGTAGGGCATCTGTTTGAGGCCGTTAATCCTCTTTGTGAGGTATTTCTGTGGCCTTTCCAGTTGTATATGTTTTGTGAGGTACATACCAAAAAGGGCGTTGTACTCTACAATGGGTCTAATGAGTGATGAGAAAAGGGAAAACAATGACCTCTTTTCTCCTGGATGAGAAACCTTTTGTGATGAGGTGTGCCACGTAGAAGGATTTCCTGACTACTGTGGCAATGTGATTATCAAAGGAGAGACTACTGTCCACCTGTGTCCCAAGGTCTCTTATCACACTTTCGGTGTTAGACTACCGCCTATGTGGTAGTTCATGGGTACAGAGTTTTTACCAAAAGGGATGACATTGCACTTTTTGGCATTGAGCTTGAGGCCATGGCTTTGACACCAGACATCTGTCTCAATGAGGCCCTATTGTAGGATGGCCACATTATGGCTCCTAGTTTTCAGTCATTTGCGAACTTTGTTAGCCAAAGACCTTCTGTGTTAGCCTGTACTTCAGAGAAGTAGATACCAAACAGGAGAGGACCTAGGACTGAACCCTACGGTACTCCACCTGTCACTGGTCTGAAGTGGGATTTAGAGTCTGCTACTTTCACAGTGTGGGTTCTGTCAGTGAGCCAGTTGGCAACCCATCTTTTGACATAGGGATTTATACCTAGTTTAGTGAGTTTGTCTAGAATTCCAGAGTGGGGGATGGTATCGAAAGCCTTGGCGAGATCTAGATAGGCTGTGTGAACCACCTTACCCTCATCTATGGCTTTGGTGACCGCTTCAAAGAAGTCTATCAGGTTTAGGAGACATGATCTGCCTTTTACAAACCCGAACTGGGTAGGGTCCATAGTTTGGAGATTACCAGTGTCATTGTTTATAAGTTCCATGATGATACATTCCGTAGCCTTGCAGACCAGGCTCGGCAGGCTAATGGGGCAGTAGTTCCTGGGGTCCATGGTGGCTCCCCCATTGTGGAATGGGATAGCCGTTGCTGTGCACCATTTAGTGGGAACAAAGCTTGATGCGAGGCTATGATTGAACATGGTACTTAGGTGGGGTGCCAGTTCGTTCTGTAGTTCATGTAGAACGCAGCCTGGGATGTTGTCCGGTCCCATGGATGCCGTTTTTGGCTTTGGAAAGTTTTTTTTACCTGTGCAGCCATGATTACAGGAACTTTACATTCTTCCGGTATAGAGATGGGCCCTTTAGGGGATGAGAGAGGGGTAAAGTTAGTACTGAACCTATCTGCCAAGATGTTGGCAATATCAGTTGGATGTTCTTCGTGTTTCACTGTTGCAGTCATCATATTTGGGTTATCTGCCTGCAGGTAGCCCTCAGCCGGCCTGAATACCAGAGTCTTTGGATTTCTGCGTCAGATGCTGTCACTTCTTCCTTGACGTCAGGGGTATAAAACATGCAGCCGACGCCTTTACACCAATCTTTCTTGCCGTGCGGTGCCCGAAGCAGTCTACATGTGCTGGTCGGCCGACTCCTTAAATTTAGAGTTTCAGACCCTAAGTCTTCAAAAAAGCCAAGTACCCCGTTGGGGATCCTTTTTCTTGCTCTAACCGATGTCAGTATAAGTTAATAGTTGTCTTACCTATGCTAAGCAAATACCTCCTAGACAATTTCATTCTTACTGCATCTCCTGCTTAGGCCCAGACCACGATGTCCCTCGTCGGTTTTGTGCCTTATTCAACACCTGAACTATTCGTTGCTGGGCTATTTTTGCAGCTAATTACTTTCATACCGAAATGGCCTCGTTAAGCCATCCGACTACCGATCTTCCGAAAAAAACGTAAGGATAAAGACAGGGACAGACCGCATAGGTCCAAAACTGCCGATGCCACTTCCGTTAAGCTAGTCACCAGTCCGCCTGTACTCAGTGAGGCGCTTTCGAAGCCCCTGATACCCGCTATTTCTGATTTGCAGGCCTCTACTGAGACCTATTTGCCGCGAGATGCTTGTTTGACTATGGAACCTGTGGATGTCTCTACCTTGGATAGGTCCGGAGCCACTGTGCAGGCACCGGCGTCTGAGGGTGTATTCAGGCCTACAAGCATTCATGTTAAACCGACGCCATCGTTTTCATCCAGGCCTAAATCTCGCACCACACCTAGAAAACAGATGACCAAACCGCAGGCCCATATGCCTAAAAAAAAAAAAAAATGCTTAGAATGGCTGAAGACCTCATTACCTTAATTAGGGGAAGCCAGCCTTCCCCCTCTAAGAGACCTAGAACTGATTTTCTTTCTAATTCTTCTAATCAGGAATCTGATTTTCTGCTCCTTCTGATTACCAGGATTTGCCCTTTTCTACTTATGAGGATTCTGATGTAGAGGATTCCATTCCCTCTGCTTCCCCTCGAAGATTTTTCTTTCACTGAAACCTTGCACACTCTTGGGGAGCATTTCCGCTGGGAAAACGAGGATTACTGTGACTCCAAAAAGAGACTTGGGGAATTTTTACTCCTACCTCAACACAGGCCTTTAGCTATCCCTTTTGTTCTGGACATTGTAGATGCTTTCCTGGAATCTAGCCTTTCCCCAGATACCTTACTTCCAGCTCCCAGAAAACCTGACTGGTATTGCAGAGTACCGGACTCTCTCAAGTTCCTTTTCAAGAATCCTTCTGTGGATCCAGGGACCATTTCCCAAGGACCAAAAGGCATGAAGGCTACTGCTGCCAAAAATCCTACCCCTTCTGATAGAGATTCTAGAGCCTTGGACAGATGGGGTGTAAGAAGGTATACACTTCTGCTACTTTGGCCATTAGGGCTTTAAATTGCCAGTATCAGCAGCATGTTATGGGGCTACTTAAATAGAAAATGATGTTGATTCCTGACTGTACTGAACACAAAGAATTACAGGATTTAATGCATTCTGCAGAACAAGTTGGTAAACACTTTGCAATGTGGTTTTGACGCTTTAGAAGCATCTTGCAGAGCTGCTGTCACTGGGTCTGTACTTCAAAGGCATGCTTGGCTTAAGGAACAAAACTTGCCAGATCGTGTAAAAGCTAAATTACTGGATGCTCCCTTAAAACAAGGCAGCCTTTTTGGCAACAAAGCAGAAGTCGTCCTCAAAAGGATGGAGGAAAAAGCTAAACCTTTGCAAACTGTTAAAGATTTCCTACAAGTACAGCCTCCCAGATTCAGTAGGCATTGTCCTTCAAAGAACTGGTTCTTTCCAGTCCCTTCTAGGCCTTTTCAGTCCAAACCCAGGAACAGCAGACCACCTAGGCTACAGTCTTAGGCTACGCACAGACCTAAGCAGTGGGGGCCTCCCATTTCCAAAGCAGAGAGTAGTAAGCCATCCCCCTGCGGAAAAATTGCACGATGACTTAACCTTAACCCTTCCAAGCCCTGCTCTACTTCCTGATCCCTTAGGAGGAAAGCTCGCCCTGCATGCAAAAAACTGGGAACTCATTATCCAGGACAAATGGGATTTGAACATTGTTTCCCAAGGATACAGGTTCCACTTCCACACCCTACCAACAACAAATGGTTGGCCAGACCTACCCCCAAATCAATGGGCAGAGGCCCAACAGCAGGTTCTCTCTCTCTTCTCAAGATCAGGGCTATTCAGCCTGTCAGAGCAGAACAAAGGGGACAAGGTTTTTATTCAAGACTTTTTCTGGTACCCAGAAAAGACAACTCCTGGCGTCCTGTCCTGGACCTCTCTATTCTCAACACCTTTCTGGTAGTTCCAAAATTCAAAATGCTAACTCTGCAACAGCTTCTTCCCATGCTAGCCAAGGATGCCTGGCTGGCAACCCTAGACTTTTAAATAAGCTTACCTACACATCCCAATAAGGGAATCTTGCAGGA
>NC_056739.1:351643160-351645660 GCF_019279795.1 Protopterus annectens
CTGTCTCTGTCTTTGTGTGTGTGTGTGTGTGTGTGTGTGTGTGTGTGTGTGTGTGTGTGTGTGTGTGTGTGTGTGTGTGTCTGTCTGTCTGTCTCATCTGTGTCTCTCTGTGTGTATCTCTTTCTGTTTTTTTTTAATTTCTACAAGTCTTTTGAGTTTCTAATACCATGATGGGAATGGACCCCATTCGTAAGTCAAAGTACGATTAAAGTTCATGAAATTAGTATTGTTTCACTCTTTGATGTTAGACAAAAGTGCTCTTCGCAGCACCCGCAATGTGCCCAGTAATGACTACTTTTGCAATTCGTACGGTGTTACATGAATTGATAACATATCTAAATACGATTGTAAATTCTTTTTTATAAGACCAGTTGCTCCTACTACTACTGGAACTGTCTGGGTATCTTTCTTCCACATGGCTCTCATTTCTGCCTGCAGATCAACGTATTTTATGACTTTGTGTCTCTCTGTACGCAAGACACTGTAGTCACTTGGTATGTCGATTTCAATGAAAAATGCTACTTTTGTCTTCTTTTCTTGGACCACTATATCCTGTTTTCTAGCATCTATCTTTTGAACTGTTATTATTGAGTGATCCCATGTGATATAAACTTCATCATTTTCTATGATTCTTTGTGCCTCGTGTTTCCAGTGTTTTTTCAGCCACTTCGATACCATAATGTTTGCAGAATCTCCAGTGTAACAGTCTCGCCACATTATTATGCCTTTCAGTATACAGTCCCTCTGCCATTAGTGCGTCACAACCAGCAACAAGATGTGTGACTGTTTCCAATTCGGATTTGCAAAAAATACATATATCTGTTTCTCCCACATGTTCAATGGACTTTGTAAACCAGTGTGTACGTAACCCACTGTCTTGGGCTGCCAATTTAACCTTTCATTTCTTGATGTGAATTCACCTCTCCTTAACCATTCCTGCGTTCATTCTTGATCAACATGAGGCTCTTCCAGAAGTTTTCTATACTTGCAACTATATTTTTTTCCACATTTCTTGCCTTCTCATCTGGTCCGTCACCTTATATTTTTTCTTTTGTTTTTTAGCACATTCAGTTGCTGCCTGATTTTTATTCACTTCTTGTTTGATTTCCATTCCTGCTTGACGTCGATATGCTTCTGCTAAATTAAGCAGAGATGTCATTTTAGATTTATTCTCCTTATGTTTCAAAACTTTCACTACATTTGGATCTTGTGAGGTAATTAAATGTGTGAAGTCCCACGACTGCAGATCTATACATGTAATCAATTTCAAGGAGGCCCATCCCTCCTTCAGAACGGGGAATATATAATCTTGGTATACATTGATTTTTATAAATCATTTTGTGAGCATGAAGCATCCTTCTTGTTTTAATATCCAATCTATCCAACACTTTTTGGGGCCAATCAATCACTCCAAAACTATAAGTTAGGATAGGAAGAGCAAACTGATTTATGGCTTGGATCTTATTCCTAGATGTCAATGCTGTTTTCAGGATCAATTTAAGTCTTCTAAAGTATTCCTTACTAAGCTTTATTTGCATTTGTTCATGTTTTATTGCTGATCCTTCATCAATTCCCAAGTATTTATACACTCCCTCTTGCTCAAACTCTTTTATATCACATTCATGTCCCAAACTGATATTTTCCTGGTGCTGCAATTTTCCTTTCTTAAAGGTTGCTTTTGCACATTTATCAAGACTGAATGGCATTCCAATATCATCTGAAAAAGTTTTGACAACCTGCAGCTGTGCTTTCAGTTCCTCATCTGCTGAGCTATACAGTTTTAAATCATCAACAAAGAGAAGATAAGAAGTCATTAGACTTTGTTGTTTTCTAGAAGCCAAATTGTAGCCATGACCTAAGTTGTTAAGTAAACAGCTTAATGGATTAATGGCAAGGCAAAATAGCAACGGTGACAGGGAGTCACCCTGGAATATCCCCCTTTGGATTGTTATTCCTGGGATAATAATCTGTCCTTTATCATGGCTTAATTGCAAAGTGGTCTGCCACTGTTCCATGGTTACTGTAATGTAATCAATCAGTGCAGGATGTACCTTCTACATTTTTAAGCACTCTTTTATCCATGAATGTGGGATACTATCAAATGCTTTTTTATAGTCAATCCATGACATACTTAGATTCTTCCCCTTTTTACAGTTCTCCACTATGACTTTTTTTAACAACAAATGATTCTTTGTTCCATATGACTTTCTTTTATTGCCCTTTTGTTCTGCCATAATTGAGTTCTCTTCTAAATGACTATCAACTCTGTTGGCGTCAATCCCCAAGTATAGTTTATACGTCGTTGGAAGACAAGTTATTGGTTTATAATTTTTAGGGTAGCTTGCAGGTTCACTCTTAAGTAAGAGCATTGTTTTTCCTGTTGTTAACTAGTGCGGTGTCTGTTCGGGGTGTGCATATAAATTGTTCTTACTCATGGCTAGATCCTCGTGTAAAGAAGTTAATATTTTAAGCCAAAAGTTAGGTACTGCATCTGGGCCTG
>NC_056739.1:351653160-351713160 GCF_019279795.1 Protopterus annectens
TCTGGTGTCTGCTGCTGAATTGTAACGGTAAAGCTATGTAGGATTTGAAGCAAATCTCTGTCTCTCTCTTGTTCCTAAGTTTCAGAGAAATTATACGTCTAAGTCTTCCCTTGTTCATAGGCAGCAGAAACTGCCTTCTGGGGGGTCAAGAAAGCTTCTACAGGAGTTGTTCCACACAAAACAGTCTCTGGGTTTTAAGGCCCAAAAGCCTCCTTTCCCTGACAAATCTGCTTCTGTTTGACATTCAGCTGATCCTAACTCCTTGGATAAATTCCTCTGTGCATGACTTTCTTTTCCAGTTTGACAACAGGTACCTACAGTCACTTGGGTACTTTCTATTAAATAAAATAACAATTTTATAGTCTGAAAGTCCCTTCCTTCATTCTCTGGCTCTCACCAGCCTTCTCCTTGTCATCTCCCACATGTTCTTTTAGCTCTTCAGGATCTGCTGGTTCAGGGAGCCATCCAACCTACCCCCTTGTCTCAACAGGGAAAAAGATTTTATTCTAGAATGTTTCTGGTTCCCAGGAAGGAGGGGCTATGCAGGACAATTCTAAACATGTGCTTCCTCAACACCTTTCTCGAGGTTACCTGTTTCAGGATGTTGTCACTTCAGACACTTTTCCCTCTGTTGCTTCCTCAAACTTTTCTGGTATCCTTGGATGTGAAAGCCACTTTCCTCCACATTCCTGTTCATCCCCTCTTCAGGAAGTTCTTATATTTCTCTGTTTCGTCTTGTAATTATTAGTTCTCTGCTTTGCTGTTTGGTCTTTCTACAGTTCTATAGATCTTTACCACATACCTGGCACCTATGGTAGCCTTTTGCAGACTTCAGGGAAATCAACTATTCCCTTATTTGAACAATTGTTTAATTCTGGCCTGCACTCAGCAGCTCCTGTTTCAGGATCTATACTTCACTATGCTTCCTCTATGAAGTGTGGAGTTCACCCTCTGTCTCAGAAAGTCTGTGTTGACTCTGTCTCAGGACCAAGTGTTCCTGGGCTGCAGGATTCAGACCATTCCAGTGTTGTCTAGTCTTCCTCCTCCCATGGTCCTGTCCTTGACTGCTTATTTAGAGTCTCTTCTACCTCTTCCAGCTCTTCCTGTGAGGGAATTTCTCTGAGTTCTGGAATAAGTAGCATCCACAATTCCCATGAATCCTTATGTCAAACTCCATATAGGTTCATAGGTTGGTACTAGGCTATTGGCCCTAGGGCCTATACAAGCCTATCCATAACAATTCCCTAGCTATTTCTTCCCACAGTATTTACTTCCCTGGACCCCTGTCATGCAGGGCGACTGACATGATCTCCGGTGAAATTCCTATCTCCCATCCAATCATCAAGTTTCTTTTTGAAGATGGCCAAAGAGGAGCTCTGCTTGACATGTATGGGCAGTCTATTCCAGAGTCTGGGGAGTCTCTGGGTCAGGAACCTATCCCTCCAGCATGTTTTGTTCATTCTGATGACAAGGTTTAGATCCCTGGAGCATGCGTCTCTGAGGGATTGGGATTTCTTTAAGTGTAGCATATGCAACGGCTTTGGGTTTGACATGGCCTTGTATGTTAAGCAGAGATCGCCTCTGAGTACACGATATGCCACAGAGTATAGGTGGAATTTTTTAGATGGTCAGCATAGGGCATCTGCTTTAGGCCTGTGATTTTTTTAGTGAGGTATTTCTGTGGCCTTTTCAGTTGTTGCAGATGTCTTGAGAGGTACACACAAAACGGGGCATTGTATTCTATAATGGGTCTAATGAGGGATGAGTACAGTGGGACAATGACCTCCTTTTTTCTGGATGAAAAGCCCTTAGTGATGAGGTGTGCCACATAGAAGGATTTTCTGACTGTTGTGGTGATGTGGTTATCGAAGGTGAGACCACTGTCCACCTGTGTCCCTAAGTCTCTTATCACACTTTCAGTGTTTAGTGTACTGCCACCTATGTGGTAATTCACAGGTACATGTTTTTCCCAAAGGGGATAACTATACATTTCTTGGCATTGAGCTTGAGCCCATGGCTCTGGCACCAAGCATCTGTTTCTGTAAGGTCCTTTTGAAGAATATCCACCTCATTTTGGGATTCAATAATGGCTCCCAGTTTGCAGTCATCTGCGAACTTTGTTAGCCAGAGTCCCTTGCTGTTAGCCTGTACTTCAGAGAAGTAGATGACAAACAAGAGCAGTCTCAGGACTGAACTGTGAGGTACTCCACTTGTCACTTGTCTGGAGATGGATTTGGAGTTTGCTACTTTTACAGTGTGGGTTCTGTCAGTAAGCCAGTTGGCAACCCATCGAGTGACGTAGGGATTAATGCCCAGCTTAGTAGGTTTATCTATGATTCCAGAGTGGGGGATGGTGTTGAAGGCCTTGGTGAGGTCCAGATAGGCTGTGTGGGCCACCTTACCCTTGTCCATGGCTCTGAAGACTGATTCAAAGACGTCAATCAGGTTCAGGAGACAAGATCGGCCCTTCACGAACCCAAACTGCATGGGGTCCAGTGTTTGAAGATTGCTAATGTCTTTGTTAATGAGGGAATTTCGGTGATATCTGAAGACTGTCTTACTCCAGTGCTGCCATCTTCTGGTTCCTCTCTTACCTTGTCTAAAGCTCAATTGGTGGATTCAGCAGATTTCACTGAATCCAGGTCTTGTTTTGTCAGGTTCTTCTCCCTACTCAGGAGCTGTACACAGATGCTAGCATGCTAGTATCACCACAACAGTCAGGAAATCCTTCTGTGTGGCACACCTCATCACCCTCTACAAACATAAATTAACAGGAATACCCACTGCATAGGACGCCTACCTTGGACTACCTTCTAAAGTGTTCCTCCTCATAACCTGCTTAGACTAGCGTGTATTTATCTGACCTAGCTGGTGGAATGTATAAAATACAGACTGTAACCTACCCTTAGCGAGCACATTAGCAGCCTACCACAGCCCTTTACCCCCTGTCCGGTAGCTCTGAGCCTTAGTCTCTTTTCCTCAAGGCCAACTATTTTCTCTGTCTCCCACCCCCATTTCACAACTAGGTGGCAGCAGACTCCCACTACAGTGAAACGCTTGCTTTCATGTTTGGCATTCCACTTTCAAACCTAAGCTAACTTTTAAACTTTTCTCTTTTAAGAAAGGAGAAACACCAGCTCTGCCCTTTACCTCTAGTTTCTAACTAAATCCCACTGCAATTTATCTCCCTGTAGCTTACACTCAGTCCCATCTACAGAGCCCCACTAGCTGATTGTTTCTTGCTGCTCTGTGGACCTCTCACACCTACCTGGCTCTTTCCACTCTGTTCGCCCTGCAGGCTCACTCCGCTCCCCTACCCTGCCCACAAATCTCACCCGCACCCGGTGCCTGTAAATTTATACCTACCATAGCCCCACCCCCTCCACACCCAACCTATAGTTAGCCACTCCCATCCACAATCACATACTTATCCCACACACTCCATCAACTATGCCTACTCTCTCCACACACACACACACACACACACACACACACACACATTAATACTAACCAGCCTTCATATCTCCCTCTGCTGTCTAACCCTCCTCACAAGTCTCCCTAACACACACACACCTCTAAACCCCCAAACCACCATCACATACCTCCCATATACATCCACAGCTTATTGCCTAATCTCACTTGAACTATATGGCTCCAACCCAAGCCATTACTTCAAACCTTACATATTCTCAACTCCTCCCTCCCATCACCCCTTTCATACCATAACCTCTAAAAAAAGGCTCCCCCTCAACAACCCTTCTCCCCTATTTCCCATACATCACCTCCATCACCTATTCCTCAACATCTCCCTCTCTGTATTAGGCAACATCCACCCAAACCCAGGACCCAACTCAACCAGACAGCTAAACAGCAGCCCCAACAAACCTCTCAAACCCAAATCCATCCGGCTAACCACCTTCAGTGCGCAAAGCCTCAAAAATAAAATCCCCAACCTACATGCCTGGCTTGCTCACAACCAACCCGATAGTACAGCTATCTCTGAGACCTGGCTTAAACCTTCCATCACTGACAATGAAATCCTTCCTCACAGCTACGAAATCCTTTGGAATGATAGAACCCAGAAAAAAGGAGGCGGAGTGGCTATTATCTACCCATCCACCCATACTCTAACTCCATACACTAACCCCATCCCTACCTTCTCCAATGCAGAAATATCAATAGGCTACTTAAAACTTAACAACTGTAAATCTATATGCATCTGCTCCATCTATACCCCCCCCCAGGCAAGAATACCAAAACATTAGAAGACATACTATCTTGCTTTAGCTCCAATATAATGCTCGAAACCTATATCCTTGGCTATGTAAACATTAACTGGGCCTGCCACAACTCTGACACCCCATCCCATTCAATCAATCTGTACAACTTCACCCAACTCATAAACCTTCCAACCAGGCCAAACAAAGATGGAACCTCTGGTACCATCATAGACTGGATACTCACTACCCACCCACACCTAGCCTCACAAGCCAGCCTTCTACCCGATCCTCTCAGCAATCACCTACCTGCCTTCATTGACCGCATATCCTCCACCCCACTAAAACATCACCAATATATCCAAACCCTCAACTTATCCTCCTTCAACCCTGAGATATTCTCAGAATGCCTGAAGCACACTGATTGGTCACCCCTACAAACTCTCCCACTTGATGACGCATTATCCTATTTCAACAATACTTTCCTAACCATCCTAAATCAACGGGCCCCCCTAAGATCCAAACGGATCAAATCAAATCCCTGCCCCTGGCTATCCCATCAAACTAAAAATATCATGCATCAGCGTGGCAAAAAATGGAAACAATACTAAAAACTAAACACCACCAACTCCCTCCTAGAATTTAAACAACTATGGAACTTGACAAAAAATTAATAACCAAACACCACAAAAGCTACTACAGCAAACTCCAATCCATGCATTCATCCAATCCAAAAAAATTTTGGAGCTCAATTTCCTTCATTCTTCATCCAGGCAATAAAAGCAACCCATGCCCAGACCCAACTGTCACTAATCTACAAACTGCCACTAATTTCAACCATTTCTTCATAGACTGCATTGCAAAACTATCCTCCTCCTTCCCTGACCAGTCCTCCTGCCCCATCCCCCCTCCAGCAATCCTCCTCCTTCTTCCCCCTTTACCTTTAAACCCATCCCCACAAACACAATAAAAAGACTTCTCCTCAAGCTAAAACCCTGTCGTAATGCACCAGACAATCTACCACCCACCTTCCTCAAACAATCTGCTGAAACCATTGCGTATCCCGTATCTATTCTCATAAACAGATCTATACGGCACAGTGGTGCAGCGGTAGCATTGTTGCCTTACAGCAAGAGGTTCTCCGATTCGATTCTCAGCTGGGATGCCTTCTGTGTGGAGTCTGCATGTCCTCCCTGCGTTCGTGTGGGTTTCCTCCGGGTGCTCTGGTTTCCTCCCACATCACAAAGACATGCATCTGGAGCATTTCTCCCCGGGCCTCCACTGAAAATTGGCTTCGTTCCAAGTCGGACTTTCCCAGTTAACAAATGTTAAATAAATAAATATACAAGAATCACACTTCCCAACCATCTGGCGCCAAGCATACATCGTTCCACTTCACAAAGGTGGTAAAAACATAGACACAACCAGTTTTAGACCTATAGCCATACTCTCCCCTCTCTCAAAAATACTAGAAAAAAGTTTCCATGCACAACTCATACAACATCTAAACCTATACAAACTTCTCTCCTACACCCAACACGGCTTCCACTCCGGCCACGGTACCATCACTGCCCTCCTTTACTTTTTAGAGACTATCAACCTAGCATGTGACAATGGCAAATATGTGTCATCACTATTTTTAGACCTTTAAAATCATTCAACACCATCTCCCACTCCTTGCTTCTATCCCAGCTCCCATTCTTACATCTCTCTCCCTCCACCCTTGCCTGGTTCACCAGCTACCTATCCAACCATCAACAAGCCATCCAGTGGAAAGAATCGACCTCTCCTTTCCTACCGATACCCACCAGGGTCCCCCAAGGTTCAGTTCTAGGTCCTCTGCTCTTTGACATATTTATCAGCAACTTCCACCTCTCCATCCCTGAAGCCTCTATCATCCAGTATGCAGACGACTCCACCATCATCTCCCCAGCCTCCTCCCCCTCTGAACTACTAGCAAAAGCCCAACTTGCCTTTTCCAAAACAGAATCCTGGATGCAAGCCAATCACCTAGCCCTAAATGCCACCAAAACAAAACTAATGATCTTTACCCCTACTAGAAATTCCACTTTAGACAGAAACTTGTTCTGCATTACAAGCCATAATAAAACTCCATTAGAAATAGTCCCCTCAGCCAAACTGCTAGGCATCACTATCGACAAAAACGTAAAGTTTGACTCCCACATATACTCTGTTATCAAGAAAACTCACTAGAAGATTGGTCTGCTATACCGGCACAATCGCTATCTCAGCTCTTCCACCTGACAAACACTGGCATCTACCTTCCTCTTCCCATCTCTTATGTATGGCACTCCCTTATTTACCAACCTCCAACTAGGCTTGCACTCCAAACTGGAAGCCTGCTAACACAAAATTAGCAAATTCACTACCAACTCCAAAAGTTCATCTCATCACTACTCACCCTCAAATGGTTAGAACTCCCCAACTACCTTAGATATCTGCAACTCACCACTACTCACAAACTCATCTTCAAACCATCAGACTGTTCATCCCTAGCCAAAGCACTAACACCCTACACTCCCTGCTGCTCCCTAAGATCCGAGAACCAAAACCTGCTTCAAGTACACAAAGCCTCTCATCCCCCAGGCCAACTACTACTATTATTCTGCACGATAGCCAAACTTTGGAACTCCCTCCCCTCTCACCTATGCAACATACCTAACCATAATAACTTCAAAACCCAGCTCTTCTCACATATATCCTCCAAATGGGAATGTCCCTCTCATGCTCCTACGTAAAGTACATCATTCAATCTTATTACTACCCTCCTCTTTATATTTTTACATGAATACCTAATTTTTTTCTTCTGTCAGTCTGGTTTAAATATGATTAATGTGATTTCCTCTTTTACCAGTGTTACCTAATGCATTAGACAGAATACTGTCTATTAAAATGTAATGTAATGTAACCCTACATATATGCAAATGTTATGCAATGTAAATGTAATGCAATGCAATGTAACTATTCGTGTGGAGCTTTTCTCCCCGGGCCTCCACTGAAAATGGGCCAACTCTACCCAGTGGACTATCCTGGTCAACAAATGCAAATAAATAAATAAATAAAATAGATAAATAAATAAATAAAAGCTTCTTATCAAGTTTGTGGAGCCTCCTCCAACAGCCATAAAGTCCAGGATCTTTGGTCTCATAACCAGCTGACATACCATATCAACAGTAAAGAGATGAGTGCTCTGCTTCTGCTCTCCAGGCCTTTCACTCTAAAGGTTTTTACAGACAACAACATAGTCATGTGGTACCACAACAAACAAGGGGGTACAAATTCTTACTTTCTTTACAGGTTGACTCTTCAGTCTTTGGATTTTGCATTCTACCATTACTTGGTTATTCAGGCAGTCTACATTCCTTCAGAGCACAATCTTGTGGCAGACTGTCTGAGCAGATCCAGGGCAAAGCCACATGAATGACCTTCATGGGGAGGTGTTACTGGACATTGTATATCAGTGGGGTATTCCTCAAGTAGACCTTTTTGCTTCCGTCTGAACCAGCAAATGTCCCAGTTCTGTTCAACAGTACCAAGTCCCCTGGCTTGGAAAGTGAATGCCATGCCTTTTTCTTGAAAGCAGATGTTTCTGTCTGCCTACCTCTCTCTTCCACTAAAGGTTCTGCACAAGATAATGAGGAACAGGCCCAGAATCTTGCTGGTAACTTCCTTTAGGACCAGACAGCATTGGTTTCCCCTTCAATTTCATTTGGTCAGGTTCAGTCATCGCAAGTTACCTCACAGGATGGATCTTTTCACACAAGACAAGGGATCTCTCATTCTCATTCACTTGCCGACCCTTATGATTGACACTTTTGGGTGATAAGATTGTGATTGCTTTTAGACACCAATTTAGTGAAGGACATGCTTCAGAATTTGCATGAGTCTAGAAAATCCTATCTGACTTAATGGAAGAGATTTTCTATTCAGTGTCTCAAGCATGAAATGGGCCCACTTTCTGTTGGGGTTCCTTGTTGGTCTTGCTGTGAGGCGACAACGCTACCGCAGCACCACCACCGCAGTCATCTACTACTACTACTTTTTTTTCTTCCTAGATGTACATGGTGTTGCTTTCCTCTAGGGTTGCCCCGGTTCTTCTGGGGCCTTTCAGTGCTGAGGATTAAGTACTTGTACATCGCATAAATACCTTACACATAGGACACGTCTGATGTACAGCACCCAGGAGATGCAAAGTTTTTGGTATGCGGGACAGACATTCAAATGTCCTCTGCAGGATAACCCAAGAGTGAGGAATACCGCAACTGTAAGAAGTAGGACATCTACTGTTATGATAAGATCTTACACAACTGTACTTTTCCCCTACACTGAATATTAACACTACACTTTGGCCTAGTACTTGTTAAACATTTGAGCTGAAGTGCTGTGTTAATGGGAGTACTGGACCATTTTTCTAAAAATCTATAGCAATGAGATATAAACTGAGTCCCAGCTGTAGTATAGTGGGAAGTGGTCTTGGATTAGAATATGCAATGAATTTATTATTTTTTTTAGGGGGGAGAGGGGACTGTAGTGTGGGAATTAGTTGCAGTGTAATGTATATTAATAGTCAGTGGGTGCCCCCTGCTGCCCACATTGCAGAATAGCAAATCATTTGATGTGCACCTTAAAAATAAAAAGAGCAAACTTCTGGTCCACTAGGGAGCCAAAACATCCAAGGAAAGAAATTAAAGAAATAGTATTTACAACAGAAAGCAGTAAGTTCCTCGTCTACCGTAACTGGATATAGAAGTCCAGGTCCTACATAAAATAGGCCCGTGATAATCTGATGTAAACTCCACCACTATGCTTTCTAGTCCATGTATTTTCTTGGAAGATGAGTTGTATGCATTTTAAATACTTGGTAGTCTTGGAAATATCTTAGCAGGTTTGTATACTTGATTCTAATACAGAACTTTGTTAAAACAGGTGATGTGCTGTAAATTACAATGCATTATCTTTGCTTGTTAAGTCCCAGAGAAAGCTTAAGATGCACTGCTTCTAGGACAAAACTTTTGTACTAAAAGGAATGTTAGCATTTGAACAAACAACTATATCTTAATTACAACAGACAGACACCAATTACCTGTTGGTTGAAGTGTTCAGAAACAGTCCTTGTCATTTATTGGTTCATGCATTTTGTTTCACTGCTTAATGGAAAAAATATTGTTATATTTAACAAAAAATAATGAACCAGAAAGGTGATTCAAATAACATATGCATTTATCCATGGTTCTAAAAATTTTTCAGAGGTCCGGTGGTTTGAAAATGTCCCAGGGACCAAGGTGCACTTAATTTACCAGTGGTGCATTTTCAATAAATGTAAGCTTCAAAGGTGGAGAAGATTACTGTTGCTCAGTCTGTTTTCAATGTGCAGCTGGTTTGTTTAGCAAATGGCCATCAGTGTTTGTGCTGAACAATTTGAAAGAAGTGTCAGTGGTACAACAGATAGCAAACTCGCCTTTGGTGCGGAAAGCTGTGGGTTCTACTTCCAAACCATGTAGACAGAGTGCTGACACTGCAGTGCAGTAGGTTCATAGGTTAATAGGTAGGTACTAGGCTATCTGCCCGAAGGCATTTATAAGCCTAGCCGGAATGTGTTGGCTTTCGCTGCCCCCTTAGATTAGTTCCCTGTGCCTCTGTCCAGCAGAGCCATTGAAGTGATCCCTGGGGTAAACTTTCTGTTTCCCATCCACTTGTCAAGGTTTCTCTTGATGAGGGTTAGTGAGGAGCTCTGCCTAATGTAGATTGGAATCTTGTTCCAGAGCATGGGAAGTCTCTGGGACAGGAATCTGTCCCTCCTGCACATCCTATTTATTGTTGCGGTGAGGTTTAAATCCCTGGAGGGTGTGGCTCGAGGGGATATGGTTTTCCTTAGGTGGAGCATGTCCATGAATTCTGGGTTGGACATGGCCTTGTATGTCAGGCAGACATCACCTCTGAGTAGGCGGTATGCAACCGAGTACAGCTAAGTTTCTTCAGTCAAGCTGCATAGGGCATCTGCTTGAGGCCAGTGATCCTCTTGGTGAGGAACTTCTGTGGTCTTTCCAGTTGTTGCAGGTGTCTTGTACATCCCAAATGGGGCATTGTACTCTATGATGGGTCTGATGAGTGATGCATAGAGGGGCCCAATGACCTCTTTCAATCTGGATGCAAACTCTTTTGTGATTAGGTGGGCAATATAGAAGGATTTTATAACCACTTTGGCAATGTGATTATCAAAGGAGAGGTTACTATCTACTTGGGTCCCCAGATCCCTTATTACGTCTTCTATATTTAGGGGGCTACCACCTATGTGGCAGTTTGTGGATACTTTGTTTTTACGAAAAGGGATGACTATGCACTTTTTGGCATTTAGCTTGAGGCCATGGTTTTGACACCAGGTATCTGTTTCAGTGAGACCCTTTTGGAGGATGTCTGTGTCAGCCAGAGAGTCAATTATAGCCCCTAGTTTGCAGTCGTCTGCAAACTTGGTCAGCCATAGTCCTTCTGTGCTTGCCTGTACCTCTGAGAAGTATATGCCGAGCAGGAAGGGTCCCAGAACTGAGCCCTGGGGAATGCCACTTGTAACCAGTTTAGAGTCAGACCTAGATCCCGCAACTCTTACTATGTGGGTTCTGTCCGTGAGCCAGTTGGCAACCCATCTCGTGACGTAGGGGTTTATGTTCAGGCTGGTGAGCTTGCCTATAATACCTGAGTGGGGAATGGTGTCGAAGGCCTTTGCGAGGTCTAGGTAGGCTGTGTGGACCACCTTTCCATTGTCTATAGCCTTGTAACTGTCTCAAAGAAGTCCACCAGGTTTAGGAGGCATGATCTGACCTTAACAAAGCTGAACTGGGTAGGGTCCAGTGTTTGGAGGATTCCAATGTCTCTGTTAATGAGATCCATGATAATGCACACCATAGCTTATAGACCAAGCTAGTCAGGCTTATAGGGCGATAGTTCCTGGGGTCCATTGTGGCTCCACCTTTGTGGAGCTGAATAACCGTTGCTGTGCACCACGCTGTGGGTACATAGCCTGTTGAGAGGCTGAGTTTAAACAGTGTGTTTAGGTGAGGGGTTAGTTTATCTTTGAGCTTGTGTAGGATGCAGCCTGGGACACTGTCCAGTCCCACTGATGCTGTGTTTTTGGCTTTGGAGAGGGCTGTTTTAATCTGAGTGTCTGTGATTTCAGAGGCACTACATTCTTCTGGTATAGTTATGGGCCCTTTTTGGGGTGAGGGGGGGTGAAGTTTGCACTGAACCTGTCCGCCAGGATGTTGGCTATATCGGTCGGTTCAGTGTATTTTGTGCCATTCTGCTCTATCTCCGAGCAGATTTGAGAATTGCCACTTAGATTCTTGACAAAGCTAAAGAATGCCTTGTGGTTATCTTTGGAGTCCATGGCAATTTCTCTTTTGAAGCTAGCCTTGGATGATTTTATGAGGGAACATAGTTTCTTGCTGATACTGATCAGGGATGTCTTCCCTTCATGGGATTTTACTCTTCTGTACTAGTTTCCTCTTTCTATTGTATAGCTTGTTTATGGCAGGGGTCCACCAGACTGGTTTCCTTTTCTTGGAGGAGTGAGTCTTGGTTTTGTTTGGGATAGCATGATCCATGCATTCTTGTAGGTGCCCGTAGAGTGCATTAATAAAGGATTTTGCAGCTTGGACAGTGTTATCCTTTAGCATGGGGGATTTGAAACTTCCCACCTCGGTTTTAAGTAACATGAAGTTTGCTTTTGAAAAGCTTTTCACGGTGGTTTCTTTGACTGGGGGGTGGTGGCGGAATGTGGATGTCCAGAGTGATTAGTTTATGGTCAGATCTAACCAGCGAGGGGTTGACCTCCGGTGTGGAACACCAATCGCCCATGTTGGTGATGACCAGGTACAATATGTTGTCACCTCTGGTGGAGGTGTTGACCAGTTGATCCAGAGCATTTGAGTTTATAAATTCTAGGAAATGTTGGGCAAGGGAGTTCGTACTTGAGTAGTTCTCCCAGTTAATGTTTGGGTAATTGAAATCGCCCAATATCAGGGTGTTTGGTAGGACCTTTATGTTTCCCAGTGTTTCCAGGAATGTGGAGTGGGGGTCCTGGGACATGGTGGGTGATCTGTAGGAAGCTACAATTTGAATAGCAGTTTTGCCCATTGTAAGTTGCACGTGGATGATCTCTGAAGCATCGTGCTGTGCCACTAACCTGGAGGTGTGGGTATCCTTGATGAATATGGATACTCCCCTGCCTTTTGTATTTCAGTCCAGGTTCTGTGGCCGAAATGTATGGTATGAGTTGTAGCCTGGTAGTGCTGGAGTGCTCTCTGGAGCCTTAAACCAAGTTTCTGTTACTGCACATATATTGATTTTCTCTATACTGAGGAGTGCCTCGAGTGCATGCATTTTGAGGTTTAGACTTCTGGCATTGAGCAGCATTACCCTCAGTTTTTTGTTACTTGTGCTGTTTACGGTGGTGGGTTTGTCTTTTGAACCTTGCCTAAAAATGGCACTATGGGGGTGGCAAGAGCCTTGGCTAGTATTCGAAAGCCTAAGGGTGACAGGTGCAAGCCGTCTCTATGGGAGGGTGCTGCTCTCCTGAGTGTGTTGCCCTTTGGATGAGATGTTAAATTGAGGCCCCATCTGCTTGTGTTGGTGGTAGGTTCAGTGAGATCTTTTGAATCCACCAGATCTATCAAAGAGTAGGGGAAGTTCTCAATGCCCTGGACATATTTCCCCTAGCAGGGTAAAAAAACACCAAGGGCCACCCCTGAAAAGAGGCTACTAGGGTATTAGGACTAACCTGGTCAGCAAAGGATAAATAAATGTTTTACAGTTAATCCACATCTCTGTCTTCATTTCAAAAGTAAAGTAGAAAATATGCATGCTGACAGTTTTGAGCAATATTTATAGTAATTATGGGGACAGGAACAAGTAATGAGATACCAGAATGAATGAAGGAATGGTCCATTAGGCTGCCTTGGGCCCCATTTGGCCCTGATCCAGCTCTTCAGATAGGTGTTATGATCACCACAGCCCATTTCATTGTATTAAGAAAGTTCACTAACATTAATAATAAAAGTTCTTATTTAAAGTGGACCAAAGTTTATCAGCTTCTCTGTGGTTTACTATGAATGGCCATTTCGTTGGAGAAATATTAGGCTGCCTTCCTCTCTGCTTGACTTATAACTTGTGCTGTTGTGTACCTGAGTATAGTTTTTGCTATTTGGTCTCACGTTAAAGTAACTTCCACAGACTGGTGTGCCTGTCTCTTATTTATGCTGCAGGCATTACCTAAACTTTGGCATATGTGCTGCACTGATACCCTGTATTACTACTATTGTTCTATTTCTCCACTGAGTAGTTGTAGTATTGTCCTCTCATAAATTCCTTCCTGTGCACCATTCAGTAAACAGCAATGTATTTCCTGGTATCTTTCTTGTGGAAACTACCCTTGGTTAGCCCGGGAACACCTTCTGATATATATCCTCTATTGCTTTGTCTCCTGTCCAGCAATCAGTTTTGGTCAGTCAAGCAGCCTCTGTGAACCTCGTCAGTTTGAAAATTGACAGCAGACCTCTCCCCATGTTTTGTAATGAGCAGTCCATTAAGGATTGTCTTTATAGCATTAGTTTGACTTTAGCAATTGGTGGCAGAAATTCCATTTCGCATAATGTCAACTGGAGTATAGTAAAATGGGTTTACCTCTGAGCTGTCAAAGCAAACTTTTTTGGCTCACAGTGTATTGAAAATTTAAATAACAAAACAAATCATCTTTGCAGACGGTCAAGCTCCTCTGTACCCTCATGCAGAGGGCTTGACCTCCACATCCCTCTAAATTAGCTATACAAACTCCATGGTCAGACCACAGTGGGGAAAAGGGTAAAACATGGTACAGTGGAGCACACTGTGGTGAAATGCACCATATTAAATGTTTAAACTAAAGCTACTTGTCCACCAATGCGGTGACAACTTATAACTTTGTTGATTAACATCCCTGTGTCTTTTCGTCATATGCCAAGCTTTCCTTGGTTATTACTGGCACCAGCACAGTACCAGGTGCTACATTGTGTCCAGTTCTTCAGTTGCGAAATGCATTTCCAACCTAAAACGTGGCATTTTCTCAGACAAGTGTGCACTCTTTGATGTTCAGCATTCGTTATTGTCTACCATAAGGGCTAGGTCAAGATGTGCCACTCTTCTAGTAATCTCTTGCATCTAAAAAGGAATACACAGAGATTCCTGGGATGTACTTAACTGCTGGCATGAAGGCCACCTCATGTATGGTTCTCACATTGTTAAGTTGTATACGTTACTAGTTTGGAACTTAGTCTTTGAGGGATAATACACAGTGTTCAGATGTACTACCTGCCATGATGCTTTAGAGCTGAAAGTGATGATCTGATTCACTGGTAGAACATTATATGCTGTCTTTCTGGGGTGCAATATGACTGATGTTTAGTGAATGTGGTTTGGTACAACAACTGTGAGTCTAATGATGATCCAGAAGTTTAAGGGTCTATTAGTTTTGTTAATAAACTGTTGAAGTTCAATGGAAAATACATTGTGTTACTGGTTGGTAGTGTAGCTGAATATTAAGTCCCTGGCTAATAAGTGAAAGCACAGTTTCACAGAGCAGAGGCTTTTTCCACATTAATCTAGTCTTATGACTGGGCCACCAATGAGCCAGGCAAGGGGAGTAGTGTGGATGCGATGCTTCTGGATTAAAGCAAAGTATCTGTTACTGTGCTTGCTATGAGATTCATTTTATTTATTTTATTTAATGTTTGTTAACTGGCTAACAAAATTAGATGATTCAGAAATCTCAGCACAGATCTGAAACTAACTGTACAATTGAATACAGACTGTTGTTAACTGTCAGAAGAGAAAAATTTTACACCCCAGACTGTGATTGAGGATTGACTATCTGCTGAAGCTCTGGGACAGGTGGGGCAGAGAGGTATGCTGCAGGACTGCTCTCTTCCACTCTATCTTGGGGGAGCTCTCTTTTTCCACTTGAAAGACACCTGGATGGAGTACTGGGTGTTACACCTGTGCACTTCAGGCCAGCCTTGCATATGATTCCTCTTTGCGCGTAGATCAGCTGGAGAAGGCTGAGTACAGACATACTTAATAGATCAGACAGCACTGAGATATGCTGAAGACAGCTGCCAGAGCGATAGGGGAGCTCCAATGCAGTGATGGTAGGCTGCTCCTTAGGACATGAAAACTGACCTGCTTCTCATTTACCTGGCTCCCACCAGAGAGGAACAAATAAGGTCATTAAGCACTCAGGAAGGAAAAAAAGTGTTACAGTTGTGTTGCGTAGCCTGAGAATCCTGGTCTGTTGCCCCGGTGGATCAAATGAGCTAGGTGGGGAATGGTAGTAAAGCCATTGGGCAGGTCTGAAGGAAGAATTAAAAAATGCTTTATGAAGAAGAATGTCCAGGGTGCAATGATGAGTAGACAAAGTAAAAAAAATAATATTTACTATGTTTGTGCTAGATATTACAATGGGTTTCAACAGAGAGTTCTTGTGTGCTTATGACCCAAAGACTGGCATGATAGTCCCAGGACAGTAGAGGTCATTTTCCAAAATGACCTGTGTAGTGGTAATTCAAATGGGAGTTTATATTTAGTAATTTATAGATGCTGAATGTTCTATATACCCTTGTGGATACAGTAAGCTACTTTGGTTGGAAGGCTCTAACTAAGACGGGAGTGTATTTAATAATCTCTTAAAGGACAACTGCACCCACAGACTCAAAAAACATGTTTATTTCATCATGGTTTGATGTTTCCTACATTTTAACACCACTCTGGGACTATTTAGAGCTTTTTAGATATTTTTATACACAATTTCTGACTCTGACCACATGGGGTCTGGCATCTTGAAATAATTCTGACTGTTTAACCTGCCTCTAAATATCCCAGAATGCATTGTTTGTCTCCAAGAAACTGCATCAGATCTGCCACATTTTCCCTAAAGCGTCTGTCAGTGCACTGATTTTACAGGCATTCACTGCTGTGTTATAGTCACCTACATTTGGTTAAAAAATTATCATTTTTCGGTGACTACTTCAAACATAAGCAGTGAAAATGCTACAGAACAGAATTGAAAAGTGCATTTTATTGCTCTTTCTTCTTAGAAATGCTAACTTGATTTCTTTGGTCTAGGCTGAAATCTAGTTCTTCAAAGTATCTCCCCTCCCCCTTCACACCTACCTTCCCTAGCTGTCAAAGAGCTAAGGGTAATTTGACCCATTATCTGCATGTGATTGACAGCTCACAGCAGGTGGCCAAACTAATGTACTGTTTTCTTGTCAGCCTTTCCTTCCTTACAGTGGGAGACTTTTTTTGTTGCACTCCTGTCAAATTTAGAACCCAGCTCCATAGCACTGGGAATAATCACTGTTTTCCAAAGCATCAAACTCCCACTTATTTTTCCTTCCTGTTTGGTTAAATAGCTAACAAATGATGCATTATAAACACAAAATATTTCAAAGACTTGCATAACAGTACCCACATGCTTTTTTAAAGTGGTCATTTAAGAAAATTACGGTATTCCATACTTCTTATAATCTGATGTAGTGTTGTTGATTAATTGTGACAGACATTTGCTTTTTATGTAAAAACATGCAATTAATGTTTACATATAGTCATTGTAAATTTATGCTCTTAGTTTTTGCAGCTGTTACAGTGCTTCTGCCTGTACTTTGTCACATATCGGTAGGGCTCTTCAGAAAAGTGAGATTATAGTTTGACATTTCTGCTAGGTTAAGAGTGGGCTGCACAAGGCAGCTCTGACATCACAATGTGGGAGGTCCACTTGCTCTTCTATACAGCATGGAAATCAGGTGGGGATTACATCACTTTGGTGAATGAAACATCCTGGTAGCTAGAGCAAGAGCTCTGGCTGATGTGACATCATCATTTCAGAGACAGCTAGAGGTTTTTCAACTTGGTTTTCAAAGTGAAAGTAAAACAGTACAGAAAGGTAGGAAGCCTAACAGGGAAAACAGTTGCGTGGATTAGTTTTTAAAGCTGCATGGGTGATTTTATGGGGCTGTATCAAGGAACAGGGACTAAAAGAGACAGCTGGTTGAGCAATCTGATTTAATATCCTGTTGTTGTCCTTTTAAGTCCAGTCATGCTACAGAATGTGAAAAATTTGTGCTGCAAAATGTGAAAAGGCAATGACTAAAGTTTATTATAATGCTATGTGTGTGTGAGACTCATAACTGGCTCCAGAAATGCTAAACCAATTCTTGGTTTTGACAGGAAAGTGCCAAGGCTGCAGCTTAAGCACTGTGTGCAACACCTGAGGCCATGTAGTAGAAAGTAGCATGCAATGCAGGGATCAAAAATGTAGGCTGCCGAGAGGCTGGTATATGAGTAAAGGCTTAAGCTATAATGTGTATGGGTCTAAAGCGATATGATATGGAGACCCCTCCTCATCTATAGTGTGTATGGGTCTAAAGTTATATGATATGGAAACCCCTCCTCATCTATAGTATGTATGGGTCTAAAGTGATATGATATGGAGACCCCTCCTCATTTGGGGGCTTTTTAGGTAATACCAAAAGTAAGCCCCAAATCCAGGAGCTGGCAGGGCAAAGCTAATCACAGTGGTGTAATCCAAGGGACAATCCAATATACAGTCACTAAGAAGTTACAGAGACTGGTTGAACACCAGAAACACTTTATTCAGCTATAACAGCAAGCGTTTTCATCTATGTCAGTTTAGAGACTTTATCAAGATAAAAGACATCTGCCTTCTATGCTGTCTTTTATCTTGATAGTCTCTGAACTGATAGAGATGAAAGCACTTGCTGTTATAGCTGAATAAAGTGTTTCTGGTGTTCAACCAGTCTCTGTAACTTCTTAGTGACTGTATATTGGATTGTGCCTTGGATTGCACCACTGTGATTAGCTTTGCCCTGCCAGCTCCTGGATTTGGGGCTTACTTTTGGTATTTAGTTTTTCTGCTTTTGACTTGGTTTGTGGACCTTTCATGTAAGTCAGCCAGGTGAAGATAGTGGAAGGCTGCCGAGGAATAGCAGAAATGAACATGGATGGCAGCTGGATGGGAGTCTTATCCCAAATTATTTTTCCCCCCTTGGGAGCTCTGGAGTGTTTTCAACCTGAAGTAGTCTGCAGTGTAAATCATCACACTTGATCTGGCACAAAGTATGGAAAGGCTGGAAGAAAGGGGAAGGACTGCTGCCAGGAACACTTGAAAAGACACAACATATCATGGGGATTTTTCGTCTGCATTATGCTATCTTTTGGTATTCTTTGATGACGGACATTATTTGTTCTATTTCATTGTTTCTTTCACTTACTAGATATGTGAAAAATGGAAATCTTACCAAACTCCTGGCACTCATACTGGTGTACAGAAGTATTTATAGCTAAGACAATGGATTGATTTATTTATTATTTATTTATTTGCATTTGTTTACTGGAATGGTCCAGCTGGGCCAGAAGTGCCCATTTTAAGTGGAGTCCCGGGGTGAAAAGCTCCACATATAAGACATTTCATATACAATACATAATTTACATTAATAAAGATATTTAGTACATATTATTGGCAGTTTATACAATTGGTGAAAAAAGTACATAAGTAATCATTCTCAAATCAAAGATATTATACAAGCAATACAGAGTATATCCATGAGAACTTTCCATATGAGTATTTTTCAGATTGCCAAATTTATATAGGACACTTTATGCAGAGGGTGCAAAGCAGATATAGGAATTAATTAGAGACTAGGTACTTAAACTTTTAGCATGTTTAAGAGGTGTAATATCTGAGCGATAGGCTATATGAGTCCTGTTGCAGGAATCAGCAAAATGGGAGGATATTGTTGCAGATATAAGTGGTGGCATGATATTAAGGTAGCCTGCGAGAGTACCTGATTGTCTAGCCTGGTTCAATGGTAGGTCTATAAGGGTTAGGAAGAGAAGGAAGTAGACAGGAGAGATCAATGATAGGACAATGAGGGTTAGTAGAAGAGGGAAGTGGACAGGATGGAGAGGCAGAGTAAGTACAGACAGGTGGATGTGAAAGGAAGATGCCAGAGTAGTAGAGTGGGGGTGAGAATAGTTGTGATGATTGAAGTTAGGTTATATGAGATGTGGTGTTAGCACATGTGCACACCCAAGATGAGGAAATGTTTTGTTTCAGAGATGTCTTGAAGAGGGTTACTGAGCAGGTGGATCTAAGTGTTGGTGGGGAGGGAGTTCCAAAGTTTTGTGATGGTAAAGGAATAAAGCATCGGGCCAGCTGAAAGTGTGGGTTTTTCTATATTTACGAGCAGTTGGTTGTTGGATCAGAATGGTCTGTTAGGATGGTATAAAGTAAGTATAGAAAATAGTTCAGAGCACATGAATGGATTATGAATGAGTTTGTGAGCTGTAGTTAGTTGGATAAAGGTGAGGTATTTGGGGAGTTCAAGCCATTTTAGATTGCATAATGATAAGCAGGGGTGGGATGAGTAGAAGGCATTAGTTACAAACTTAGCAATTTTGTTGTAGCATGAGTCTAGTTTGGACTTTAGAGAGGACTGAATGTTGGTGAGGAGGAGGGGGCACCATATAAAAGAGAGGGTAATAGAAAAGAAGAGGTAAGGAAAAGTTGGGCTGATGCGCTGAGTAGATGTTTCTGATGGTAGAGAGTGCCAAGCTGTTGATGTGTCTTTTTGACGTTGGACAGGATGTGCACGTCAAATGTGAGGTTTTAGTCTATGATGACACCTAGGAGTTTTGTGCTAGGTACAATGTCGATGGTGGTACCATTTAGGGATTGAATGGTGAAGTTCTCTTTTTGTAGGGGTGCGGACGTAGTGGGGGCAAAGATTACTAGTTTGGTTTTGTTGGGGTTCAGGGCAAGATGATTATAAGACATCCAAATTTCGATGAAGGCAAGGGCATTTTGGGTGAGTTGGCATAGTTCTGAGGAGCTGTTTGCAGTGCAGATGATAGTGGAGTTATCTGTGTACTGGATGACTGAGCCTTGAGAGAGTGTAGTGTGGAAGTTATTGATAAATATGCTAAACAGAAGTGGCCCTAAAATGGAGCCTTGAGGAACACTAGTGCTGGAGTTTAGGAAAGGGGAGTAAGAGTGCTGCCATTTAGTTGATTGTTTCCTGTTAGTGAGGTAATTAGTGAACCAGTTTAGAGTTTGAGGTGAGGTACCTATGTTAGAGAGTTTTGTTAGAAGGAGAGAGTGGGATGTAGTATTGAAAGCTTTAGAAAGATCAATAAATAGTGAAGATACAATTTTACCAGCATCACAGGCTCGGTTGACAGTGTCCATGAAGGATATGAGGGCAGTGGTGGTACTATGACCTGGCCTAAATCTGCTTTGGGTGGGGGAGAGGATGTGGTTGTGAGTCAGATGGTGAAGAAGCTGGGAATGAATACATTTTTCCAGAATCTTAGAGATGGGTTATAGTATAACAATGGAACAGAAGTTGGTGGTGTCTATGTTGGGACCCCCCTTGTGTAGAGGGAGGATATAAGCTTTTTTCCAGATGATGGGCATATAAGATTCTTGGTAGATCTGTTGAGAAGTATGATGATAGGGTAAGTGATTGAGATGGCTGAGATTTTCAGGTATTTGGCAGGTATATCGTCAGGGGAATGTGTTCATGGTTTGAGTTTTAGAAGCAATGTTTTTATAGTCGAAGTGGGTATACAGAGTAAAGTTGGGAATATGGGGGTGTACTGGTGTAAGCTGTGGAGAGGTCTGTGGTGGACAAGTTAGTCTTGGGAAAGGTAGTGGTTAGAATGGCTATAGTATCTATGAAATAAGAGTTGAAGGTTGTAGCAATTTCAATGGGTGTTTTATTTGGGTCTGGGCAAGGATTATTACTAGAGCCTGGGTTTAATAAAAAGTTGAGAGAGCTCCAAAATTTCTTTGGATTTTGCTTGTGTTGATTTTGTAATTTCAGGTAGTGTTCTTTTTGTTTTGTAGCACTAGGTGCTTAGCCTGGTTTCGGAGCTGTTTGTATTAGGTGAGTTCAGATGGGTTTTTGTTGTTTGCCAGATTTTCCATGACTTGTCCCTGCGTTTCATGAGATCTTTAGTGGATCTTGTTAGCCAACTGGCATGGTTGGTCTTTATTCCCTTTTGTCTAAGGGGAGCGATATTGTTTATTATGCTGAGGAAGGTTGAGTTGAAGACTGAAGATTGATAAATAAATGGCACCTGAACATCACATACCGATCTGTGGTTTGAGTACCTAACCAATAGCTTCTGTTTACTTGTTACAAGTCATACTGACTGATATACCTACTTAAAATTGCAGTAATATACTTGATAGAATACCACTTCACTTACATAAGGAGATAATATTAATGCTTTAGAAAATGAATGTTATGAAATTAGAATGTTAGAAGGAGTATGTTGAAAACCTGTCTTAACAGGTAGGTTAGTGAATGGCTTAATTCTGGGCTGAACTCAGTCCTGTATCTACTGATAACAATATTATATGCTAGTAAGAGTGTTCTGCTCAGTAAATAAGGCAGCCATGTGACTGCAATTCATAAGGAGTGCCTGAAAAGTTTTAAGGACAATGTTACTTTTTAATAAATTTATTCAGTAAAAGTACCCCAACACTTGAAGGTGTTTGCATCAGATTTTAAATGTGGTGTGACAGACCTCGAAAATCATTTTGACTTGCTAGCCATACTGTCAAATGAGCAAAAGGGTAAAGAAAATGCATTTTAAAATTTAACTTTACTTGAGCACATCTTGTACTTTTGAGTGTTGGATAAAATGCTGCAACACCAGCCCAGAGCAGTATACTTGCCTTTGTTTGTTTTACTCAAGTATATAGTGAAAAGTGTGTTGTTAAGACTTATCAGATTGTGTCTAAACTGTTAGCTAAGTAAAGAAGCTTTATTTGTAAAATATTGATATGCAGAATCAAAGAGCATGGGGTACATAATCTGTGAACAGTTCTAATTAATTACAAAGTCCCACAAAGCAAGGATCTTGACTTCAGCTGTATTTCTTTATATACATTTCAAACTGATTTATGTATATTATTGGTATACTTTTTACCTGGATTGCTCAAAGAACCATGAGTCTGTGACAACATGAAAAATTCAGCTGTGCGGGAGGTGGGGGTGGTGGTACCACTTCAAACAGTATCTCTCGCATCTGCTTACAGCAGAGCTAGTGCAGGAAATTTTAGTTTGTCTATTGTATAATCTATATACATCTCTCAGCTGTGTGTGTAATTTTGATTATTATCTGTAGTACGTTTAATAGTTTGCTAATTAGAAAATGAAAAAAAAGGGTGAATAGTGTCATTTTTATACAGGGTGACAATGTTAAAATTAATTTGGAGAACTCTGAGGATTGCTTGTCTTTTTAGCTTTATAGAGCTGGGACTTGTCACCTGGTAGCTTCCTCCTACCCACACCACTCTTTTCCTGGACATGTAAGATGGTGGTCATTAGCTGTTCGTTTGCAGCATTGGATCCACATAGAAGATATCCTACTAGCCAGGCTTCATTAGTTGTCTGACTAAAACTTAAATTTAGTTTGAACATGTGATTTGCCAGCCAGATTATGAAAGATCCTATAGAAGGGGAACAGCACTTGGATCCTTCTGTTCTGACTCTCCATACACTGCAGAACTTCATGTATAAATGAGCCTGTCTGCTGCAACTTTGCAAGCATGATGTACTTTTATCTATCTTTTATCTATCTATCTATCTATCTATCTATCTATCTATCTATCTATCTATCTATCTATCTATCTATCTATCTATCTGTTTATCTATCTATCTATCTATCTATCTATCTATCTATCTATCTATCTATCTATCTATCATGCATTTACTGGACCTTAATTGCTGATTGTTTTGACTGGCCATGCTGACAGAAAGAGAGTAGCAACCCCTGTCCCTTAAAGGAAGGATTGAACAGTGTTGCAGGTTTAAGATGGGTTGTTCGTTGTGATTAAAACTTGACCATTTAGTAAGCAAATAGCTAGTTGTATTTTGGGGTAGAATGAGGTAAGGGGACTTCTCTATATTATCTCCAGTATTATTAACTTTTTATCAGTGGTGTAACAGGTAGCACACTTGCATTTTTTGCAGAAGGCTATGGTTCTAATCCCACACCAGATAGATAGATTTTTTGACACTGACAACTGTGAATGTGTTGCCCTTCAGATGACATGTTAAACTGAGATCTCATCTCCTTGAGATTCTGAAAGCTCTTGTTTTATAAAAGATTCCATGGCGCTATTTATATATTTACAGCTACACATTTACTTTTTTACCATTTTTCTTATAACGTCCTCCTTGTTATTCTTCCATAAGTGACCCCCCACTCCTTCCACAACCATAATCTAATTTTTCACACTATATCTGCCAAAATCCATTTCTCATTAGACAAAATCTCATTCAGTCTTTCATTCCAAATAACCAATATTATATATCTACCCTTCTCACATACTCATTTTCTTATTACATCCATACATATTTAAATTCATATCATATTGTCATTAATGTTCATCTGTGTTTGCTAGGCTAATGACCACAGGGGCCTTTTTAAGCCTAGCCATGCATCCCAAATCTCTGACAAGTTCTGCTACCCTTGATAAGTGTAAGCATGGACCTGGGAGATGAATCATTTACAGGTTAACTGTTTGCATTAGAGACAGGGGTGCCAAACCAGGGATGAATTTCCAGTTTCCCATCCAATTGTCCAAATTGCACTTGAATTGGATTAAGGAGGAACTCTGCTTCACATAGAAGGGGAGCCTGTTCCATAGATGGGGTAGTCTCTGGGATACATACCAGTCTCTCCAGCAGGTCCTATTTATATCACAGGCAAGGTTTAAGTCTTTAGAACAGGTAATTTTGGTACTGTTTGTTTTGTGAATATGCAGGAGGTCCATCAAAGTGGGGTCTAACAATGCCCTGTATGCCAGGCATTGATCTCCCATCAAAAGCCTGTAGGAGACAGAATACAGGAATAGGGCCTTGAGGCAGTTTGCATAGGACATATTCCTTACACCCTGTATTTTTTTAGTGAGGAACCTCTGTGGACATTCCAGTTGTTGGATATGCTTGGTTAGGTAGATGCCAAAGGGGGCATTATACTCAATGATAGATCTGATGAATGCCAAATACAGTGGAACAATGACTTCCTTGGACTTAGATGCCATACCTTTGTTTATAAGTTTTGCAATATAGAATGATTACTATTTATGTGTGTCCCTGAGTTCCTGACTATTGGGTCAACTCTAAGGGGTTTGTTGTCAATATGATAGTTACCAGGGATGGATGACTTCCCAAAGGATACTATTATGCATTTCTTGGCATTTAATTTTAGTCCATGGCTCTGATACCAGTTGTTTGTCTGTGTCAGTCCCTCCTGGAGAACATTTGTGTCAGTGTGAGATTCAAAGACAGCTCCTAATTTGCAATTATCTGCAAATTTAGTCACCCAGAGACCACTGACATTGGCCTTGACTTCTGAAAAGTAAATGCCAAAAAGGAGCAGTCCAAGGACTGATCCCTGAGGGACTCCACTTGTGACTTACCTCTTTGTAGAGGTGGACTCCCCAATTCTAACTTCCTGGGTCCTGTCTGTGAGCCACTTGGCTATCCACCAAGTGAAATACGGGTTTGTACCCAACTTCCTGAGTTTGTCAATAATGCTTGAGTGGGGTATTTTGTCAAATGCCTTGGCCAGGTCAAGGTAGGCAGTGTGAACAATTTTGCCCTCATCCATTGCTTTGGTGACCTTGTCAAAGAAGTCCACCACATTGAGTAGACATGATCTGCCCTTGATGAAACTAAACTTGGTTGGGTCCAGTGTCTGGAGGTTTACTGTATCTCTGTTGATCATCTCCATGATAATTCTTTCCATGGCTTTACATATAAGACTAGTGAGACTTATGGGTCTGTAGTTTCCAGGGTCTGTAGATGGCCCACCTTTGTGTAGAGAAATGACTGTTGCCTTTCTCCATTCATGAGGCACAAAGCCTGTTTGGAGGCTACAGTTAAATAGTAATTCCTGAGGCCCTGATAGGTCATGTTTCATGCTATTTAAAAGGCATATTGGGATATTGTCTGGGCCCATTGATGCAATGTTCTTGGTCTTAGAGAGAACATTAAGGACCTGTTCCCTAGTGATAGTAGGTGGAGTTATATTTGATGATATTTCCTGAGGGAAGGTTGAGGGGGAGAGAGGAGTAAAGTTAGAGCTGAATTTATCAGCCATGAGGTTTGCTATATCTTCTGGTTCAGTATAAGTGGCTCCATTTACAATGAGCTCTGCACACAATTTTGTATTGCTTTTAATGTTGCAGACATAGCTAAAGAATCATTTGTGGTTGTCCTTGGCCTGGGAGGCCAAACTTACCTTAAATTTGGCTTTGGTAGACTTTATTTGTCCTCTGAGTTGTTTGTTTAGTTTGATGAGAGTGCTTTTATCCTGCTGAGTGCTGCACCTCCTAATTTTTGCCATGATTTTCTTTCTCAGGGTTTATGAGGGCTTGAAATTTTGCCAGGTTCTCACTTAATAGAAGGAGGTTAGCCTTAGAATAGCTCATGAATATTCCTGGGTTAGCTGGGGGTCCAGGTTTTATTTTTACTTTAAAGGAGACCTTAACAGGAAGGCATTATGGTAAGAGGTGTGTAGCACTCTCCCATATTAGTGAGGACCAGATCTAGTATGGCTGCACCCCTAGTTGGTGTATTGACTGTCTGGTCCACGGACTTTGTGTTTACAAAATCCAGGAATCTCTGCGGATGTACGTTTGATGTCATACAGGATTCCCAGTTTAATAATGGGGTAATTAAAGTCACCCATGAATATGGTATTGGGTTGGATGGTTAGTGTTTCTAATAATTTTAAATACATGGTATGGGTTTCCTGGGTCATAGAAGGGGACCTATAGCTTGCTTGGTATTGGATTTTACCTATGGTGTTTTGAACATAGAGCAGCTCAAGTGCATTGTCTTGTTTGACCAGCCTTAAAGTATGTTTATATTTGATGTAAATAAAAACACCTCCACTTTTAGTCCCTGTCTGTGAAGTAGCTGGTCTAAATGTGTGGAAAGCATTATTACCTTGCACTGTTGGTGAGCTGTCCGTGGCTTTAAACCATGTCTCAGAGACCACACAGACATTAGCATTCTGTAGGGAAAAGAGAGCTTCCAGTGGGTGGAGTTTTTTGTTTAGGCTCCTAGCATTGAGCACTAATACCTTTAGATTTTCTTGGTTTTGATTTGGTATGCCAGAAGTGCTTTCAGTTTGGCATTGCCTAAAAAAGGCACTATGTTTTAGCTAATATTTGAAAGCCTAGAGGGGAGAGGTACAGACCATCCCTGACAAAGCAGCGTGGTCTGTTGACCATCTCCTTCCATGCTGATGAATATTGCAGCCCCTTAGAATGACACCAGAAAGTAAGCCAATTATTAAAGTCAATTATCTTTTGTTCGTATTGTGGCATCATCCTTGGAGAAGGTAAAATGCTGCTCAATGCTAGGCTCATACCAGCCTAAGACAGATATTCTGAGAGCTCTACAATGTCTCTCTTCATATAGTCTAGGGAGGTACATCTCAGGTCATTTACTCCCACATGGACTATGACTGAGTCATATTGGTAATTGTGGTCCAATGACCTGAGTGCACGTGTAATGTGGCGTATCCTAGCCCCTGATAAGCAACTGACCGTAACTTTCTCCTTACTCAGCCTGGTGAGAGGGACATCAGTGTGTCTCACGATGGAGTCTCCAATGACTAGAATGTTGGAGTGTGTGGTGACTTGCCTTATGGGCTTAGAGGTAGAGGCTCCATGAGGTGTAGTTCTATGTGTTGATGCGGGTGTCATTTTGAAAGAGTGTGTTTGGGGCTGCTGAGGGTATTTCGTATGTATACATTGTCTAGGAGGTCTTTGTGGTTTAGGAAGGTTACATGGAAGTGCCTCAGTATATGTGAGTCTATATGTCTGCTTTGAATTGTGCGTGATGGGTGCAGCATGTGTACTACTAACAACCTTATTAACATTAGGAGTACTTTTATGTGAGAGCTTTGCCTTCAGTGATGTTGTGTAAATACATCTCTCACGTACCATATCTGTTTGTTTGAGAATTTACTGGTTGTCAGTAAATATGAGGCAATTTCTACATTGCCTCAGGATGCCCATATCCACCAAGCCAGTAACGGAGACAGTAGAAAAGTTCATATCTATGTCAGCAGACCTTTTTTTATTGATTAGACTGCTGGAGACAGAATATAAATCACTGTCAGGAGTATTCGGTTTGCAACTATGTGGACAGTGCTTGTCATTGCAAACTAGTTGTCCTGTGTGCAACAAGAAATTGGAGAAATTTCAGTTGTGCTTTTACAGGAAAAATGCCACTCAAGGTGTCTGAGTCTCTACAGAGCACTGCCAAACACTTGAGGAGAAACTAATACATAGACCCTAAAAATTTAAGGATGAAGTATTTAGGAAGATATTCTGAAGTTAGAAACAAATCAAGCAGTACTTACTGAAAACAAAGAATTAGCTTGTCAAGAATGATGAAAAGAGGGGAGTCGCATGCAGTGGCGTCTTGTGCCACTGGACTGCAGGACTGCAGCCCCCCCCCCCCGTCTGTGAAGAAAGAAAAGAAAGTCTAAAAAATAAAATATTTTAAATTCATTTCATTATTAATTCAAATGTACTGACTGACTTGCAATTGCAAAGTCCCAGAACTCGAACTGCGCATGCTCGGCGAGTTCTGTTTTTTTTTTTAATTAGTTTCTGTAAATCTGGACTGCTGTAAAAGGAGTAAGGTGTAAGGAAAGAAGGCATCAGTGTGATGCCAAGAAGTCTATGCGGTTTAACTGCACAGTAAAGTGTAAGGGGATCAGACTGCCACATCCGTAGTCACGTACGTGACGTGGACAGCTGGATGGCTACTTATTGGTTCTCGCTCTCTTCTCGAAAAAGACAACGAGAAACAATCAGTAATAGCACAGTAATTAAATGTTGCTACTGTTGCTGAAACAGCTTGTTTGCTTTTTGCTGTACCTACCTGTATTACGGAGAGTTCAACTTCTCAGAGACAGATTACAGAGACTAGTTGATTTTGATTCCTAAACCACCTAAGTTCTAACTTCATGATCGTCAGAGAGACAGAGATGAACAGTCATCATTTTTAAATTTAAATTTACAGAGGTAGGTGACTGACACAGATATATAATATAATGTTTATTTATTCTATATGGAAGGAAGCTTCAAATATTGAAGCACTTCTCTGGGCAGCTGTGCTTCTTAGCCATATTATAATATGATGTAGAAATGGGTGTGGGGCAAATTAACTTGGGAAAGATAGCACAATAGATGAATGAAAAGTACTAAAGTTGCTGTATTATTCTAAGCTGGTGATAGGGATACATTACTGAAGATTTAGCACATAATCAGTTAGTATCCTGACTTTCCAGCACTGTGTCTGCACCCCATAATATGGAAGTGTCCATTTCTGTGAAAGACCAGTGGTTTTCCTTGATGCTGTTTCACTACCAGTCCACTGTTCCCCTTTCTTATCCAGCAACTAGCACAGTGCTGCAAAATTCAGCCACCAGGAGATCTGGTTTGCAGAACATGCTATGGAGTGGTTGCTACAGTTATTAGAGTTTCACTGAATATAGCTTATGTGTAGTTCAATGTTTTTATCAGATGGCTGTGGTGGTACATAGATGGTTCTTCCATCTTGTAGCTAGTGATAGAAATGCAAATTAGCTATGCCTTCCTTACTGGTACATGATTACTCTGCTACAAGGAAAACAAAATTTTCATTCCTGTGTTCAGTACACTAAGCACAACTAGTACTATTTTCCTAGAATGGTAATAGCAGAAGTGAGCAGCAAAGGAAGAAGTATAACTCTGTGTGTGTGTTTGCAGAGTGAAATTCCACCTTCTGCAATGCTCTGATTTGTTCCAATCATGCCAGTTGACCCCATTTGCTAAGCAGTCCTGGAAGATAAGTGGCCAGCCACTGAATGGAACTGTGTGGTCAGCCACCAGATTTCTTATCCTGGAAGGATTATCTATCATTGGGTCTCTACCCCAAGGAGAAGAGGTGGTGGAGGTCAGAGGTAATTCGGTAAGCTGCAGGCAAGTAACGTGCAATATACGGACCATGCCATATCCACATTAAACAGTGCATGCAGACTTGTTCTTAAACCATGGATGACCACTAGTTGCACAATGTGGTCTTCCAATCCCACCAGTCCTCTGCCAGCCACAACAAGTATGTGGTAATTATAGGAGTGAGCACCACAGATTACAAGAACAGAGAACAGGCACAGGTGGTTGATTCCAGAAAAGAAGGCAAATGCAAAATGGAACAGAAGTACAAACAACATAACTGGAACAGAAGTACAAACAACATAACTATTCAGATCCTATTTTTGATTATATTTATTTCGGATTTTGCTCAAAAACTTTAAGTAACAAGTAATGAGCAATGCACTGCATCAAAATATAAGCAAAAAAAAAACAAAAACAAAAAAATATATAGCCACCCCTCAGTCCTAAATAGATATGGGTTGAATAATTGTAAACAAATCTGCATTTTGAATAACAATGCTGCCCCAGGTCCATGAATGTTTACATTAGATATGCACTTCTGAAATAATACTTTCTCTAGTTCAATACAAATAACAAAATGTGCAGAAATAACGTCACCAGCAGTATCATGCTCCCATCTTTCAAACAAGCACTGCCCTGCTACACCTTTTAAACATGGAAGTCACTTAGAGTGAACTGTGCAGTACTGGTTGTCATTATCTGTGTGAACTGGAAAACTGATCTTATATTTCAACATGTAGAAATAGAGAGCATAGTACCAGTTTTGGCAGCAAGAAAACTGGAAAATCATACTGGACTATCAGAATTATTTTATTTCAACTGCAGCAATGTTTTTTTTTCTTAGAGTATCTAATTATCTATGTTATACAAGTAGATATGATGTTATGCATGTTTTATAAAAACAAAAATATGGACGTGCTACACAGCACAGAATGCCAGAAAGTATACCTGTACCTTAGCCAAAAAATTTCATTTCCAACAAATGTAGCACATTAGGTACCTGTGCAGTATTTCCTAAACTGTCAGTCCAAGAGCATCATCATATATGCATCAGAACAGTACCAGTGAATGTGCTAATATGGCATGTGTTAATGTTTTTTGTATGCCACTGCTAACAGGATACCACAAGCTGGCTAAATAGCTTCACTCAGTATGTCCAGAATATTTGCTGAGATGATGGCTTTAATGTTGAGATTACTGTGTGTATCAATGACACTGATAATGTCAGAATGTCCTGTAACAGCTGCTAAAAAAGTACCGTCCCAGTCACAGGGAAAAAAACAGGAAACAGATAAACATGCAACTTAAGCACCAGAGGCAATATATATATATATATATATATATATATATATATATACATATATGTATGTATGTATGTATGTATAATATATGCACATGCTTATGGCCAATGCCATTCTGCTGGATATCTTTACATTAATAAAATGCAAATAGATATATTGTCTTAGGAGCTGTTTTTGGTAGCATACACTTTGATAGACACTTGTCTCTCTCTGGAACCCATGGCATCCTGAAACTGTTAATGTTTAATTTATTGCCTGTGACTGATTCTTTAGGAAGGCATGTGTGTGTACAGATTTTCGCATCACATTTTTGGTCCATTTTTCATAAAATTGTGGTTTTCTGGCAAAATGGTGCAAATCATTAATGATCAAAGTTAGAAAATAATGACAGACATTTGAGTTTCAGATTTCATACCCTTCAGAAAATGCATACTAATGCAAGACCTACTATTTTATTAACTTTCTAAGTTTGTAAGAGCAATATTTAAAAGTTGTCCTTATTTTTGGGCCTTTGTCCCACTTTTATTTATAGCTTTGTCCAGATTTCTTGCTCTGAGGTTGAGAGTATGATAAATGTGTCAGAGCCATCACCATCAGCCAGAGACATTTCAAATTGTGACATACTTGTTATACCCCACTCCTCCATGTAGTGACTCTGAATGTGTCCAAGCAAGGCAAGGAACAGTTATGCAGTGTAAGTGTGCAGAGTATCCCCCCTATCCAAGGTAGACACAAGTACTACAGTGGCTTTTCATCTGTCCTTGATTTTGCAGAATGTTCTGGTTTTCTGTCATATTTTTATACTGTTGATTTATGCTTCTTGTTACTCAGAAAATGCATGTTGTTGCAGTGTCTGTTACTATTTGTTTAAATAGCAGTGCTTTAATGACCATGAGGTAAGCTTGTCTGAGACTGTAAGATGCAGGTAAGCTTTAATAAGCATACTGTTAAAGAATTACCAACATTGAAAGCCTTTTTGTTGTTGCCATGCAGAGAATATTTACATAACTAGATAACGTATAGCCTTAGGTATTGAAATGCATATGACAGTCTTTGTAATAAAGGACAGGATTACAGTATTTTCAGAAACTCATTACATTTGTTGGAGACTTGCAGTCATCTTTGCAGGCTTTACCCATAAATTAAACAGAATGCCAATCTATGTATGGTCCATAACCTGTGCAGTAATCCTTTAAGCAATGTATCTTGAGCTTGTTTCTTGTTTGCTGTTCATTTTTTACTTTGATCATGTTTTCACCATGAAAGAAGTAGATAGTTGTTGTCAGGCAGCAGTTTTTTTTGGGGATAAGAAACATTTTTACAAGTGGAGGTATCACAGGGATTGCTACTTTCAGCATGTTACTTGGTATTTACTGTTTACTCTTGACAGTCTATCAAAAAGTGTCCCTTTTTTACACGGCCTGCATTCAGGCACACACCTTCTTGCTGTATATAATTTCTCTGCACACTGGTTACATTGTCACAATCATTTATTAAATGAGAAAAGTTTCCACAAAAGAAATGTGATTTAGACTGACCAGCATATCTGAATGCCCCCCTATAAAACAGCCACAGCAATAACACTTGGCAACTGTTTTGCCATATTTTTTCCACTTTTCAGAATAGCTTCCATCCTCCATCCTCCATTCCATAAGTTTCTCTCATCTCTAATTTTCACAGTATTATCAATAGTTTCATACAGACCCTGCTTGCATTTTCTAACACAGTCTTCTTCCATTTCCTCAATTCTAAACTGTAGCACATTTTTTTTTTTTACTATTTAAGTTACAACTAGAAAACAAATACTTGTTCCGTGGATAAATGTCCTTCTTTTTGTCCCACAGTTCCAGAAATTTCATCATCAGTCCAAGATGTTTCATCATCAGTCTCAAATGCTAAATCACAAAAAAATCTCTTTGCCAATATGTATAAAAGACCAAATTCCCTGAGCTTTAAAACTCAGGACAGTTACTAAATTGTCTCATACATATTATCTGTCTATTACAGTGTCATGTTTTTGTTCTTATTCGTACAGTTGGTCTTCTCTTTTTTAACAGTTTTAGTTTGTTGCTGCTCTCCTTTTTTTGCCTGCTGTCTCTGGTGAATACATTTTAGTTACTACATTCTCTGCTGCCACAAAACCAGACACCTTCTCAATTTGTTGCTGCTTTCCTCTTTTACTTTCTGTCATAGCTGCATAAGTTTTAACTGCTGCATTCTGTACTGCTTCATCAGCTCGTTCTTTTTCCACATAACTATCCTCAGCACTTATGAAAAAGTTATCTGCTATCTCACCCCATGAAAAAGCAGAACTGTCACCTGAATTATCCTTCTTTTTTTATAACAGAACATCATTTGCAAGTGTCCCTAACACCACGTCTTTTATTTGCATGACTTCAACAGACTCACTCACTCCCTTCTCCATAGTGACAGCTAAACACTGCTCACTTGTAACATCCACCACACCGGAAGGTTTGTTTCCATTCTGAAGCTCCACATCAAACAAATTTTTCTCCAAACTCTCACTTTCCACCTCCAAACTCTTCTTAGATTTCCTCTTCTTCATGATGCTTCCCTTAGGTCTCTTCCTTGCTGCTGTAGGATCCCTCTGGCATTATCTAATGGCCCCAGAGAGTAGGGCAGGTTCCCTGATGCCCTGGACATATATCCCCTACAAGAAGGTTAGTAGGATAAAAAAAAAGTATAAAAAAATTGACTACATAAATGAACTGGATCATTTCAGAATCTACATGTCTGGGCCACAAAAGGGTGAACAAAATACACTAATGTCTTTTGGGAGGTGGAGAAGGCCATAGTGCACTGAGAACACCATACAAACTTAGGATAATTTGTACTCTTGTTATAGGCAGCAAGTTGGAAACTGAGTGCCCCACCCCCCAGCCTGGAGAAACTTTAAGAAGTGCACCAGTGTGCTTTTAATTCAGTATGTTTCTGTCCTAACTTTGTCTAGACCTTCCTTAATGCTTTTATGTATGTCTGCCTATTATGTTGTATAATAAGTAAGCTGGGAGATTTTGTAATTAATAAGATGCATGACAGAAATGGCAGTCTCAGAAATGCAAACACTTAAGAACATAAATTGCATTTCTTACAGCTATTGTTTCAGTACTTAAAGCATTGTTAACCACAGCTCTGCCAATTTCATATACTAACTGAGATTGATATAACTTGGAGTAAGGGGAAAACACTGTGATATTTGAATGTCAAACTTCTTATAAACATTGTAAGAGTTGTACTTAGTCAATAATTCGATGCTTGCATTTACAGGTCGTCCATTTCTGTGTCACTCACACATATGTATCAGCCATAACATATAAAGGGTGTTGTTTATGTTGTGCTGTGTTCATTTGTTTCACATCATGAAGTTCAGTTGGTGACGATTGGGGAGAGATGGGCGAAGACTGCCAGTCTAGTCAAATAGAATTTGATATCTAATTCTGGCATTTGTAAATAAATGTAAAATACAGGCACATTTTCTTGATAATAAATGTAAAATACAGGCATGTATCTTGAGTGTAAAGAAAACAATGTAAAATGTGAACTTCAAAATTGTTGCAACATTGCCATCTGCTGTGAGGAAAACCAAGCCAAGCATTTCAAATGTCTTTGAAAGTACAATTATCTAAAAAAATGGTGCCAGAGCGGCTAGCTGAACACATTCTTCCTATTGTCTTAACTTAAGGAATGGTTGTTAGAGTGTACATTTGGAAGGTGTTTTATTGCTTTGGTTTCTGCTAGAGTGTGTATGTGAAATGCCTTTTATTGTTGCATTCTCCTGTGCAGGTGTTAGCTTACTAAATAATGCAAATGGAGTTTATATTAGCCTGGGAACTCAGAGCAGGTGTCAAGATGATGCAATATGAACACTGGGAAAACCTAAGTGTCAAAAATGATGTAATCTGGGGAAGACCCAGATACATGTTTGTTAGTGATGTTTTATAAACTGTGTCTCAGAGAGAGATAGAGAGCATTTGGATCTTGATATCCAACTTACCAGCACTCTGCTTATGCCCACATATACATTTTTAGCACTGTGATTTCTTGTAGGAATAATTAAAGCTAGTGAAGATTAATTAGGTATTTTTCTTTGAAATCAGACCTGTCCTACTGTATTATTTTAAGTTTCTGTGTGATCTGTGAACTCTTAGATATCTCTGTGGTGTAGTAGTTTTGTCTTGTGTTTTAATTATTTATTATTAAATATTTTAAAACCTTCTACCTGTGGCTGCTTTGTGCAGAGATAAGCTTTAGAGTACATTGCATATTTATATAGAGTTTATTGTAATAGGCCACTCTGATAAGCCTTAGACTGTATAGTCACATTACCATTGGATAATAATATTGCACAGTAATAATTGGACACCCCTTTTAAGGACCTTTTAGTAGCTGATATTATTAACTGGGTGGTGGCAGTAATTACTACCATATAGTCTGGGTAAAGGGGCACAGCTGGAGAATCTGTGTCAGCCTTTCCCAGGAGTGTCTGTGAAGTTGTATAAATACTTCTCTCAAAATGTGTGTGTGTGTGTGTGTGTGTGTGTGTGTGTGTGTGTGTGTGTGTGTGTGTGTGTGTGTGTGTGTGTGTGTGTGTTGTCTCAGCTACTTGGCAGGGATACAAAGCACTGGTTGGACAGAGAGGGTACTGGAGGTTTTAGCTTGCCCAGTTAGGCTGAGACCTGGACCCTATAGTTGTGCCAGTGGGGAGTCTTATTGGGGACCTGGTGAGCAAGGGAGCAACCAGCCCCAGACTGTCTGTGATCTCTGTGTGCACTTAAGGGAAATTGTACTTTACTGTGTGTATTAGTTATCCTTTCCTCTTCTTGGAGACAACCTCCCTGATGTTAGTGGTGAGGATTGAGGCTCCTTGATTGCTGGGCCAGGGCACAGTTGTCACAAGTGTTTGGCAGTGGTGGGATCTACTTCACATGCTAATTGGCTTGTAGTGGTGTGGGTAGAGAAAATTCCTGTAGCTTATGTACAGTGATCTCTGAAAGTGTTTTGTACTCTAAAACAGCCACACAGTGTACACTCAGAGTTCAGATCACAATTGTTTTATTTCTTTTGTTAGCTTAGTGTTAGTCAGGGTGAGCAGGTAGCATGTCAGCAGAAGAGTATGGAAAGCTGACAAGGAGCCAGCTGGCAGAGATGTGCCAGGCTAGGGGACTGGTGCATGGAAACATGACTAAAGGAGACCCGATTGCAGCCTTGGTTACAGCTTCATCAGAAAACAGCAGCCTGGAGTACAATCAGACTGACAGTGGAGATACAATATCCTCAGAGAATGCACAGCTCAACCTTTCTGCAGTGGACTTAAAAATCCATCTGGAGCTAAAGAGACTTGAGTTGCAGGCCAGACGTAGGGCACTAGAAGCAGCCGAGAAAATGAGGAGTCTACAAGCTGAGGCAAATGAACGGCAGAGAAAGCATGAGAGGGAAATGCTGACTCTTCACCAGAGTCATGGAGGTAATGGGGAAGGGTGTAACCAGACCCCAGAAGCACAAAATGTCAGTAAATTTCTTCCACAGTTTAAAGAGGGGATAATTTTGATAGCTTCATTCATATGTTTGAGCGGGTATGTAAACAGTATGAAGCTGACCAAAGGCTCTGGGTACGGTTCCTGACCACCTTACTCTATGGTAAAGCTATAACTTCTTTAGCAAAAATGCATGACACTGCCTGTTTTGATTATATTGCTGTAAAAAGACATTTTTAGAATATTTTAAGCTAACACCTGAAATGTATAGGAAAATGTTTCGTGAGCATAGACGCAAGGCGGATGAAAATGTATGTGAATATGTTGTTGAATTGAGCACTTGTTTTCATAGCTGGATGAGTGGATGTCAGGTCACCACTTTTGAAGGGCTGGCAGGCCTTTTGGTAAGGGAACAAGCCCTTAGCACTTTGCCTGAGGACATGAGGATCTGGTTAGCTGATAGACAGTGTGCTACTTCAGAAGAGTTGGGGAAAAAGGGAGACCTATACCTAGCAAGCAGGGCAGCCCTGCACAGGAAAGGGACCCCCAGTACTGCTCATGGGACTAAAAGAACCCATGGTGGGCAGCACAAACTGCCCCAACAGAATCCACTAGTAGCAGGGGAAGCCACTAGTCCAGGTACACATCCAGGAGCTAGGGTTAAATGTTTTGAATGCAACCTGTGGGGCCATGTGGCATACAGATTTATACGGAGGCAAGGTGAGGAACCAAAGGTGAGGGAGCCAGTAAGTGGGAAAGACAAAATGCCAACAGTGGGTTGTCTTGAGATAACAGAGGTATGGAACTACCATCCTGCAGATTTCCTGAGAGGGAAGGATTTGGATGAGGCAGTACTATGTACTTATGCAGTTAAAAGCAGTAAGGCTAGGAGACCAGCATGTGGGTCTGGTAGCCTGGGGGAGACCCAGACAGACTGCATACTTGCAGCCAGGACTGCTGAGGTGGTTACTTCAGGGAGTGAGCTACGCTGTAGCAGTGAGACTGAATGTGAGCCACAGCTGCTTGTGGGTACTGATGTTCCCTTGGATAGGGTAACTACAAAGGTTGAGGTGAGTAGTAGTACCTAGGCTGACAGTGAGGCACCACTGTCAGAGGATACCAGACTTCCTGTGGAAGGGGAGCTGGGAAGGGTTACAAGGAGAGACTTACTAACACCAGGGAGGTTGTCTCCTAGAAGAGGAAAGGATAATTAATACACACAGTAAAGTACAATTTCCCTTAAGTACACACAGAGATCACAGTCGGTCTGGGGCTGGTTGCTCCCTTGCTCACCAGGTCCCCAATAAGACTCCCCACTGGCACAGCTATAGGGTCCAGGTCTCATCCATGTGCAACTAACAGCAGGCAAAACTGCCTTTCAGTTTGTAGCCTGCTACAGAACACCCTCTCTATTACAGGAACCCCACTTGGCATTCCTGAGAACACTAGAGAATATGAAGGTCTCTCCAAACACTATGTTATTGGGTGACTTCAACTACCCAAGCATTGACTGGGAAAACTACTCAAGCCCAAACACCCTCGCCCAATGGTTCCTTGAATTTATAAACTCTAATGCAATGGGACAACTGGTCACCACTCCCACAAGTGGGAACAACATATTGGACCTGGTCATCACCAACATGGGGACTCTATGTTCCACACCAGAGGTAAACCCCTCATTGGTAAGATCAGACCATAAACAAATTTCCCTGGACATCCATATCCTGTCCCCACCCCCAGCCAAGGAAATCACTGTAAAGAATTTCTCAAAAGCCAACTTTGCACTTCTCAAGACTGAGGTAGAATCCTTCAAAGCCCCTGGGTCAGAGGATAATACAGCCCAATCCACAGAATCCTTTACAAATGCATTCTATGAGCACCTGCAGGAATGCATGGATTGTGCTATCCCAAATAAAACCAAGACTCACTCCTCCAAAAGCAGGAGACCAGTCTGGTGGACCCCGGCCATAAATAAACTATACAACAGAAGGAGGAAGCTACTACATGACAGAGCAAAATCCCAAAAAGGGAAGGCATCTCTGATCAGTATTAGCAAGAAACTTCGATCCCTCATAAAATCATCAAAGGCCAGCTTTGAAAGAAAAATTGCCCTAGACACTAAAGATAATCACAAGGCCTTCTTTAGTTATGTCAGGAACATGGGCGGAAACTCCCAGATATGCTCTGAATTGTTGCATAACGGTACAAAATATACTGAACCTACAGACATAGCCAACATCCTGGCTGACAGATTCAGCACAAACTTCTCCCCCCCCTTCCCCCCCAAAGGAGCAAATGCCTACCCCAACTGAATGTAACCTCCCTGACATCACAGATGCACAGGTGAAAGCTGCCCTCTCCAAAGCAAAAAACACAGCATCCATGGGACCGGACGGTGTCCCAGGCTGTGTCTTACATGAGCTCCAAGAAGAACTGAACCCTCACATTAAGTCACTGTTCAAACTTAGCCTTACTACAGGATATGTACCCAAAGAATGGCGTACAGCTACAGTGGTCCCACTCCACAAAGGTGGTGCCACAACGGACCCCGGAAACTATCGCCCCATAAGCCTGACTAGTCTGGTCTGTAAAGCTATGGAGCGTATTATCATGGAACTCATAAACAAGACATTGGGAGCCTCCAGACACTGGACCCTACCCAATTCGGCTTTGTTAATGGCAGATCTTGCCTCTTAAACCTAGTTGATTTCTTTGAAACAGTTACCAAAGCCATAGATGAGGGCAAGGTAGTCCACACAGCCTACCTGGACCTCGCAAAAGCCTTCGACACAATACCCCACTCAGGCATCATAAATAAGCTTACCAGCTTAAATATCAACCCCTATATCACAAGATGGGTTGCAAACTGGCTCAGAGATAGAACCCACATGGTCAGAATCGCAGGTGCCATGTCCGAATCCAAACCAGTTACAAGTGGCATCCCACAGGGCTCAGTTCTGGGACCTCTCTTGTTCAGTATATACTTCTCTGAGGTTCAGGCTAACACAGGGGGATTATGGCTGACAAAGTTCGCAGATGACTGCAAACTGGGGGCTATAATCAAATCTCCAGCTGACACAAGCATCCTCCAAAAGGGTCTCACAGAGATGGATGCTTGGTGCCAGAGCCACGGCCTCAAGCTAAATGCTAAAAAGTGCATATTCATCCCCTTTGGGAAAAACAAGGAGCCCACAAATTACCACATAGGTAGTAATCCATTAAGTACGGAAGAAGTAATTAGAGATTTGGGGACCAACGTAGATGGTAATCTCTCCTTTGATAATCACGTTGCCAAAGTGGTTAGAAAGACCTTCTATATAGCCCACCTTATCATGAAAGGGTTCGCATCTAGATCAAGAGAGGTCATTGTTCCCCTCTACTCATCACTCATCAGGCCCATAGTTGAGTACCTTACCCAACACCTGCAGCAACTGGAGAGACCCCAAAAGTACCTCACCAAGAGGATCATGGTCTACAAACAGATGTCCTATGCAGCTCGACTAAAGAAACTTCAGCTCTACTCAGTTGCTTACCACCTACTCAGAGGCCATCTATGCCTGACGTACAAAGCCATGTCAAACCCAGAATTAATGGACATGCTCCACCTCAAAAAATCCAAGTCCCTTAGAGCTACATGCTCCAGGGACCTAAACCTCAGCACAAAAATAAATAGGACATGCTGGAGGGACAGATTCATTTCCCAGAGCCTCCCCTCACTCTGGAATAGAATCCCAATTCATGTTAGACATAGCCACTCACTGACCCTCTTCAAGTGAAATCTGGACGCGTGGATGGGAAATTGCAAATTCACCCCTGGGATCTCTTCTGTGTCTCTGCTAGACAGAGGCACAGTAAACTAATCTTAAAAGGGTACCTTCTGTGACCTACTTTACAGAGGCACAGTAGGCTAATCTAATTGGGAGGCGGAAGACAAATACACTCTGGCTAGGCTTATAAATGCCCTAGGGCAGATAGCCTAGTATCTACTTATGAACCTATGAACTTGAGACAGGCTCAGATCTCAGACCCTACATTGCAAGGCCTGAGGCAGGTAGCTAGGGAGACACCTGATTCTTAAGGGAAGGGGGAATATGTATACTGGAACCAAGGGTTACTGTACAGAGAGTGGACCCCTGAGCGAGGGCTAGAAGATGAGAGAGTACAGCAGTTGGTAGTGCCTAGAACTTACCGTCTGGCACTTCTAGCCATAGCCCATGATATTCCCTTTGCAGGTCATATGGGCATAAAACGTACAAAGAGGCATATTATGCAAAACTTCTATTGGCCTGGAATTTCCAGAGATGTAACAGGGTACTGCAGGACCTGTGAGCAGTGCCAAAAGGTAGACAAGGCAGGAGACAAGGTGAGAGCTCCTTTGATGCCTTTGCCTGTGATTGAGGAACCATTTCAGAGGGTAGCTATGGATATTGTGGGTCCTCTGCATATCCCAAGTTCCACAGGGAAAAAGTATATGCTAGTGATTGTAGATTATGCTACACGATACCCTGAGGCAGTGGCTTTGTCCTCTATTGAGGCTGAGAAGGTGGCAAATGCTTTCTTAGAGATTTTCAGCAGGGTAGGTTTCCCAAAGGAAATACTGTCTGACAGAGGTGCCAGTTTTATGTCAGACCTGCTGGCCTGTCTGTGGATGTCCTGTGGGGTGAAGCACATGAAGACCACCCCCTACCACCCCCAGACTAATGGTCTTGTTGAGAGGCTAAACTCTACAATTAAGTCCATGCTACGGGTATTGCAGATCAGTTTAAGAGGGAGTGGGACAAATATTTGCCCCATCTGTTGTGTGCTTATAGAGAGATTCCCCAGGGATCCACAAATTTTTCACCCTTTGAGTTGCTGTATGGGCAAAGGTGAGGGGACCTCTAGATATAATTTGAGATGAGTGGGAAGGTGAGTGTGAGTCTCACAAGGAGTCTGTTGTGGCATACGTCCTAAACCTCAGGACAAGGCTCAGGGAACTCATGGGCTTGGCCCAGAAGAACCTGGCAGAAGCTCAAGAACAGAAAAAGGTGTGGTATGACAGGAATGCTCGAGCTAGAGAGTATGCTGTAGGGCAGCAGGTGATGGTTCTCATTCCTGTCAGACACAACAAGTTGCAAGCAGCTTGGGAGGGACCCTACAAGGTGGTAAGAAAGGTAAGTGATGTTAACTACATGGTGGAAGTGCTAGGCAGATGGCAGGGGCACAAATTGTACCATGTTGACATGATGAAACCTTACCATGCCCTTGTGCTGACCATTTGCAGTGGATTGCAGGAGGAGTCTGAGGGAGATCTGGGGACTGATTTCCTCAGTGAGGCTCGGGCTGACACCTCGGTGGAAGGGGTAGCAATGTGCCAGTAGCTATCTCCTACCCAGGATCGAGAAATCCGAGCAGTGTTGCAGGAGTCTGGGGGCATGTTCACCAGGAAACCAGAGAGCACCCACCTGGTGCAGCACCAGGTGGATACAGGACCCCAAAGGCCTATCAGGCAAGCCCCTTATAGGGTGCCTGAGAGAGAGTCAAACAGACTCTGAGGGAGGAGGTACAGGAGATGTTGGAACTAGGGGTGATTCAAGAGTCCAACAGTCCCTGGGCCTCACCAGTGGTGTTGGTGCCAAAGAAGGAAGGCAGCAACATGTTCTGTGTGGATTACAGGAAATTAAATAGTCACACAGAGTCAGATGCTTACCCCATGCCTAGGACAGATGAGGCCCTAGAGCAGCTGGGTGGGGCTAAGTAGCTTACAACCATTGATCTTACCAAGGGTTACTGGCAGGTGCCCTTGACTCCCAGTGCTAGAGGGAAGTCAGTCTTTGTGACTCCTTTTGGCTTGTATGAGTTCACAAAGATGCCCTTTGGGATGAAGAAAGCCCCAGTGACTTTCCAGAGGCTGGTAGATCATATCTTAGCAGGAGCAGGAGGGCTTGCCCTTGCTTACATGGATGATATTGCTATCTACAGCCATTCCTGGCAAGAACATTTTCAGCATGTTAGGGAGGTGATGGGCAGACTACAGAGGTCAGGGTTAACCATTAAGCCGAGCAAATGTCAGGTGGGTATGGCAGAGGTCTCCTACCTAGGACATAGAGTGGGGAGTGGTAAGATAGGACCAGAACCTGCCAAAGTAGAAGCTATTCAGGCATGGCCTGCACCTGTTACCAAAAAGCAGGTGAGGGCATTCTTAGGGACAGCAGGGTACTACAGAAAGTTCATTCCTAGTTATAGTACCATAGCTGCTCCCCTCACAGATCGGACAAGTAAGAACAGGCTAGATAAGGCAGTGTGGACCGCAGCATGTGAGAAGGCATTTCTGAAGCTTAAGGAAGCTTTGGGAGGACCCCCTGTGTTAGCCAGTCCAGGCTATAGCAAATAATTTGTTGTGCAGGTGGATGATTCAAACTATGGGGTGGGGGCTGTACTTAGCCAGATTTCTTCAGAGCGAGAAGAACACCCAGTGGTTTATCTCAATCGTAGGCTCCAACCCAGGGAGGAATGCTATGCAGCTGTAGAAAAGGAATGTCTAGCCATAGTGTGGGCACTACAAAAACTTCAGCCTTATCTGTATGGAAAAAAATTCACTGTGATGACAGATCACAACCCTCTAACATGGTTAAACAGAGCCAGTCAGCAAAATGCCAAATTGCTAAGATGGAGTCTGGGGTTGCAAGCATATGATAAGTCAGTGTAGCACAGCAGTGGGAGTAGCAATGCCAGTGCAGATGGGCTCTCAAGACAGGGAATGGGGTGAGGTACACCCAGATAGACCTGACACTCTCAAGCAATGTTTCTCAAGGGGCACTTGAAAAACTTGCTTGAGTTCCCCGAGGAGGAAGAGATGTGACGATTGGGGAGAGATGGGCAAAAGGCTGCCAGCCTAGTCAAAATAGAATTTGATATCTAATTCTGGCATGTAAAGAAAACACTGTAAAATGTGAACTTCAAGATTGTTGCAACATTGCCATCTGCTGTAAGGAAAACCAAGCCAAGCATTTCAAATGTCTTTGAAAGTACAATTATCTAAAAAATGGTGCCAGAGCGGCTAGCTGAACACATTCTTCTTATTGTCTTGATTTAAGGAATGATTGTTAGAGTGTACATGTGGAAGGTGCTTTATTGCTTTGGTTTCTGCTAGAGTGTATATGTGAAATGCCTTTTATTGTTGTATTCTCCTGTAATTCCTTTTTCATAACTAATTTGCCCATCTTTTATGAATTTCTAGTGATGCACTGTTTATGTGATTGTAATGTAGAGAAACTTCAGCTTTTTGTGCCATTCTACCCACCTAGCTGGTATACAAAACCTATTCGTCTGGTACATATTGGTTAGTAGATTTACACACAAAGGCCTCCTGTTGATCCATTCAACATATATGGTTTTCTGCATATTGCACACATCTAACCACTCTGCATTTCAGTGGTTGAGATACAGATTTTCAAAAGGAGAGTAACACGTGACCTGACGAATCGTGTGTGTGTGTGTGTGTGTGTGTGTGTATACATATATATATATATATATATATATATATATATATATATATATATATATTTAGGATCAGTACAGATCCCCGAAGACAAAATCACCAAAACTAATTTCAGTTCGGCATACTTGCGCGAAAGTGCTTTTCACCGAAGAAGCACTTTCGCGTAAGTATGCCTGTTTGCGAGACCGCACTGTGGTGTGGACAAGGAAAAATTCCCTTTTCCTCACTGTAGTGTGGTCTCGGAGTGAGAATATTAAAGTAGGGGGAGCATAAATGTATATTCCTTTCTTTTTTTCTTTTTTTTAACATATATATTAACGAAAGCGCTTTTTCAGTGAAAGCGCTTTCGTTAATATATGTTCGGTGATTATGGATTCGGGACTTTGCACATTCATATATATTTGTGTGTATATATATATATATATATATATATATATATATATATATATATATATATATATATATATATATATATATATATATATATATATATATATTTAATGTGTGTGTGTGTGTGTATGTATGTGTGTATTCTAGGCAAAGTATCAGCAGTGAGCCAGGGCATTTTTAACAGTCACTCATTGGATCTGCAGCTGTATGTTTGGATATTCTGCAACTGATGAACATGGACAGTTTATTTCTCTAGCTCTTTCCTCTTTAAATAAGCAGAAAAGATAAAACTGATAAACATAATCTAGAATATAATAAATGCAACAGTTCTACTACTAATGTCAACCATAGTTGCAAAGTTATATTTTTTTGTAGTATCAGACTGAATCCTTTTGTTTTTTTTTTTTCTCATTCACAGAAAAAATGGACAAAAGAAGCTAGATTGCACACTTGCACATTTCTGTCTTGTGGTTATAGTTCTGTACTAAGAGAACCATTTTAATAAGAAAAGTCTCATTAACCATTGGAATATTTTTCTCAGAAGTTTTCAAAAAGCATTTCCTCTGATTTACATCTGGCAAAATGCACAACCAACTGTAAGATCTGTCAGATTTACTGTCTTGCCTTTACATGTGATCAGCGGATGTTCTATTCAGGTTAATGGTGTGCTTGTTTTTCTAACCATGGTTTTGACATCTCCGCTGTTAACAATGAGTTACCATAAACCTTAAGGACACCCAATAACACATTGTATCAGTCAGGTGACAAAGTTAAGGAAGTGCAAACATCTGGCCTTAACACTGCTTATATGACTAGTACACAGTTTTGATCTTTTTTTTTGCCTGAAAGTTGTGATTGCACCAGTCTGAGTTGCCTTCACCACAGACGTAAGGAAAAGGAATAGTTGGTTCAAAATCCTAAGTGCACCAAGTAAACCTTCATCTTTTCTGATGTGCATCATGAGGAGAAGTTATTGCAGTGTGTGTATTTGAGCAGTTAAGTGATAATGCTGTGCTTGTGTACGTTTGTTTTATGACTATTCAGGTGTACATATTCACATTGCTATTGGAGTATGTAGAATGTTAGATGCGTTAATGAAAAATGAGGCTGTGAAGAGCTAGGATTTGAACTGTAATGGGTTTTGCAGGGTTTTAACTTTTATGAGCTGAATACCAAGTGGGAGAAGTACTTAAAAAAAAAATGTTTTCTCTACTTTCTCACATGGCTGGTCGTTGAGGCTGTATGGTACAAGGTGCAAGACCCTTTGGCTTGTTTCAGTTTATACTGAAGCCATATACTGTAGTTGTACAAGGTGCTGCCATGGAAGTCATTTTCATGAACTGTAGGTCCTTTACCCTTATGCCTCATAACAGTGCTGCCATTTCATAGGGAGTGAGATGCATACAGGAAGTTTATTAAAGAGTAACAAAACTTGCCAACTTGCCTAAACACAGTAATAAGCTTGTATTATCTCAATAAATATTCAAACCCAGTTATCGCATATGCATTAATATTTCTTTTTTTTTTCAATAATAATTCTTTATTCTTTTCCAAATGTTAATACAATACTACAACATATTTACAATATATACATGAATGCTTCCAACAGTTGCATAGAGTCATTATACATAAATATATACTTCTAAATAGGTATTACAGAAAAAGAAAAGAAAAATCTAGTATCAATATAAGGCTTATCTATAGAAAACTCCATAATAAGTCTGTACTTCCCGGAGAAAAGTGGATTGGAACCTTAAGCTAAGACAATGTTAAAGATTTGCTCCCATATTTTTGTATTATTTACACTTTTCTTATGATCATTAATTAGTAATTTGTGTGCTAAGATATGTTTTATCGCTACACTCTTGAAGTTTTCCCATGAAGTCTGGGATGGATTCAACCAATTTGTAGCTATATACAGCTTCATTAACAAAAAAATATTTACGAGTATGATCCTTTGGGATCTATCCAAATTAATTGGCGGAATATGCAGAATCATAAACTCCCAAGAAAGTGTAGACTGTTGATATCCCATTTTTTGTAGCTGGAATTTCAAAGAATTCCAGAGTTTAAAAATACATTTACAACTCCAGAACATGTGTAAAAGGTCAGCCGTTTGATCTATACAATATGGGCATTTAGGTGAATTTTTTGAGCTAAATTTATGTAAAGTGAGACGCTTATAATACGCATTATTAAATATCATCAACTGAGTAAATAATAACTTTTGAAGGGACACTGATTTTAAGGTTAAGTTAATTGCTCTCACTATTTTACTATCTTCAATCATTAACAGTTTCTCTTTCCAGTATTTGGATAAAAGTATTTGGTTATTGTATTTCACATCTTTCATCAAACTATATGAGGCTGTTATATATTTACATTCCTGTGTTAGAGTTTGCCATAAGTTTAGGCAAATGTTTAAATCTTCTTCTTTAATTTTGAAATTCCTATTACTAAAATAGCTTATTGATAAGTCCTTTAACTGTCTTATTATAATTAAATACGAGTTAGGGAGATTCATCTCTCTTAGCATGTCATGTATTGAGATACCGAGAAAGGGATATAAATCAAGTATGGTTAAGTCACTTATAAGTGGGAATTTCTTAAGGTTTATCAACTGATTACCAATTTTCAAATTTGGGTTCTTATGAAATGGTTGAAAAATCATCATATATTGTAAGAGATTTAGTGAGTTTAACAGACTTTGTACTGATATTATATATATTTTGATATGTTCCATCAAAGCGTACATTTTAAGGGTATCTTTATTTAAAAAAGGTAATGCCTTACAATTAATACCCAGTCCAGCAACATGTTTATGATTCAGAATCAACCACTTAGGAGCCCATTTCGAATTTAACCTATCAAAGTTAACTACTCTTAGAATTCTATTAGCATTTATTATTAAATAATATGTTTCAAAATTCGGTAGTTCTAACCCACCCCTGTTTTTTGGAGTCATCCGTTTGTCATAAGATATCCTAACTTTTCTAGGTTCCCATACAAATCTAGCTAATTCTGTATGAAGTTGTTTGAAGAATTTCCTAGAAATTTGAACTTGAGTAGCTCTAAAGATATATAATATTCTGGGAAGTATGTTCATTTTAATAATTGAGGTCTTTGCCATTATTGGTAATTTCAGATTATTCCATCTTTTTAAATCAGAGACTATCTGCTCCCAAATTAACTTAACATTATTTATGTAAAAGTCTCTATTATCTGTTGAAAAGACAACCCCTACATATTTTATTTTTTCTTCGGATTTTACCTGACCTACCAATGGTAAAAGCGAGAAGGGTGTAGGCGTCTTTAACGGGAATACCTTGTTTTTTTTTAAATTTATTTTGTAATTAGATATTTTTGCAAAGTCTTCCACAGCTTTTAATATTTTCTTAATATCTGAAACAGGTGTTGTGCAGTAAATATTCTGATCGTCCGCAAAAGCAGCCATGGAAATTTTCGTACCATAAATTATTGGAGCATTGTGATAAATATTTTGTTTGATATGTAGAAATAATGGTTCTAAATATAGATTGAATAATATAGGAGATAACGGACATCCTTGGCGGGTACCATTCTTAATTTGAATTCTTTTTGAGAGATTCCTATTAATAACTAGATTTGTATAAGGATTATTATATAGTTTTTTTAAAGTTAAAATGAATTCTTGAGGTATATTAAAACATGCTAAAATATCAAACAAACATTCTAAGTTCACTCTATCAAAAGCTTTTTGCGCGTCAATCATAAGTGCATAAGCATTAAAGTTCCTGTGAGTGGCATAAGAAATCAGTGTATGAAGTGATAACGTATTATCTGTAGTTTGTCTGCCATTTATAAAACCGGCTTGTTCTTCTGATATTATCAGGTTAATTACCTTCTTCAATCTATTAGCCAAAATCGATGTCATAATTTTCATGTCTATATTCAAAAGTGAAATAGGTCTATAGTTATCCGGGTTTTGTAAATCAGCATTCTCTTTCGGTATAAGAATAGTTTTCGAAGCATTAAAGTGCGGGTCAGTAATTTTATCGTTAGTTATATAGTTAAATACCTGTGGAAGTATTTTCCCCAATATATCACTAAATGTTTTATAAAATTCCGTGGTCAAACCATCTGGTCCCTGAGCTTTATATGACTTCAACTTCTTAATTGCATCAGTTATCTCCTCTGAAGAAATTGGTTTAACTAAGTTCATATGAAGCTCATCACCAATCTTCGGAAAGATAATTTTCTGCAGAAAATCATTATTACTCTTATTTATATTTAATTCCTGCTGCTCACCATATACTTGAGAAAATATTAGTTCAAATGCCTTCATGATATCTTCAGTATTGGTATATGTTTTATTATTAAAGTGTATTTCAGAGATTTGAGACGGTATTTTCGATTGATTAATAATACGTGCTAATGCTTTTGAAGGGGTCTGTATGTGATTGGTGTATTTTACCAGCATTTTCTGTTCATAAAATGATAATTTACTGTTTTGTAGTAAAAAAAGGTCCTTCTGACATTTTAATAACTCCGTTTCAGTTTGTTTACTATAATTCCCAATTAGATCCTGATCCAGTAATTTAATTTTAGTTTCCAATTCTTGTATGTCTCTCACTTGTAATTTCTTGTAATAAGTAGCCTTTTGGAGAAACATTCCTCTAATTTGTGCTTTGGTAGTTGCCCATTCTATGTCAGACGGATGACGGTGTTCCGAAAGATTAGCTAGTAATTGGTTAAAGGACTCTTGAACTTCTTTTATTACATCTTCTTTATTCAATAGATATGGATTTAATGTCCAATTATAACCTCTAAAACGTATCTTATGACTAGTGTCCTTATTGAAAGTTAATGTGATCCTAGAATGATCTGACAGATGTCGAGCTTGTATGTATGTATAGGGATCAAAAAACATTAGTGCGTCTGAAATTAGAAAAAAGTCGATCCTGGACCACATTTTATGACAACTTGAATAAAATGTAAAGTTATCTGCATTCATTTGATTCTTATTGTATTTAAATGGATCATATAATTTAAAATCTGTTTTAAATTCCTGTAGTGCTATCACTGCTTGGTTATTAAAGGACCTATGGGAGCTTGATTTATCTAATTTGGGGTCTTGGTATGTGTTCCAGTCACCTCCTATTATTATATAGTAATTATTATATTGATTCAGGATAAAATAAAGTGATGTTATGAAAAATTGTTGATTGGTACATGGGGCATATATATTAAGAAGTATCACCGGTTTATCGTAAAGTTTGGATACAAGAATCACATAACACCATCTTCCCTCTTTGTCCATTTTAAAATCTAGGATTTTCTCTTGGTACTGACTTTTAATAATAATCGCCACCCCTGCACTATTAGTTGTCCCTTCCGAAGCTACCACCTCTCTGATCCATTTCTTATTTTTAAGGGCAGTCCATTGATCGTTAGTCAAATGGGTTTCTTGTAATAAAATAAAACATGCCTTTGACTGGAGGAATAAATGAAAAAATAATTTCCTTTTTTTCAAGTTCTGGAACCCTTTAACATTCCATGAGTCTATTATCCACATACTAAGATTTTTAAAACTTTTAAATATATTTTAAAATTGAAAGAAGATACTAGATTCAAATGTATTAGCACAGTATATAATGTCTGGAATCAATCTTGACGTCCCATCCCTAACCAGTGCCTATCCACTATTCCCCTGGACCAGGACATACATAGGTTTTTTACACTGTATAAACTTTTATTGGTACACATCATTACTAAATATCTGTTCTTTATCTTACAAAATAACACACTAAAAACATGCAAAAAACCTATAATAACTACATCTAACTCTACAAAACCTAACCAAAACATTCCCTACTAAACACTGGTAACTATCTACAGCTCTTGAACACATTATTTAGTTAACACAAATGATATTCCTTACATTCAGAATTACTATTCTACCTCTCTAATAGTTAACATATATTATTAGTTCTATAAATTGGTTATATTACCCTAGAATATCTAATTATCTTATTTAAATCTAACCTAAACATATATATGACAGTACTCCTATTAAACAATAATGTTATTGACTTCAAGATAATTCACTATATGTTTAATTTATATTTAAAGCATTAAATCTGACATTGTTTATCTAATCTAACTTATTTAACATTGTGATGACAGCATCATTGGTGAATACAAGTAGCATTAACTATGCTTAGTGGATACTATACTTAAATATATAAAATGATATCTAAATAGCACAGTTCCCAAAACATTCAGAACCACATCAGAAAAATAACCTTCATTTTCCTAGAAATGCCAGGATATATTATGTGTTTTTAATCTACTAACTATCCCAACATTAAAACCCCTTTGTATCAAAACATTTACAGTATTAAAACACAATCTAAAAACAGGAGAATAAATATTGCAGTACAGTACAATATTATTAGCACATCCACATTCAGGCAAACTACCTAAGAAAATAGAATAACTATGATAACTTTATCCTACTTCTACCATATCAGTTAAATAACACATTTTTGACCACGCCATTAATATTTCAGTTTAAATCCTACCTGAATGAATTCACATTCCATTTTACAGAAATAGAAGTTGAAACATACATTAAAAGTCCACGGAGCCTCGTTTTACGATCCCAGTAGGTTCCCCTTCTTCCACAGAGCTCTATCTACTTCCTGGTCATGAAATCTTGTCTTCGAATTTGCAAAGGGGGAACCATTACGCGGACGGACTTCCGGATGTGCCACCTCGAAAGCGGACCCTCAGCTGCATCTAAAGGACTTCCTGTTGCCTCACGAAGGGACACAGTTCGTAGTAGCTGTAAAAGTTTGTGGAATCTTCGTAAACAAGCTGGACCTGCAAAAAAAAAAAACTAGTTAATTATTGACCAAGGGGCCTGGTGAAGAAGTAAGAACAAACAAAGGATTTTGGAGCCTCGAGGTATAGTAGGCATGGAATCCCAGTATCCACGTTGAAACAGACTGAATGGTCGAGTTAAGCTTCCGAAGTTGGGAGGGATTTGAAAATCTTCAAAAAGGTAACTTTTGCTTCTTTTTTTGTAGAGATGGAATATTTGGATCCATCAACTGTAAAAATTAATGTGTTAGGGTATTTCATCTGAAATTTAATGTTCTTTTCAATAAGGAACTTGCAGTATGGAGCTAATGCTTGTCTGGCTTGTCTTATTTGCAATGGTAAATCCTGTCCCATAGAAACTCTATTATTTTGCCACATAACATAACCTCCATTCTTTTTAACAGTTAAAATTATTTTATTTACATCCTGGTAGTTGAGAATTTTGACGTAAACCGGTCTAGGAATATTTGAGGCTTGTGTTTCTCTGAGAGCTCTATGGGCTCTTTCTATAACAATTTGCTTAGTAATATCAGAGTCATTGAACAATATTTCAAATATTTGTATGATGGTAGAAATTAAATCATTATATTGGATAGTTTCAGGAATTCCTCTAATAATTATGTTGTTCCTTCTGGATCTTGCCTCCAAGTCCAGAATCTTGTTTTGCATAGATTGAATGTCCAGGTCATGAATATCTGTTTTTTTGTAAGCAATGTTATTCTGTCCTCATTTTCGGATATCCTAGCTTCTGATTTATCCATCCTTTCAAGAATTTGACTGCATGTGGCACCAAAAGAAAGTACCTGGTTTGAAAGTTCTTTTAAAGCTTCTTGTATGGGCAACAAAGCAGTTTTGATGTCTTCCATGTTAGCCAGTTGATCCGGTTTATTTGTCATTCCAGCTTTTAAAAGTTCCTGTTGTTTTGCAGTTTTCTGCCTTTTGATTGTTGAATCTTTTTCTGGTGACTGAAGTGCTGATAATTTGGTTTTAGTTGTCGTTGTTTCCATGCTTTTTTCCTCTTTTGACATCGTGAAACAGAAGTCAGACAGTTCCTTTGTTTAATACTCTGTTCAGAGTCAGGCAGACAATCAGATCTAATCCTGTGAATTTAATTAGTTTCCTTCTGTTCTTTTACCTCTCAGGCAATGTTTAGTTGTAGTAGAATAGTTATATCCAACGATTAATACAAAAAATCTTGTAGTATAATCTCAGGGTTGATTTTTATTCCAAGTATCTGGAGAGCTGTAGATATACAGTGTCTACAGAATGGCGGCCATCTTTGTCTCCTGCATTAATATTTCTATTACAAATGGTACTGCTGACCCAAATTTAAGTATGCACCAGAATTCTTTGTGCTGCGTCTTTTTTTTTTGTTCATCTGTTCTAGGAAAACTTTTATTTACTCAAGCTTTTGAAGAGTCTTCATCGTGGGAATGCTATTCCAAGAAGAGCTTTATCAAAGGGCTTTTACTAAAGCTATGCATACCTCTTAAATGTAATTTTCTAGTTGCCTCATTGTAAGTAAAATCAGAATCACCACTCCAAGTAGCCAAGAACCAGACTTGGTAGTATCAAATAAAAATATTTAATTCCACAATAGGAAAGACTCATGAATAACATAGTCAGTCAAGCACTTTCGTCATCCAAGACTTCTTCAGAACTGTGTAATACATCATTGACACACCTTAAATAAGCAGCTCCCCCCCACTTAACACACTAATTAAACTTTAAAAACATACACCCTAAAAAATCATTATAAAACAGCAATACATAATACATAAATAAAATTTTGAACTAGTACAAAGTGTTTGACAAGTATGGTATATAATAACACCAATACTATAACTTAGTAGATGGCAAATTCGTTTGAATGCCAGTGTAGCCCCTGGTATTAATGACCACATTTGTATCAAGCCAGAGTTGAAACATAGGGCTGCTAAGTTATAGTATTGGTGTTATTATATACCATACTTGTCAAACACTTTGTACTAGTTCAACATTTTATTCATGTATTATGTATTGCTGTTTTAGAATGATTTTTTAGGGTGTATGTTTTTAAAGTTTAATTAGTGTGTTAAGTGGGGGGGCTGCTTATTTAAGGTGTGTCAATGATGTATTACACAGTTCTGAAGAAGTCTTGGATGATGAATGCACTTGACTGACTGTGTTACTACTGAGTCTTTCTTGTTGTGGAATTAAATATTTTTATTTGATATTACCGAGTCTGGTTCTTGGCTACTTGGAGTGGTGATTCTGTTTTTTCTTGGAGCATTTTTTCCACTCCGTACAGCATTTTGTTTTTCTTTGTAAGTAAAACTTTTGGTTTCCAATTACATCTGGAGCTGTTGCAACCAGAATATGTGTTTTCTACTAAATGACCATTTGATTTCAGAACTTTTACACATGCATGTTAAATAGCTTGTACATGTAAAGCTGCACTTTTGTAATATGGAATATTTAGCTTCATCCAGAATGAAGCATTTAGAATATCTTTAATTTTTTGCTTTTTCTATATGACACTATTAGTATATCTAAAACTGAAAAAAAGTTTCTGCTCCAGGAAGAGAGTTTTCCCGTCTTGATTTTGGGTTAACCCTTCATTCCCAGAAAACGTGTAATCCTCCTGAAGTTGTTTCTCAAAGTGTAATAGTCTGTATTTGTGAAGTATATGTATATTTATATGATGGTATGATAACTGACCAGCATCTTCATACATTGAATTGTGCAGCCTTTGGTCATTTGTGTTGAATTATCTTGAAAATGACCACCACTTCAACTACTGCTTTCAGAGTTACAGAACAACCTCATGCCAATAGGATAAGTTTATATTCCATACACCATTGTGTGACCAATACAAACTTCGAATGTGTCCCTGTCGTTGTCAATGTGCAGACACAGCAGTTGGCTAAGAGTCAAGTGAGAGGGGAGCACACGCACACAAGATTTGGTGATGGAAAGTGGTCCTAAAACACAAAAAGGATAGCTAAGCTGAAAACACTGTACGAAAATTAGGAGCACGTATACTATAACAGAGCTAGGGAAACTTAAAATGTCTGCATAAAATATGAAGTAAAAGACATTAAATATAAATACAAAATGATTGCAATGAATATAACACTATGAATAGCTATGCTAAAGTCATTTCCAAGAGATCAAATCAAAGATTAAATAATAAGGGTTAAATTGAATCTGTCGTTTTCTCAGGTTATGGCAGATGAACATGTTGAGGGAAAGTTCTTATACAAATGACTTTTGAAATGACATCCAAAAGGATGTGTTTTTTTTTTTTTTTTTACTTGACACGCACCATTGATTTGAGAGCATTTTTTACTGACTGGTATGTTCAGACTTGTTTCCAGATACTACGTGATATACTGGAATACCATTATGCAAAGTCTGTTCAGTCCTCCATTTTATGGATGCCTCTGTCACCCACAGTATTAATGGGCACATGTTGGTGATGAAAGAACATCAAGGTTATTTACACTTCAGATTATGTGTATGGCATTAGATATTCCTGGAACAAATCTTACACTGAGCAGACCAGTCCGTATATTGGAACACATCAGGAATATGTGTAATGCCTAAGAAGCAAGTCCCTTTGCCACACATTTTATTCAGGTACAGAAAGACCTTCAGTTCTTTGCTACACATTTTATTCAGGCACACAAAGACCTTCAGTTACTATAGTTACTGTTGTTTAATGTATCAATGAAAAAATCACAGTTTTACTCAAACATATTTCAAGTGTTAAGTGCTACTGTACTTTTTTCTTTTTTAACTATGGAACATTAAGGCCTCATGGACTAATCATCTGAACAAAATCAAGTTATAAACTTGAAGCACAGATATATGTTCATTTCTGTAAAACAACAAGTAACACTAAAAAAAAACAGTAAATGGCAGATCAGTACAGTGGGGGATTTATTGGATTCAAAAAATTACAATGGATTAAGTTTTACAGTAAAGGTGATTGCAAAACACAGTATTTACTTGTTTAACAATAAGTCAGTAACCTTTCATTTACACACAACCTATTTACAGTATTTTTTACTTCATCTTGAAAGTGTTGATGGGAAACCAGACAGTTCCATTTAATTGGCTGGTGAAACAGTTACAAATTATGATCATTTGCACAAAGAAATATATGACCACCACAGCCACATTCTCTGGTGGCAGTAGACAGAGGCCTTGTATCCCTGGCAGTTGTGTTGTCTGTATATAAACTGAAATTGTATTAATGTAAATATGTGCAAATACTAAGATGTGCCCCATGGCTGTGCCAGCAGAAATGGATAGAGGTAACATTAGAGATGAATTGTTGGAGCTCGGCAATTCCCAAACATGGCTCTGTCTTTACCCACTCAGGAAATAATATTGTTATGATTCATTCAAACACTGGTGGTATTTAAAGGGCATGGCTTCAACCAGTGGCAGTACTAAAATCTGACTTTTTCTGAAGTACCTTTTTATTACTCTGTAGATGTGCAGCTGATCAGAGTACCTGCTTTTGGTTTGGATTCCAAAACATCTTTTCACTGCACCATTTGGAGTAATTAAATGTTAACTGTCTATACATCTATGCAAGCATGAGCGCACACTGACACACACACACACACACACACACACACACACACACACACACACAGATACACACTCATGTGGTGTGTGTTTATGTATAATTAAATATGTATATTATATGTGTGCTAATAAAACAGAGACAGGAATCATTATCTCACTGAAAATTCTTGTTATTTATGTTTTTATGTGTACAAATAAACTTGGTTGTATAAAATATCTTGGAAGTTCACTGCCATCTCTTCTAGATTTAAACTTTGCTTCAAATGATGTGGAATTTAATGATCAGATAACATTTGTCTATAAAACTTTGTTTTATTAAATAAACATGATCTATAATTTATGCAAGTAAATAGATTTTTAAGTGAAATATATATGTACAAAAGTAGATGACACTGAAGACTTGGCCAAATATTGTACATATGGTATTCATATAGGAAAAAAAATAAAAGATTTTATTTCTTAATTCAATATCGTTGATCAATAGTTGTACTTTATACTGCAAACATGAAAAAATAGAAAATCAAAACTAATCTGGCACATAAACAATGAAAGGAACATAACACACAAAGTTTTGAAATGTTCAGAGGGAAAAAAGCAAAAGGTGAATTCTGATTGAACCTTCTGGAATAACAGCTACTATACTCGCCACATATTCTGCCTGCTACATTACAAAGACCCTTAGTTTTCCAGTTCTGCTTGGATTGTTATAGCTTTTTTCTCACTCATACTGCTCTGTTCTAGCTCATAAATTCTCTGCTCTTTTTCATCTCCCTTTGTTAAACATCCTTGCATTTGCCTTGTAGGATTTTTTGGATTCCTTAATTTGTCTGGTTTAGATTGCTTCTGCTTCGAGTCTCTTTATCCAGACTTCTGGAGGTCCTACATCTAGTCAGTATATCACTGCCACTTCTATGCCAGTCATGGCCTTTGTGCACCTCCCCAAGGGATTGGATTATCTACTGCTGTGTTATATTCAGTATTGATTTTATAGGTATCAGTGCACAACTGGCCTTAGGGTCTTTATTTCCTTAGTGGTCTCCCATAACTAATTTTGCATGCATTGCCCATGGAATTCTATTTATACTTCTTAGCTTAATCATGTCAGACAAACTAATATTTTTTTCCAGTTTCACAGCTCCTTTTCAATTGACATCAGCATCTGTGATTTTGTGTATGTTGGGGGGGGGGTCTATGATTTGTGCAGAAAAATGTGTAGATTGCTACCTTATTCCTCTATATCAGTACAGTCTGACCTCCAAATCTGGATGAAAATAAAGTCTCTGGTGTGACACTGTAGCCACCCACTTGAGGAAATTAGTGACCACCAAATAATTAGGCTCACAACTGATGTATCTGCATTTATTTGTAATACCAGAGGAAGAGAGCAGAATTTTAGCTGGTCCAGCATTTCTGAACCACTTCTGCCAAGGCTTGGACCAAAGCCAAATACAGCATAATACAGTGTCTGCACTGTAGTAGGCACTATGGTGTTTGCTCTAACAGAGATTCTAGTGGGATAGACACTGTGGGTGATGTATTCATTTAGGCTGTCCTAGGGAGGGTGAAACTAGCGTCTATAAAAAAAAATGTCCTTAAGCACCACACTAGGTATGACATTATACAGGAGAAAGTGTATCACCTGGGTAGTTCTCCAGCCTGGGGACAATTAGTATCCATATACAATGCAAGCGCCACCAGATGGATAGGTGAAGCCACAATACTTGAGTCACTATCTTGTAGGTACCGCTACAACCAAGTGGCAACCAAAGGCAAGGTGTAGAGGTGAAAACGGCCTCCTTGACTGCCTGGGTGGTGACCACCTTCCATTTGGCTTTCACCCACTGCCTTGAATAAAATGGGTAGATAAAGAGCTGGCATTAATATGGGCAAAATGTAAATAAATTGTTTTGTTACGGAAAGTATGAAAAGGAATCCTATTTCTGTTGATTAGTATCAAGGCTGACAGATTTTGATGCATGCATATAAAAGATGCAGGGCAAATAAACAAATACACTAGAGTTTTTGACTCTGTTGGAAGGAGTTCATTCTTTGATTACCTAGTCAGTTCATTTTTGCAGGCGAAAGTCAAAGTCTATCCAGACTTTTGGTGTGTTCACACACCCTGTGGGAGGGTTTAAATACAGACTCGCTACACCACATACATGCATACATGCATACATGCATATTCATTGAATACAGAGCTATGGCATGTCTTTGGGATGTTAGAGAAAATAGAATCCTGGCAAATTCCATACAAATAGCGGGCAGGTAGACATTATGTAGAAGGCAACCATCCAAAAACAAAACTGGAGAAGTCGACATGTGTCTGTGACTGTGTACCCAAGAAAAGACAAGCAACTAATGCAGTTCTGTTTTTACTACCTTGTACAAAATGCATTATAGACAAGGAAATATTGGTGTAATTTTGGAATACAGTTCTCTTCTTTGCAGAAGATAAAAGTAGTGGAAAGAATTGAACAAAACCTTCACATGTGAAGTGGACAGTTGAGCTGCCCTGGTTTGGTCAAACCAACCTTGAGAGGAAAAGATCTTGCTTTTGTGGAAAAATGGTAAACACTTGGAACAAACCTCCTGAGATAACAAGGCAAATACTTAGTCTTTAAAAGATTTTACATAGTTTATATGTGAGAGAAGGTCTACAGTTCTAACTAAAGCAGAATGACAGGATAAATGAGAATTCTTTGAACTCCATCCATGCCTTGACTTTTGTAAGATCAGTGGCTTATCTGCTATACAAAGCTGAACTCCCATTTTTGTTTGTTCTGTCATGCTTGCAGTCCTGTGCTTATTAATTCATTTGTGCAGGCTAGCTACTGTCCCCATCATTGTGAAGTCATGTGGCTGCAGTCTGGGACGTTTAGTTCAGCTCATTCTATTTTCATACTGAAGCTCATCATTCCGATTTCAGGGAACCTAGGTTGCCACCTATTGTTATGTCTTCAGCAACTATTCTACTGATGAAAACCAGGTGGGTTACTATAGGAGTGTATGTACTCTGTTGCTATTCTTTTATTTTACATTGATGTTTTTCTAAATTATATACTGGGTACATCTCCGTTTCAAATTATTAACTGTGTACATTTTCACACTAAAAATTGTCTTGTAAACAGGAAGTGACCATAAAAGTGAATTAGATTATCTAATACCATTAACAATTGTGGGATAGTCCCAAATGTTTTTATATGCATAGCAACCTCAAAAGGTTTTCAGAAACATACAAATGAGTTCATTTGGAAATCAGCTTTTAGTTAAGGTTCTTGAAGAGTTTATGTATTCCTAAAATATCCTTAATAAACTTTGATTCTTGATGCTTTTGGATGGCACTTTCATGCCATCTTAAAGAGCTTTTCTGTATGCTACTGTACTCAGAAACAAATAATTGTATATTTTTCCTCTAGACTGTTAAAGACATTCGCCCTCCACTTTAGCATTTTTATATTCTCTGCTGATATTTCTTCTTTCTATATACACAGTTAAGTAAAACTTGGCAAAGGCACAAGCTCCTTTTATCAAAAGTGAGCTGCAAGCATTCTCTGTTGAATCTTTGCAGCAAGTTGAAACTGAGGGACTGAAACGCAGAACTACAGAATGAAGCTCATCTGCAACAAATAGCAAGTGAACTGTGTTGTACTGGTAGGTTACTGTATGAACAGATATTTAACATCTTATAAGTTTTCATAGTCTTCGGAATCTGTGTAGATCGTTGTCATAGATGTACTTAAATTGTCTTTCTTTTCTTCAGTATTTAAGTATTCTTTTGCAGTCCAGGAGTTGACATAGTCATCACTGTCTTGTGAGCTTGAAGAGTCAACAGTGGTGTGGCTATTACCCGCAAGGTCATCTATCACTTTTGTTTTGTTATGTGCTGTAGTTATCAATGTCTCTAAATAGTTTTTGCTATGCTATGAATCATTTGTGCACCTCTCCAGAGTCCAGGAGTTGACATAGTCATCACTGTCTTGTGAGCTTGAAGAGTCAACAGTGGTGTGGCTATTACCCGCAAGGTCATCTATCACCTTTGTTTTGTTAGGTGCTGTAGTTATCAATTTCTCTAAATAGCTTTTGCTATGCTGGGAATCATTTGTGCACCTGTCCAGAGTCCAGGAGTTGACATAGTCATCACTGTCTTGTGAGCTTGAAGAGTCAACAGGGGTGTGGTTGTTACCTGCAAGGTCATCTATCACCTTTGTTTTGTTAGGTGCTGTAGTTATCAATGTCTCTAAATAGTTTTCACTATGCTGGGAATCATTTGTGCACTTCTCCAGAGTCCAAGAGTTAACATAGTCATCACTGTCTTGGGAATTATTGTCATCAGTGAGATAGCTGGTAATGAAAGTGTTGTTTTCCCTTTTTGTATTTGTAGACCCTGTAGCTGTCATTGTCTTTAAAGAGAATTTGTTGTCTTGTGGATTTCGGGTGTCCTGATCTGCTGACAAACAGTTTATATAGTCATCACTATTTTGGGAGCTTGTGAAGTGAGCAGGCATATGGCTATTTGATACAATACCCTCTTTGACCTTTGAATTTGTAGGCAGAGTGGTCA